>NW_008795122.1:2518717-2528185 GCF_000699145.1 Aptenodytes forsteri | reverse complement strand
TGTCCCCATCTTTCTTATAAGCCCCCCTTTAAGTACTGGTAGGCTGCAATAAGGTCTCCCCGAAGCCTTCTCTTCTCCAGGCTGAACAACCCCAACTCTCTCAGCCTTTCTTCATTTTTGTGTCCCTCTTCTGGACCCGCTCCAACAGGTCCGCGTCTTTCTTATGCTGAGGGCTCCAGAGCTGGATGCAGTACTCCAGGTGGGGTCTCACCGGAGCAGAGTAGAGGGGCAGAATCACCTCCCTCGACTTGCTGGCCACGCTTCTTTTGATGCGGCCCAGGATACGGTTGGCTTTCTGGGCTGAGAGTGCACTTTGCCAGCTCATGTCCAGCTTTTCATCCACCAGTACCCCAAATATAATGATTCCAAGTTGAACTGTACCATTTCTGTCCTTTTCTAAGCTCTCCTTTACTGGGAAGCGCATCCTTTCAGCCAGCCTTTGCGTGATAGGAACCAGCAGTCCTACTAGTAGAGTTGCATTTCAAATTAAATCTAAATTTCTGCTGTTGATGAGAAAAGACAGCCTGGAGAAGGTAGCCATTCCCGCAGCAGGACCGTTCTCACCCTGGGCTAGGGGCTGAAGGCCTGGGTTCAATCTTTGCTCTAACACTGCTTTACCAGGAGCAAGTCAGGTTCCTTCCCAATGCTTCATTCTCCTCATCCATAAAACAAAGATACACGAGTGACACATACCACTTTGAGATTTACAAATTAAAGTGGTATTAAAGAGATATTGTTGCTGCTATTATTTATTATTATTCACACTTTTACATCTCATTTCTCACCTGCAATGTGTTAGGTATTACCTCATGTGAAATTTGTAACTGCATCTACCAAATTTGATTGTTTGCCATCCAAGTTGTGCTTTAGGCAAGAAAAGGTGCCTCCTTATCTTACAGCTGCCTCCAGTTCATGTAACAAGTGTCAACAGTTCTTCTAGCTATCTATCTTGTTCTCAACACTTGCCTTATCTTAAGAAGGTCTTGTTTCATACTGTATTTTCCAAATCCAGGGAATTCAGTGCAAGTTCATGTCTATTTTCATTGTTTAATTGAAACACAGTTGATCCATTTACTAATTCACCCAAGCAAAATAAATGTGATTCAAAGTAAATTGACATGGAAGAAGCTAGTACATTATTTCATTATTTAACCCAAGTCCAGAAAAGCCCAGTAAAAAGAGAGACCTTGAATATTTTCAGCTGCAGAATAAACAAAGGGTAAAACGATGCAAAGGATGGTGATGGAATTAACTGAAAGACGTTTATTGTGTTTCTGTGTTCCAGGTTCTGCGAGAGAATAAAATGTACTCCTTGCCTGAACTTTGGAATATACTTTTAGAATAGACTCAAAGATAAAATATCCAAAATGCCACTGCTGTGTGATCACTCTTAAATAAGGAGTAAGTGCTACAATAAACGTCTATGCCTCCTGTGAGGTCATTTCATTCTGGTAAAGAAATGAGTACTTTTCCAATGAGCCATGTTTTACTGGGAGGAAAGTCCTGTTCAGACTCCCGAACTCTGCTGTGAACACACAGTAACTCACCTTTAAAGCAGTATTTTTTACCTCACTTTGGCTAATACACAATGCTAAACCACTAGCCTGGCTGTGTTTCAGGTCTGCTTTTCATAGCAAAAATCAATATAGTGCTACACAGCAGTAAAAAATCAGGTCTGAGATGACATGGCTTGCAACTGTTAGTAGGTTGGATGGTATGAATGTTTATCTGGGCCTTGCTGTTCAAATTCACCTTTTGCACATACACAGATTGCAATTTTAATATGCTTAAATTGTATCCCAAGGGTGTAATCCTATTCCATACATTCAACAGAAGCTTTGCAGCTGAATTAGTCTGGCAGGATTTAACTTTATGTTTCTTCAAACACAGCAAAGACAACAGCCCTCTCCTAGACTCATCCACCATTTTCAAAACCAGGCCTTGTTTCCATGTCTACAACTTACCTACTGCCCATTTCAGAGTATACTCGTCACCTTAACCTTATCCCTAAGTTAGAGGAACCTCAACAGCCATGAGAAACTCCCAGAATTTGAATGTTATACTGATGAAGACCATACAAGTACTTAAGAAAAGCCATTAGACCAAGCAGAATTTTCATTTGAACATCATCTTAAAACTAAGGCTTTTTCTGCACTTTCATTAATGGGCAACATAACAACTGCTGCTTTCACCTGCAGCTTCTGTAAGATTGGAAAAACAGAGCCTTGTGTTTCAGTTTTTGTGAATAAACCCCCTGAATTCTCCTTCCCAGTGATAGCAAAGCCAGAAAAAATGTCCCATGAGACAGCAAATGTGAGATGGAGGACTTAGCTAAATCTTTGGAGACCATAACACTGCTACAAAACTCTTCAAAGTTTTGATGCTTCCTGCTTTTACCAGGGCTGGAAACATCCGTTTCAAACACTAGACAACAGCAGTTTTTGTTAATTTTTCACCAAAGGTCCTACTTGCACCCTCACATCGCCCTGAGACCAGCCTTTCCTGAGTCTTTTCCTGCAGGTTGCTTCTTTCACTGAACAGGACCAAGAAATCCTGAATAATACAAAGATGAGCAAAAGAAGCCAGAGGTTATCAAGTCTAATGAAGATGTAGTTGTGCTTTGGACAGAGGCTTGGCTGGTTTTAAACCATGACTTTGCTCATTCTCGCTGTGTTGTCCATATTGAGCATTTCCAATATACTGCCTGGACTTTAGCACTTCTTTAGTCCATCTGCCCATTGGTAAAAAAACCCACTGTGAGAAGAGAGGGAAGACTTTCCACTGTCACTTGGGGAATATGCTCAAAGATCTAAATTTACCAGCAGGTAAATCACTGCCCTTTTGGCAAATTAAAAATAAACAGGCAGTGATATGTAAGTGTCAAATAGTCCACGTGGTCGCCTTGGAGGTATGCTGGGCAGAATGAGACTTCAGTTCCCGGGAACCTCAAGTGAAATATTAGCTTTGCTGCACGTCTGTGAAGAGCCAAACATACCATCATTTATAGACTGTGAGAAACGAGGGCAGAACTAGGAATCACAAGATGAGCTGTACTAACATTGCCCTCTATCAGAAATTTTAAGCAAAGCTTAAATTTACATGATTTATGAGTTTTGTACTTGGCAGATATTTTTGCTGTAGTTAGCATAAGAAACATATAACACCATATAAATCATAAACACATACATAATTTTATTTATGTGAGGACATGATTAGCCGTTCAGTGGAAGTGCTGCATGAACCAGCTGTATAGCTCAGTGCTCTTGTACCTTCTGAGCCTCCCTCTCTCACACCAGCTCTCTCCTCCCAAGCACTGGCACATTTACACTGCCACTGAGTAGATCAGGTTAAAGAACCGATTCAACTGAAAAATAACGGGGGGTGGGGTGGGGTCTGTGTGGAAAAAAGGTTGTTTTTCAGCCACATGAGTCCACTGTGTGGCCGCAGCCTGCTTGTGCTGCTGCAGCCCCGGGCAGAAGGGGAGGTAACGCAGGATAGGGACCAGCAGGCAAGGACACAGAAGGGAGACAATGACTTTGTAAGCCGGGTCTGATGTCAAATAGTTTCTTAGCAAACTATGCCCTGAAACCTCTTCTAGTATAATGCTGTGATGGGGAAATATTTGGCCAGGATTATAACCAAAGGATTTGAATTAGAGGAAACTGAGAATTTAAGATAATACAGTAAGTTATTCAAATTGGTTTTTTTTTAAATGTTTCTTTTGTGGAAATTCTCTAGGTCAGTTATATAGGAGTGAGACAGGGCTTTTGTTTTTCCTGTCAAAACCACTGTGGTAGTAACCTGTATTACCTCTACCCAGCAACTTCTGTGTTCAAAAGGTACCATACACAAAGGCACAAGGGATGTCCTGCTTAGTTAAATGTGTGCTTGCAGAGCTGGGTGCCAAGTTATAACAGTTAGTACTTTATTGTCACTCGTATCTTCACAATCTTTCATAAAATCTAAGTTGCCAATCCATTATTACTGTTACTGCTGTGATTATATACTGCTTCCATTTTTCAGAATATATAGACATATAATTCATTTAAATACTATTCTATGATACTGAAATTACCTAAACCAACTTTTAATTCAGTGAAGATTCACAGGCGGGTTCAGGCATTGAACCCCAGTGAAGTGACACCTGGCATCACTCGTGTCCACAGAGCTTACTCCTGGCTGCTCCCACAGCTCCCAAAGCATCCAACCATTCTGCTGACAGACCCCCCCAGGCTCCGAGATTTCTTCCACCGGACAGATTCATAACTGTCTGAAATACTGTGCACCCTGCAAGTTCTGCTGGTGTAGCCAGGCCAGCCGAGCTCTGCCGTAGACACAGATGTGCTGGCCAAAGAGGATGTTGCCTGACTTTGTGTTAACTGAGAGCGGGACTAACAGGAAGCCTGATGCAGCAGCGTGTGGCTGGAAGCACCTCGCAGCTATGGGGCTGAATGTGTCCCTGGGCATTGCTGACCATACAGAGCTACAGCCTTCCCAGTCCCTTGCCATCAATCCAAGCCTGGAGCTAGAGCCCAACAAGAAGCCCCCATCAGCTTATCTCTACAACAGGAACTCTAAATCAGAGGCTCTGAAACACAGATTCATGACAGCACTGAGCTTCCCGGTGCCCCCTTCCATAAAACAGGTGCTCTCCCAAATATCTTGGCTCCAAGTCCTGCATCAGTAGGGTACTCACGGACTCTCTGCCCTGCACTGAACAGGCAAGGCAGCGGTCACTGCTGTCCGGGTGCAGCACGCACTTGGGATCACAAATGCTGTTCATAACTTCCCTCTGCTTGGTTTGGAACAAGGCTTTGGACGTGGATTTCAAGGCTGGCAGAGTACCTCCTGCCCCAAAGCTTTTTAGGTATGCTGGTTTAAGTCTTTCTGCACCTGTCCTGATGCTACCCAGATTGTATAGAATGATTAAATGCTCATATGCATAAATACATATAAATGGGGACTTCAATTGGGGTAATTCAGGAATCTTTAAATTTTTGGAAAATTCAAATTTATTATCTTCCTCAAGTTCTTGATCTGAAGCTGAAAGCCAGGGAGGCAGTTTTAAAATAAAGCAGCTAGGGGAGAGACATTACATCTGCTTCACAAAGCTTGGCTGAAGAAAATACAACATTTCTGCTCCAGTTTGCAAACATCTTTTTTGAAAGGTTTAAATTTCAATCTTAAGGCTTGTGTCTCCCAGGGAGCATCAAGAAAGATTAAAATGCAATGTGCTTTGATAGGTATCTTTTATTAAAATGCTTTAAAAAAGCCACCTCCAGGAAAAAGAAAAGTAAATAACGAAGTAATACAAGTTTATTTTCTCTCCACTTTCTTTGAATAACTTTGGGAAAACAATAGTATTTTTTCTCTCATTTTCCTATCAGCCAAACCAATGGAGGCTGGAGGACGGGGTCTTATATGGCACTTTCCCTGTGTTACACAGAACATCATGATCTTACCCCATTGTGTTTATTATTTTTCAGATAATTGAATCCTGTGCAACTTGATACTGGGATATATGTATAGCAGTATTATTCTTTTCTATCTTTTGATCTACAGATATTCTCAAGCTTTAGAAAACATAGCTTTCCATTTTTAGGGCTTCACCCCTGCAAATTGTACAGAATCTTTATTTTAGCACCTTTATCACCAGAATAAAAAAATCTCACTGACACATTAATAAAAATGTGAGTAAAATTCTGATCATGTTAAAACTGATCATAGTATTTCCATTGTCTTCAGGAAGTCAGTATGTCAGCTTTTGTTTGTATAATATCTGAGGAACACGGCCTCAGAGAATGCCAGAAAGCAAAGGAAATCTATACCATCTCTGCCAATCTCTGTTGTGTGTGTCATCTACATACCAAAAAAGAACACGTAGCTCTGCAGAGATCATTGCAGAAAAGTTGGCTACACATCAGAACAAATAAATAGAAAGAAAATGGGTGGATAATCGGAATTCAAGTAAAATCTGTATTTCCCTCAGAAATGCTTGGAGATGTTGAGAGTCACTGAACTAGAATGAAAAGCTAAAATCCTTTCACCACGTTCATTTTGGAAGCACTTGCCGCCGCGAGGGAACATGAAATGGAAACCTCGACTCACAAATGAGAGGGTTTCATGGGACAGAGTCCTTGGATGGCTTCTGACAGCAGCCTGCATGGGCTTTTTGGCTGAGGCTCCCACGCAGCAGGCGTGGATTCCCCAGCTGGGGTCTCCCCATCGCTGCCTGGTGCAGCACACATGCTCTGGGTCATGTAAGCCCTGTGGGAGGCTTCCAGCCTGGGTAGTGTTACTTTCATCACCAGGATTTTTGAACGGCAGCAGCTACTTCCATAACCCATCTCATGTGTTCTTATTTTCACTTTCCAAATCTAAAAGAGCACTTTCCACAGCTGGTAAAAGATCAGGCGTAAGGACAACCCTGCCCCTCTGCCGCCTCTTGCCTAACTCCTAGGTAAGCTTTCTCAATTCTGAGTAGTTTTATCTGCAAATATCTCTGTGCAACCCTGTGCACACTCAAGTCAGTCTGTGTTTAGCCTGTGCATAAAAGTTTTCCTGAACAAAAATAAGTCATTCAGATATTCAGAGCTGAATACAGGCCTATGTGGAGAGCTGCTGTAAGATCTTTTTGACATAAATTTGGGTTGTAGGATGAGATTTGTATGCAATGGTTTGAAGAGAGAACTATTTTTAAAAAAACACAACAGAGAACAACTGAGGTCAAAAAGACCCGTTACAGTTGTCCCCCCCCAAATGAAACTTCAACAAATAAATTTCTCAAGCAATAAAAAAAAAGTGTGTACTATTTCTTTCAGGCTTCTGAGTCTTCATAAAAATATCCCTGTCAGGCCAGATGGAGCAATGTTACAGGCAAGTACGTTTATAAAAATATTAGTGAACATATCTGTTTAATCTACCATATACCCACTCATATCGTAGCAGCTCTGGTTTTAAATCTTATTCTTTACAGTATTCTCCATGATACCATTTATAATTACTGCACACCTGGCTTGGGTTTCTCACTGACAGCTTGCTTAAAGACCATGTTGCAGCTCATTGTTACTGTGTGTTTATTCTGAGGGTGCTAATATGCCGATTATTTAATTTGTGTTAATTCTTTTTTCCTATTTTGTTTTCTAGTGAAGAGTTATAGATTGCCTACAGGCCTGCTTTGTACCTCATTGATCTTAATTAACCAAATGGCAAATATTGTAATAAAACCAACCACGTTAGGCAGTGGACTTTAAGTGGCAGATCATAGGTCCTTGTTCTCAGAATCCCCTCCTGCTGTTTTACAAGCATGTTGTCATTGTGCAGGTTAGAAATGCTTGCTGTTCTTCTGTTAAGTACTTATTTTATAGTATCATTTATTAACTACTCTGTTTATAGGGTTAATGCCAAGTTTCCATCTGATAGCTTGGAGCTATGGATAACTCAAAAAAAATCTTATCTTGTTCCAAAAATAACATAGATAATGACTTGCATTTGCTAGTTAGTGTTGGCATATGGCATATATTGCCACATCTTGAGGAAAAGGCTTGCAATAATAATGAGAAAATGTGTCTATTGTGAAGTTTTAGAATAATTTCCACTGAAAACTGAATGTTAATAATTCAACCATTAAGAACGATTCTTGGTGGAATTTGTAACGTGGGTATTTAAAAATAAGTTTGCCCACTTTTTAATGGACATAAGTTTCTGTTTTACAGAGTTAGAGTATGATTTTTTTATACTGATACAAGAAACGTCTAACTAAATTGTAGCAGTTGGAGCATGTCGAGAGCATCGTAAATGGCTGTGGGCAGTTCAGTAATGGGAACATTTTCAGAAGCCTCTGGTGGTTGAAGAACAACATAAATGGCTGAAGGAAGACTGACTTGCCACATTAAGAGTTGTGTAACAACATTCACACTTTGAACTTGACTAAGCAGAGTTTGGAGCTGCTAAATCTATAAATACTTAAGGGTAGGAAGAAGACCACTGGACTAGGGGAATTGCTCCCAGAGACATGCAGCCACATCCTTTGCCGGGCTGGGACTATGTGAAGTTACCTTTCTGGTATCTGCAATCACATTTGTGCCTCCTCTGTGCTGCAGGTGCCCACTACAGCTATAGGATGGCCCCAACTCTTGCATACTTGAAAAAAAAAAAAGAAAAAATAAGAATGAATCGTTTGGTTCACCAAAACCAGCAAACCAAAGTAGTTTGCTTTTTTAATATGGTTCCTGCTTTCTCTAGATAATATTGCCAATTAAGATGATAAGCAGTTTCACACAATAAAAAGAATTGGCTTCTCTAGTAATACAGCAATTTACAACCTGCTATTTTTTATTTAGCAACTACTGCACAAGGTAAGAAAAATAGGTTTTGGTGCCAAAATGAAACTGCAGCAGTTTTTTTCCAAGTCTATGTTTTCCCACTCTATCGGCATGCGTATTGTCTTCTTTCCCAAGACCTTCATAACAGATCGAGAGCATTTAAGTACACATAGAATCATAGAATCATTGAGGTTGGAAAAGACCTCTAAGATCATCGAGTCCAACTGTCAACCCAACACCACCATGCCCACTAAACCATGTCCCTAAGCACCTCATCTACTCGTCTTTTAAATACCTCCAGGGATGGGCACTCCACCACTTCCCTGGGTAGCCTCTTCCAATGTTTCACCACTCTTTCGGTAAAGACATTTTTCCTCATGTCCAATCTAAGCCTCCCCTGGTGCAACTTGAGGCCATTTCCTCTTGTCCTATCGCTAGTTACTTGGGAGAAGAGACCGACACCCACCTCGCTACAACCTCCTTTCAGGGAGTTGTAGAGAGCAGTAAGGTCTCCCCTCAGCCTCCTTTTCTCCAGGCTAAACAGTCCCAGTTCCCTCAGCCGCTCCTCATAAGACTTGTTCTCCAGACCCCTCACCAGCCTCGTTGCCCTTCTCTGGACACGCTCCAGCACCTCAACGTCCTTCTTGTAGTGAGGGGCCCAAAACTGAACACAGCATTCGAGGTGCGGCCTCACCAGGGCCGAGTACAGGGGCACGATCACTTCCCTACTCCTGCTGGCCACACTATTGCTGATACAGGCCAGGATGCCATTGGCCTTCTTGGCGGCCTGGGTACACTGCATATACTGATAGTTTTGATCACTGAACTACCATTGCGTTTTCCAAGACTCCGTGTCTTCCAAGAGCCGATCTGAAGAAAATTAGCCAACCACAGCAAGAACAAACACGCATCTTTTCAAACCTGACTATCCTTCTCTGCCCCAAGGGCAAAATGGTATAAAGCTTTCTTAACACGATCTGCTTCCTTGTGCTGGACGAGGCTGCTCTGATCCATATGTGTTTTTCCCACAAATTCCCTAATCAAGCCCGGATTTATCAGAGGTGGCCAAAGCCTGCCGGGCCCTGAGGCGGCCGTTGCTGATCAGGCCCTGAGGTGGCTGGTGCCCACCGGAGCCTGCCGGGCC
>NW_008795122.1:2505845-2517961 GCF_000699145.1 Aptenodytes forsteri | reverse complement strand
AAGCCAGCTCCCCCGCCCCAGATTGCCTCTGCATGAGGCATGTGAACCCCCCGTTGTGAAATCTTCCCGGGCGTAGCTCTGGCTTCCTCATTGCGGCCGCTTCTGTTTATGAAATGTGGAAGCCAAACGCCAAGCGTCAGAAGTGATTTCTGAGAGCGAGCTTGAAGAAATGACATCCCGGGGCCTTAGCGCAGGATATTGGGAGACTTCTAAGTCGTGTCAGTAAGTTGAGCTTTCCTGTTGAGCGAAATGGGAAAGAAGAAACAATTGTCCCCTCCCCCAGCCTTGTTGTTTTTGAAAAAATGCAATGTAAAGTGTCTTAGTTGAGATTCTGTTTTGACGTTGTTACGTGTGTTTCCAGGTACAGCATTGAAACAGCTGTTTAGTGGTTTTATTGCTTATAGTATACTGCATGAAAGATTTTTCTTTGGAAATCCATTTTTCTCTTACTGTCCACTTTCCTAATAACATAGAAATTAGGCAGTATAAATTACAGGTAGTAATGCAAAATGCATTTTAAATAATATATCAGACTTACTTTGGGCATTAAGAGTAGTTAGGGTTCAAAACCAGGTAAGCTTCAAGGGATGAAATATTTCAAGCATTTTATAGATGGGTTGTGCTTATTTGACTAGCAGAACATCTTGGCGATGCGTTTGTTACTTAAATCTCTTTGTGATAGCACATGGAAGATTATCACGCTTCAAAGTTATGTTGTGCGTATGCTTATGAGAAAGTGTCAAGGGAAACTCAATGAGATGCTGCTCAGAGAAAAGCGTGTTCTAATCAATTTCTAGTATTAAGCCCTTAAAAGCGAGAACTTGCATTCTTTGTGAGTACTAAACAAGATAAAGATGGGTCAAAGCACTGCTGGTCTTGCAAGATAAAATACTTTTTTTTTGAGATACTGACAGTTCAGTCGATCGCTATTAAAATGGTAATTTCATGTCCTGTGGAATTGTAAATATCAAGGTAGCTAGCTTAGTGTTGTATGCAATCTTGGAATTCCAGAACCTGTTCCTCAAAGTCCTGAACTTTGCTTCAGCATGGTCTATAGAGAGATTCTTGTATAAACTTTGATTCTTATTTTCCTGACTTTTTTTTTTGCCTTCAGTTGTATAGCAAACACTTCTTGCTGAAGTTGGCCAGAAAATACTTACAATGGCATCTCAGAAGCAGTGTCACTCCTTAATGGGTGGCTTTACCTGTATTCAGCAGAACTAGGACCATAGTTTCTGTTCTTTTAATATCATAGTGCGATAGGGTACTGAATGACAATGTATAGGAAGAAAACATCCCCTTGAAAGCATTAGCTTGATTAACTATACTTGTGCTATAGTATTGACTGTTTTTAAATGGATAGATTTACGTGTTGCAGACAATTCCATTTATGTATGCGGTTATCCATTTATGAATATTAATTATCTTAAAAGCGTACATCAGAAACAATTGAAATAGCAAAAATAGCTAACAGCGATTAGGTGAAACTATGCTATAATAAATTCTACTCAGTAGTATATTACAAAAAAGTGCTGGTCATAGAGGTGCACTGTGTAAACAATAGTTCGCTTGTCCATTCTTATTGCTTATTCTAGGTTTTATACTTTCTACTTTTTTTGGTTATTCCCTTGTTTTGTTGTCCAAAAACCTAAAACCAGGAAAGTCTGAGAAAATTTGACTGGAACGATGCAGCTAATGGTCTTTGGGAGTGAGGAAGGTGAGACGATAGCTGATCGGGAACTTCTTGCTGGGGTTATCCTCCCTGCTTCTGCTTTAGATACTCAGCTTTAATTAATGCTTTTAGTTGCAATCATGAGCAAAGTAGAGAGAGGAAAGAAGTTTAATCATCGGGTTGTTAGCCAAATACTTAAAAATTTGAACTGTGCCTTTGGGGTTTTCTCGGGATATGAGATGACTAAAAGCTAAACAGGACTTGCTTCTGCCAGCATGCTTGTTGTAACTTCTTTGTTGCTTTGTTTTTGTTGTTTGTTTTTCCCCCTGTAACTTAAGTTTCAAGATACAATACTTCAGACTGCAGATGTTTAAGTTAGGGCTGTATCCTTATACAGACAGTGCTTAGTACAATGAAATCCTGGTCTGCATTGGACTAGAACTTTTGGGTGATCACATACTTGCAGTAGTGTCAAAAGTATAGATAAGTCTTTTCAGGGCAAGGTGCAGCTAATAAATGATAGTATCCGTGTAACTGATATTCTAATGTTAAGGCCAAAAAGAGACTGGTGGTAGGTTTTGCAGACTGCTGAGATGCCAAGGCTTGCCAATTCACAAAGACCTGTTGACCTAAAGAAAGAATAAATTCACCAGAGCGGTGAATCTCAGCAGACTATATACCATTATTTGCAGATCAAAGGAATAAAATAATAGTTTACTAAAAAATACCTGTCAATGTACTTAGAAGATTTGAACACTTGGTATTTCCCACTTTATTCTGTGGTCCTCCTCTTTAAATTTCATGGCTTTCATTTTACAGTGGGTCAGTATGTATTCTTTGGCTGACTGGCATTTGTTTCTGTTTTTATTACCATTCTGTAGCACTTCTCCTTTCTCCACTTCTTGTTCGTTATTCCCCATAGTTCTGATTTCAAACTCCATCCCCCCTCACATAAAACAAACATACGAATGTTTAAAACTCTTCTACCAAACTTTTTTTCCTTGTATGTATTTGAAAATGCCTCCACTGTATAGGTACCTGAAATGGGGAATCATCTTACTTCCCATGGCTATTAGAAATGGAAAACCAACCACACAGACAAAAATGGTGAGGGAGGAAGGAAGAGAAGTCCTCTAGCTTAAGCTTAATGATTCCTGGGAGCTACAACTGTTCCACCTGTGCCTCTTCACTTTGAGCAGTAGAAAAAGACCTTGGTTATTCAGTTGAGCAATCCATTTTTGCCTCTGATAGTAAGGAATCATGAAGTGCTCTAGTTCATTGGTTTTTAAGCATGAAAAAAGATTTGCTGCAAGCCTGTCAGGTGTTTGTAACTTCAGGCTTGTTTATGGTAGACTTGTAGTCATAATATGAAGTCTGAACAGTTGGTCTTTGAAAACTAACTTTAAAAAATAGGAAAACTTTACTTATTGAAAGCAGTTATTCTTTGCAATGGGTCTATTAAAGGCTTTTTGGGGGGTTTTTTTTGGGGGGGTGGGGGGGGGGAGGATTTTTTTTTTTTTGAATGGTAAGCTGATTTTCCTAACCTGTAATGCAGGGAATGAGACTGTGTCATTGTAAACATGTAACTGTTTCCTTAGATGATATAATCTCTGGAAACTTTATACATATTCTTTAAGGGCTATTTATGTTTTAGTGGAAAACATGAGAACACAATGTTCCATCTGTTTTACTGAATAGGAGCCTGGATTTCTATGTTATGGCTCTTCTGTCTTTTACTTGGATATTTGCACGCTGCTGCTGCTGCCGCCACCCTGAAGTAGTTCCTCTTATTTATCCAACCTTCATTCCAAAGCCTCTTCTAGACCTAGTGTAGTAAAATACAAACAAAAACCAATTTAAAGCTTAAACACTTTGAGTATGTGTGTCAGCTGTAGTGGTGTCTCCCTGCATGGGTGAAGTTTACTGTAAACTTTGCCATGTCTTTTATAGGGCCAGGGTTCAGTGAAGCATAGGAAAACATCATGTGCAATGGATTCACCGAGTCTGGCATGTGTTAAGGAAGATAATGCATCAAAGTAGTCTGAATAAGAGGAAATTTTGTCTCATTCCAAATTGTTGATAATTAATAAATCTCCCGTGGAGACCCGTTATGTGAGATAATTCGGTTAGCACTTCCCTAAACAAAGAAGCCCCGTAACATGCTGTGTTATATTGGTGATGACTGGTGTTGCTTTAATTTTTCATGATGCCTGCCGGTACCAAAATCCTCAGTACGGTATGACCAAGGATTGTTACAATATGCGCTTTTGAGCATGAGAGGCCAGTGGTGCCTGAGGGGCTGTTGGCATGGGTTTCACCCTTCTCTCTGATTCTGCTCTCAGAGACCTTCCCCCAACAGTCAAGGCCACAGCATGGTGGGGAAAGTAGACCCAGTCTTTTCACCTGTCCTTGTCAGAGATAGGACCCCTTTTCTCACCCATACTATTTCCAGGAGCAAAGAACTCGTTATCCCTTCTCCTTCCAACCTGCTTTGGCAACTTGCTGGGGAGAAGAGAGAGTAGTACCAGTGAGGAAAGCATAGATAACTTCCAGGTCCTCAACTTTCTGCTGTTGAGTAGAACCAGCCGTGCAGATGCATGGCCCCAGCACAGGAGAGTGCCCAGAAGTGGGCTGGGTCAGGCCGGACAAGCTTGTGTGGAGTGGGACATGTGTCTGGTCTTGTAAATATTCTGATTTCTCAAATATCTGTACCCGCCTTGGCACTCTCTGTATTTAGGATTATAGCACTGCTGTGCTACTACCTGGTAATGGAGTGTCAGACATCATGGAGTGTGCAGTATCAAGAGCCTTGGTAACTGGATACCATCATCTATAGTTATAAACAAGGCCCCTTAATTGAAGGAGGATGGCTGTTACGCCAGTGACAAGATGTGCTTCATGATATTAGTTTAATGGTTGGTAAACTTTCTTCAGCTTTAGGCTTCCTGAGTAGTTGAACAAAAGAATCGGCTAACAGGCCTTTCTTTAGCTTATCTCTAACTTCAACACCCTTGATAACTTGTTGACCCTAGAATGGTTACGCAGATGAAGGACCTATATGTGTTGTTTTGGGCAAAGTTTGCTACTGTGTATTAATTCTTACAGATACAGTATCTGATTCTCTCTCAAAAAAAATTGAGTACTGTAGTCTGTGCTCATTATGAAATGTAGGTTAGTCTCTACTCTTTCAAAGCTGCTACAGAAGACATTGCAAATATCAGAATTTGACATTTAGATTCTGTCAAGGTACGCTTTGATTTTTGTTCTTCACTCCCTTATTAAAAAAATCCAGTAATTCTCAACTGGCTTGTTCTGTTTCTTAGTGACAGAAGAACGTATATACTCTTAACTCCTTGAGGTCCCTTGCAAAGTAGCTCAACGTAATTTGTATTTAGTACCAATACTCTCTTGACTAATGCCAGTATGTGTAATGTTATTGAAGGTCTGCAATGACAACAGAGATACCAAGACTAGAAAGTGTCCTCCTTTTTGCTGAAATTTTTAGCTGCCAGGAGAACCTTCTTTGCTTGAAAGAGTAAACTAAAGTTTATTGGATTAAAATATTTTTTAGGCATTTGTTCACTTTAAAACACTGTCCTAACCTGAAAAGTGATTGGAAAAGCTATAATGTCAGAGTTGAAATTTGTTTTTTTTTCTTGTGTGTGTTCAGAAAAAGTTGTCTGTTGTACAGATGCTGGAAAATATATACAGCCATGAAAATATGATTTGGAACCTGTTTTATTGGATTTATTTTCAGTTAGATCGCTTATAATCTTTTGTGGAATTGCAGTTGAAAGATGTTAATGTTGCAAACTCAGCCCACTTTAACTTGCAGGATGGGCAGTTTAAAAAGACTTTCCAACTGTGCAAATGTGATTTGGAAGATAGGAAAAAATGAATTTGGAACCACGTGATACTCTTGGTAAAATCTCTTACAGTGGCTGGAACTGCACTTCAGTAACATGGAATGAGATGTTTTTCTTCAGGCAAAGCTTTGAATCCTGAACTAATGGCAGATATTCTTTCTTCCCCCCGCCTCACTTCCCTTCTACTAGCATCTTGCCTCTATCTTCAGAAGCAGAAAGCATCAAGATAAAGACACAAAAATGACTGAGTTTTGGCTGATTTCTGCTCCTGGAGAAAAAACCTGTCAACAGACATGGGAGAAACTACATGCAGCAACTACAAAGAATAACAATCTTTCTACTAATTCAAAGTTCAATATTCCGGACTTGAAGGTATGTAAGCCCCATTTCATGTCCTAAGAAGTATGTTCGGTTTGCATCATCTTTGTTTCTTTACACTAAAACTATAGATGGGGAATACTTGCAGATTATTTAGAGAGAATAGCTGACTTCTTTTGATGATTATGTGTGGATCTAAAAAATAATTTAGACAACAATTATCTTTTTTCTGAAATTCTAAGTTAAAAATTCTTCACTCTAAGTTTTAAACGTTCAGCAAGCTGCATTCTTTCAGCTAATACAGCAGTTTTTCCAAGGATAGTAGTCTTGACCTCATACTGCTAGCAGTTAGCTGGAGAAGAAAATTAGAAGAAAAATGGAGACTTGTGATCTGAGTATTCAGATGATAGTTTCCTTTGGTTTTCTGTTTTGTTTTAGGGTTTGTTTTTTTTTTTTACTTCTGAATTGTCTGCTTTTTCTTTTCAGGCTGAGATGCAGTGAAAAGGCTTGATTTAAAATACAGGGGTTGATCAAACTGCTGCTGCCTTTTCTCTATCCAAAAGTAACATTCTTCTGTTAGAGTAGTGGTTGTCTCCGGCTGAGCATTCCAGTGTGACCTGCTGATGTGTGTTATAGAAAATGGGAAGAAAACGGTTTGAGCTATTACTGTGAGAAGCGAAGAGAAACAAAATCTGAAAGCAGTTTCTCTTGGTTAAATACAATTATCAGGGTATGGAAAAGTTATGAGCCAGTGTATTCATTAGGAAAAGGTCTATCCTGACACACAGATGTTTCTTGAACAAGAATAATTGTGAGCTCAGTTTAACTGAGTGAAAGCTCATCAAAGCGTATCAAAATGAAGAGGAAAAAATGCCACCAATCTCTGTCTACAGAATGGATCAAGTTCAGGTGGCGTGATGCCTTGTTGCTGTCTCTGCTAAGGAATGAGCCCAGGGCACAAAGTGCTTCAGTGTGTCTTTTGAGAGGATCTTCCAACTGCCATGACTTACATTCACATTTAGACTGGCCCGAGTTATTTCAAAAGACATACTAGTAGAGGTAAGAAAAGGGACTACAACAAATGTCTGTCTCCTCCCAGGAGATCCTTGGACGTGAGTCAGGATGCCTTTCAAACTGTAGGGTGCCTACAGCATTTAGAAAAGTTATCACTGAAAACTGATGTGCTGGCTAGGCCGGATCCCCTGGTTGTCCCCTGGTTGTTTTGTTTCTGTTCTACTTCTTAGAAGGGGCAGAAGCTGAGGAAATGGGAATGGGAAATATAGTCTGGCTTCTGTGGACCTGGTAAAACTGTTTGAGTGAGATCCTTTAGTTAAAACTCATTGAAACAGTGACGTAGTCTCCGTTGAACAGCAGCCTTATTGCTTAAAGACTTACTTGTCCTCTGGCTTGTAGGTGACTAGTCAAAATATTAGCTTCCTTATTCTGCATGTAGCTCAGAAGGAGGTGGGGCATGGAAAGCAATTTGTTTGTGATGTTACTGAAGTAATTGTGCTCCTTTCTGCTTCAAGGCTAAAGAGAACAGGGGTTATGTAAAGTCGAGTAGTCAAATATATAGAACAAAGATGCTAGACTAAAAATAATGTTAATAGCATCTTGACTAGACAGAAGATTCACTTATGCCTAATAATATTTCAGCAAGAAATATAAACTAGTAGCTAAAGTATTAAAGATAAGAAGAGTTGTCTTTTTGGAGGTATCTTCTACTTTCATTGAACAGAATGAACAAATACGTAAATACTTGAAGAGAGAACCAAAGAAACACTGATGTTATATGACCTATTAAAAAATAATCACCCTTTGGCTGTTTAACTTGAGCATAGCTATACTGTTTTTACACTTTTTGATGTCTTAGACCCATTTGAGACTTTTTATGAAAGAGCTAAACAGACTCTTTTATTGTGCTGTAATTTTCATGTTTGAATTATACAGACTCTGAAATGGTAAGTGTCATCCCTGGCCCCAGGAAGGTATATGTATTGCTCTAGATTATTACATCAAATTAGGGAAGAAAGTGTTTTCTGGAGGAGAAGGGAAGAAAGACTGGAAGCTTGTAGACAAGCTAGATATTCCATTACTCCAGATGCAAAAAGTCCAGACTCTTGTTGGTCTGACTACTGCAGTACTCTTGTATCTTCAAAGTTTTCAATGTTCTGGTTGCCTCCAGCACTGAGATACCTGATTACAGAAATTTCAGATTTGATCTAAAGTAGTAAATCAAATGCTGAAGCAAGTGACTTGGGGGAAGTGCAGCCAATTCATAATGTAAAAGTTGTTTTAACATGTTTTGGATGGCTGGAATGCAAGACTGAAACTGCACCAAACTAGAGTGAGTTAGATCTGATACAGTGGTGCTTTAGGGGTATCTTGAGCAAGTGAAAACACAGTGTGACTTTGTTAGATCAACAAGTCTGAAATCTTAGAGTACAGTATTTTATGTAGTTCTGCAAAGCTACCTGTTCAGGAGATTTAGCTTTTATTATCTGGTTTTTATCTTCCTATGTTTATACACAATTGCTAATGCATTTTGATCTTTACTTCTAGGTTGGCACACTGGACGTTTTGGTTGGTTTGTCAGATGAGCTGGCTAAACTGGATGCATTTGTGGAGAGGTAACAGTTTATTTTTACTAGCATGCAAAATATTAGAATAATGATGTGATGGTTTGCTGAGTCCTAATAATACACAGGTTATTTCCAGCTTTTTTTGTTTCCTAGTGATCCTCTGCAGGCAGTCAGCAAGCTAAGATTTCAGAAAGCTAAGCTGCTGTTTTCCCTAGTATCTCTACTTGGAAAAAAAAAAATCTGAACTTCTTGTGGAATAGTGGGACATTATGCATTGATGAAGGATGGTTCTCCCTGTAGTAGTGCTGGGTGCTGCTGGGTCCTGGAGAACTGTTAAGAATTGAGCCCGACAGCTGCAGTAAGTGATAATGAAATGGAGTGAAAACTGTTCTTATAGCAAGTTAGAGTACTATTTACAGACTGTCAGAAGGTAACCATGTTGTTTGCTAATCCACAGAGATGATTAAACAACATTAATATTAAAACGCAAAACCAATCCATTTTGAAGAAACTAATGGTCCTTTGAAAGTGATTTTGAGCAAATGTAACAATTTCACATAACCAGAACTTGTGGAGCCATCTTCTGTTTCAAGGAGAGAAGTGTTAAGTAGTTGTTTTTAAATGGAAAAGGAAACTATTTGGCATGGCACATGTGAATAATATTAAACATAGCTTTTTCTAGTGAGGAAGGCAGGTCTTGAGTGTCAGATCTCATGAGGGCTTAGGGCTGGGGTTTCTCCATAGCTCTTCAGTTATCTTTGGTGTTTCATTGTCATGGTTGCCTTGTGTTTAATTTGGATTATTGATGATTTCTACCTTGCTATCTATTTTTAGAAAGGGGTTAGGATTTTGAAAGTACAACAGACTTCAAAAAAAGATTGGAATATAGTGAGATTACACTTGAAGTCAATCCCTGTTACCTGGAGGCGAGGGAAGTAGCCTCACCTTATTGAGAACTGATGAGTAGCAACACTAGAGAAGGATTGTTCTGGCATGTATTTGAGAAGTTGGTCTCCTTCAGACACTGAGCCCAGTTTGTGCTCTTGGAAAGCTTGTATGTAAAGCAATCAACTCTTCCTTTTTTGATCCAATCTCAGGCAATTTCAGATCAGTTTCATAAATAGTATTTCTCAAAATGGCAGGTTTTTTAGGTTTTTTTCATATCTTTATCTTTCATTTTTCAGTGTTGTAAAGAAAGTGGCCCAGTATATGGCTGATGTACTAGAAGACAGTAAAGATAAAGTTCAGGAGAATCTTCTGGCTAATGGAGGTAAAGTGTTAACCATGATATGTGCATCCTAAAAGTGTAGGAGGGAAGGCAATGATCCTGAAACAAACTGAATGCTGCTTCTCTGTATGACATTCTGAAAGCCTAGTTTAGACATGGAAGTACTTTTTACCATGAGTCGCTTGCCCTGAAACAAATTATAGGATCCAGAATGGCAAGAAATTAGATCTACATGTTAAATACTCACTTACAGAAGCCTTTTGATCCTTTAGCGCTGTGTTTTGTCATGACTGGTCTCTGGTGGCACCTTAAAATTACTGTTACTGATCACTGTAAACATTCTTTCTATTAGTCTGTCATCTGAATATAGGTATGATTTTATGTAAGCTATGCTGGAATACTCAGTTGTTCCCAAATTGTGATAGAATGTCTTTATAAAACTAGTTGTCTCATGGAAGTATTTGTCCATTTTATTATAGTAAAGAGTCGCACTGGTCTCTAAATAAATATTTTGTTTTCAAAGCCTTTTCATAAAATTTAACACAGGTTGTACTGATGCAAGAGAGGCTAATATGAGTGGGTTAACATGAAGACAAGTGCAGCAGTCCTAATTAACACAGTTATTCTTAGAGAGGGGCTTGGAGTAGTCTCTTTCATAGATAGCTTTACAAAACTGCTGCTTCAGGTGAGCCACATAATCTTTGCCTTTTTTTCATCATAACCCTCCCTTCTCCCACCCATTTTTCACACAAAGCAAAAAATAGTTGGTCTTGCCTGTATTTCTCCAGTCATCACTGACTTAGTAGTAAATATCATTTAGGGTCTACAGAGATGGAGGAACCAGTATCTGAAGGCAAAGGTCACGGATAACTTAAACTTGATTGTTTATTTTCAAATTTCTTAAGCAACAGGGTCCACACATGTGAAGGTCCACAAGCAGTCTGTTACAGTACTCTTCTGTTACAGCAATCCTACATGGAATATAATACATCAGTCTTTTTATTGTCTATCTTAACAAAGTTCTTCTTTAAAATTTTAGTTGACTTGGTCACCTATATAACAAGGTTCCAGTGGGATATGGCCAAATACCCAATCAAGCAATCCTTGAAGAATATTTCAGAAATTATAGCAAAGGTAAGGTAATTTGTTTTATAAAACTTTCCTACTTGAACTTGAGATATTTATACACAAAACTTGGTACTCAAAGCTATTTGTCTATTTTTGTTAGCTTCATGTAACTTTGATAACAATAGTAGTGAACCTGGTAGAAGTGTCTGTAACCGAAGAAGTATATTAGGATGGGTATAGGATTTGGAGAGTGCTCCCTGAAGGCCATCATGCTGTCTTTGCTGATTTTTGTTTCCTGAGATCACTGAGTTAACAAATAAATAGCTAGCAAACGCTTACATTTAAATTTTGCTGTATTGGCATGCCATTTGTCTGATGTTCTCAAACTTTGTGGGCTATCAGCAGTGAACCAGGGAATTTATTTACCTTCTCAAAGCTGTGGCACTCAGTTGTGAGGGGAAAAATAAGCCTTCAATGTTAGATGTAAGGAAAGCTCACTTGAGTGTTGTCATGGGTTTTCCCCCTGTCTTTACCTTGGTAAAGTTTTTCGCACTTTGGGGATTTAATTTGGTTTGTACTTGCTGTGAGCATAGATAGGGTCCTCAGCAGTGACTTACTGTATTCAAACAGTGAAAGAGCTCTCTGTAAGCTACCCTTGCTTTAAAATCTTCCCAGCTTTTTCAGTTTTTTTCTTTCCTGTTTTCTGTATCTGCAAACTGGTTCTTGGAATTACCTGTGTCAATAAAATACATAATACGGAAAAAAGAAGCAGCTGCTCCAGCTACCTATAGAGATAGTCTTTGGTGGTGGATATGTGGGAACTATAATCGGGGTGGGGATGGGGGTAAGTGCTGGCAGGCTCATGCTTGGCTATAACTGCAGATTCTCTAGATGTTAGTTTCTTTCCTGAAACTATTAGTTTAAAATTTTTGCAGAGATTACAAAATCTTAATATATGGTACATAGCTGACTGAGAATGCAACTAACAATTCATTTTGATATTTTCTTTGGGGCTATCACTGCATCTTGAATTTATTCCACAAATTACACTCAGTAACTATTGCTAGAAAACATCTGCAGTGTGGAGTTTTGTTGGAGTTTTGGGCCCCTCGCTACAAGAAGGACGTTGAGGTGTTAGAGCGTGTCGAGAAGGGCACAACGAGGCTGGTGAGGGGTCTGGAGAACAAGTCTTATGAGGAGCGGCTGAGGGAACTGGGGTTGTTTAGCCTGCAGAAAAGGAGGCTGAGGGGAGACCTCATCGCTCTCTACAACTACCTGAAAGGAGGTTGTAGCGAGGTGGGTGTCGGTCTCTTCTCCCAAGTAACTAGCGATAGGACGAGAGGAAATGGCCTCAAGTTGCGCCAGGGGAGGTTTAGATTGGA
>NW_008795122.1:2472678-2505823 GCF_000699145.1 Aptenodytes forsteri | reverse complement strand
ATTTAAAAGACGAGTAGATGAGGCACTTAGGGACATGGTTTAGTGGGCATGGTGGTGTTGGGTTGACGGTTGGACTCGATGATCTTAGAGGTCTTTTCCAACCTCAGTGATTCTATGGAGGAAGACTGACAGTCTTATGACTTAAGATTTGCACATTAAAAATATTCCACAGATATAAAATAATAATCTTAGTATCTGTTACTACTTAAGCACATAAGCTTTTGCTTCTTCAGAAGAACGTATCAGAATGAAGTATTCAGCTGTTTACAGTAGCTACTTGGCAGGTATAGGCATGAAGTTTAATTTGGGAGAAGAGGAACTTGGTGGGGAAAGAGGGATAGAGAGAACTTAAGAAGACAGGGTGAAGTGGTTTCTACAAGTCTTACCAAGGAAGTGGTTCTTGAAAAAGTTCCTTTCCTTTGGTTTGGCCTTAGAATAGGAGTGAAAGTTACTGAATTAAAAAGGAAAAAAAGTCTTCAACTGTTTTTTGTCTCATTTTTGGAACTTAGCTGTTGCCATAGTATAGAACTTGTTTTTGTAGCAATTAAGTTTGTTGAAAAAGCAACAAAGAACATGAAGGGATATGCCCTTTATTGAAATATCAAGGATTCAGTGCATGTTATCCTGTGTCCTGGAGTTTGCTAGATAAATGATCTGCTTGCAGCAAAGCTGTACTCCAGAACCTGAACTTTCAATTAAATAACTGGCTTACATTCTTCATCTAATTTAGGGACCTCATTGAGTTATTAGACTGGATACTAAATGCAGAGAAACAGGTCTGCTGGAGTTCAGCCTGAATCATCCTGTTGAGGGTTTCCATTTCTCTGCATGTTTACCTGTACCTGTCTTCTACAGGGACAGCTTCAGGGACACCTATGTAATAAATCTAATTTCATATAGTTTAAAAAATTTTTTCAATTGTGAGCCACAGATGTGTGTCCATAAAGTGGAGAAGAGAAGGAAGACAACTGAAATTGCCTTACGTTCTTGTAGAAGTAAGAGATAGGAGAGAGAATGTCACAGGACTTGAAGCAGTTTTGTCCCAAGGCAAAGAAAGTCCTGACATAGTTAAAATCTTCACTTTGGTGTGTGATTAACATCAAGATGTAGGAAAACTGATAGAGCTACATTAAAATCTGTGAAGCCTCGTGACATGTTGATGTTAAAATAACTTGAAAAGCTTGTCAAATCATGAGATGCTACTTTTCCTGTATGGTTTTATATCCTCCTCACTCACTATAGCAGCAGATTCTGATGTCTGCCAAAATGACAGTAATGGCAACTGCAGTGGGGAGTTTGTCAGTTGAGGAAAAATCATAGCAGTGTTGGAAACACTTAAAATAAAAGGAAATCTACTGAAACTATCCATCAAGTTTTTTCAGCTTTTAACTTTCAGAAGCATTGTGAACCCCAGTATCAATACTGAAGACTTTGAAGATGGTATCTGTGCCGTGTGAGAGCTGTCACTTATCTAGTCATTCTTTGTATTTGAAATTATGGTCATAAGACTGTTATGCAAGGAGACAACCTTGATAGCTGTAGTGCCCTCATCCAACATTTTCAGCAACCCAGGTATCTACTGAAGTACAAGAGCTCAGTTGCATAGTTACAAGAAGACACTCGTGTTTTGTCAATGACTATGTAAGTGGTTTAAATATCTGGGGTTTGCTATGTGTAGAAATAGGCCCACTATGTTAGATTGATACTTTCTTTAGCAATATCATGGGTCTGCCTCATTTTGTAATGACATCTATGAGTTATCCACCAATTCTACTACCAAAAGGAAGTTTGTATTGTTGCTTCATTTGGCAGTTTTACACAAATATATTTTGAAGAGCTCTGCTGTGTCATTGACGTTTGCGGTTCTGCATTCTCTAACATTTTAATAGGAAGCAAAGCTGATTCTTGTTTACAGTAAACTCCGGTCAGTGCAGCAGTAACAGGCTTTTGTCTAAGCAGTCATCTTTTAAAAGGTTACTGACTTTACAAATGAGAGCAATTAGAGTATTGACAATTAGGAAATGATGAATGGAACTGGTTTGTAAAGGCAGTGTTTGGTATCAATGGTTTTTGCTTTTTGTCATTAAACAATGCATAGTTAGACTGTTGTTGAAAGTTTTGATCCTTGGAAAAGGCAGAGGGGAAGGTTGTCGGTCTGGGAAAAAGTCCAAATGCACAAAGGTACTAGCTTAATAGTTTCTGATTAATTTTTCCCCTAATGCGCTGTCTGCTAGTGGTAAAAAAAAAAAAGTTAGTGCCATTTCTTGTAGTATAAAAAAGTTTTCATGAAGATGTGCGCTTTGTGATGCCTGCTGAAATGTTCCACATACTTTGCTAAAGGTTACATCAGTCAAAGAATTTAGATGACCTTAACTACTCCTCCGTTTAAAAAGTAAACTGTCTTTTCTTCAGAGTATTTTGTCTAAAGCATTGCTGTTACCTGTAGAGGTGCAAGCTGTTAACATGTTGCCAAATGAAACTGCCAGAATGTTCAGGTTTTTAATGACTTTTTCCTGCTACAGACAAGTGAACTTATGTGTTACCATAAACAAGGTCACTATATAACTAAGTGACGTTGTTTGTAAGAGAGATTTATTTTGTGGAAATAAAATCATATTTGGATCCCCAAGCTGAAGTGTTGTATGCAAACAAAATGTGTTGTCAACCATCTAAGTCTAAATAAAGGGAGAGTCCCTTGACTGTGTTCAGATACTTGTCCCTGGGAATTTTTATATGCTTGTACCTACATACCATAGTGAGGACACAATGAAGGAGGGAGTAGGCAGCATTACGATGCCAGACCGATCCTATACCACGTTCTTTCAGTTATCCAACTGTTCCTAAGTATATTTATTTTAAAATACTTCCTTGTATAGGGTACACACTGATAGGAGTATGACTGGATGTTTAAGACCTACTAATTGCTTAATTTGTCTTGTGTTCTTCCACTTACTGCCAAGTAACCTAGCTGGGAATGAATCATTTTTGGTAATCATTCTAATTAATCCTGGAGGATGGATTTGAGAAAGATGGCTTACTTGAGCAGCAATGGCAAGCCGAATGTGAGAGTCTGAGTCTAAACAGTAAAATAGTTGGAACTTTGATATGAAAGTTTGAAAGATGATTGAAGGCTGCCAGTGGCATTAAATGTAGAATGCTGCCTCTACTTGATTTGACAGATGTATTTATTGTCTGAAATAAATAGGATTCAAGTCTGAAATACTGTTTATCTCTACCCTGGAACTGGCCCCGTGCAACTTCAGACATTCCAAAATACATAAGTTTTTACTAAATGAAGAAAGTCTCTATAAAACAGATTTTTCTTTATAGTTGTAAGCTACTGCCAATGTAAAACAGCAGCATAAAAGATGACTTTGTGAAGGGAGATGGTGATATAATTTATTGTATTTTCCCTTGCAAATATACAGAATGGGAAATAGCTCTGTTTGGGGGGGGAAAAAAAGACACAAAATAATTGTGATAATATTTAGAACTGTAAATAGTAACAGCCATTTGGAATCGGGTAGATGATGCATTTAGTTGATACTCTATCTTTGAGTGACCAAGGCTGTTCATCTCAAGGAAAGGTAAAAATTGCAATAGGCAAATACAGTGCAACAGAGTCCCCTCTTAAGTTGTAGATGATGCAAAGCATTAATGCTTTGAGTTATTTAATTCTTGATTTGTTACTTATAAAACTGTACCATCATTGTTGTCACTGAAACTCTAGTGAGGGAAAAGTATGATGAGAAGTGAGGTAACAGCTGGAGGAAATGATACTCAGTGTTCACAAGTGTACTTGTATCACAGTAGGAAGGTAAACTTCAAATGATCTCTCCTGTCAGCTGAGATGGAGGGTGGTAGCCTCAAGGTGACAGAGTAATGATCAGCTGGATGCAGTAGCATGTCCAGTTGATACCAGAAGAGGACGTGTAACTTTTATTATTGGCTGATTTTCCTTTAAAGGAATTCTGACTTAGAGTTTGCTGAGTTTTGAGTGAAGTTTGTCAAGCACTAGAGAAATAAACATTTTAACTTGCATATTTTTCATTAAGTTCTTGTTGGCAGATCTAAGCTTTGAAATTGAGAAATCATTTAAAAACTATTCTAGCTCTTTAGACAATGTTCCTTTTTTTATCTTTAAGGGAGTAAACCAGATTGACAATGATCTGAAAGCAAGAGCGTCAGCATACAATAATCTGAAAGGGAACCTTCAGAATTTGGAAAGAAAGAATGCGTAAGTCACATTGTTTTTTGCTAATGTAGCACAGGAACTGTATCTTACCATGAAAACTTAGTAATGTGTGAAGAGGTACAGGCTCTAAGCTTAACGTATTTTTGAGGTGTTTATCAATCTTGAATAGCAGCTGTCATAAAAGAACACTTATTACCAGCTGACTTGCTGGTAATAGCTCACTTGTGATTGATAAGCAGTTATTAAATACACAAAAGCACATACAAATAGTATAAATTGCTGGAGTTTTCGAGAGAAGCTTGCTGTTAAAGTGGTGTGTAACGCTGCTACTTAGGTGTCTGTCTAAACAAGGAAGTCTTTCCCTTCACTCCAATTTATGCTTTAAGCATATCAATATTACTGGGTTTCTTCCCTCAAAATTAACCAGCAGAGAGACAGCTGTTGCATACATGCAGATAATAAATTAAACAAGGACTGCCTGCTGTCTTGTCATGTACATGTGATGATTATCTGAAGTACAGTTGAGGTACAGTAGTTCTGTGCAAATATGGCTGATTAATTTGATCCAACCCTACTGTTACAGTTAATGGTACAAGCCTGCTGGCTGATTCAGAACCATGGGACATACTAATAATAGCCATTTTATGAGTGAGCCTTAATTTCCATCTTCAGCCATGGTAATTGGTCAGCTAAGCCCCATTAAATCTGTGTATGTTCTTAGTCTTTTGTGAATATGAGGCAATATGCTGCTTTAAATTTTTATTCAGGTTCTGTATGTGGGTCTGTGCTAGGTTAGTTGTAACTCTGAGGCTCCATATACTAGACTTCACAATTAATGGTTTTAATGGTTCTTGTGTCTTTAAATCACTTTTAAAAAGAGAACTTGGCTTCTTAAGTGTGTGAGGTATTTGGAATATGGAAATGATGCACAGCAGTGGAGCTACTGATAAAAACTTTCAGTGACTTTAGACAGATATAAAATGTGTATAAGGACATTTTGTTTGCTCTGCTAATAGAGAATGCTTAAGTAAAATATATTTTTGAAAATTATGTACTATCAAGCACTGGAAACTGTTGTCCAGACAAATTCAATTCTTAAACAAGTATTTACTCTGGCTGTCTTTGCTTCTCTGCAGGGGAAGCTTGCTAACCAGAAGTCTTGCTGATATTGTAAAGAAAGAGGACTTTGTACTCGATTCAGAATATTTGGTCACGTTATTAGTGATTGTACCAAAGTAAGTTTATTGCTTGTCCTAAGAGCAAAATAAAATAAGAAATTTAAATCAAATAATAGATCCCACAACCCTATAATACTGTAAAAAAGGACATCTGAATTAGTTCATCCAGGAAAACCCCAAACAAACACAAACTTTTGGATGCTTAGTAGAGGCAAATGAGCCCGTGTACCTGTATTCCATTGTTCACGAGAACTCATCATGAGGAATGCTGAGTGCTCATGAATTTCTCTAAGAAACTGGAGATTAGACTTATGTCTCTTCTCTAATATTAGCCATGGCTAGTCATGTTGCAGAAGGTATCCTTATGAAAATAATAAGTACTGAGTAAAAACATGACTTGTTTTACATTAGAAGGTTTCACGATTGAATTATCCTGGTTAGGACTGTGCCGGCTTTCACCACTTAGTGAGTGAAGTGAACTCTCTACTTCTTTGCTCTGCACTTTTTCAGATTGCTGGAACGCTGCTTTTTTACTTAAGTCTCTACCAATGGAACACTGCTTATGTCATGTCAAAGGTTTGCTGGGAACAGGTTGTTCCTGTCCGAAATGTTTAAACAACAAAAAACCCACCTTTTCCCCTGGCCAAGGAAAGTGGTGATACAGATGTCCTTACTCTTGTAAAATGAGAAAATGGCACTAGACTGTCTTTCTGGAGCTGGGAACAAAGAGAGCTTCTAACTTGTAAAGATAGCCAGTAGGCTGGTTATCACATGAAGCAGTAGTCTCTGTCACATGTAAAACTCTGGTGAAGGCAAAACAGTTTTGCAGTGGTGTTAGCAGAAAACAGGTGGTTAGTATATCTCATCTGTTATTTTTCTTTTACTTTTGATAAGTTTTGGTGTTGAAAGGGTGGAACCTCTTCACCACCAACTACAGAAAGGCAGGGCTTCCAAAATTCCCAGTGGTCCTTCAGGCAAGTGCAGGACCCTGGGGAACCCACTTGTAACTGTGGAAAAAGTATTCCTATTAGTAACTCAGAAGAGCAAGGTTACATAAGGAGTTTCTGATAAACCTTGACAGGGAAGTCCATTTGGTCCCCTGAGATCTGTACTTAATGGTGACTAATTTAATTTCATAGTTCTTTGATTTCAAAAATTTTACACTTGTAAACTTATATGAAGATAAAATAAGTTACTTTTGCTATCATTATAGTTCATTTAGCAATAATGTTAAAATCAGCATGAGAAGGACTGTCCCTGATGTCTTGTGTATTTCTGACAACCTACACCTGGGTTGGAAGATGTGATGATTAAATGTTTTTAACATTTTTTTGGAAAAACTTGATCCATTAATCTAAAATTTCTTACTACAGTACTAAAAGTCTAACCATAACCTGTGTATTCTCTAGGTTAAATTATAATGACTGGGTTAAGCAATATGAAACACTAGCAGAGATGGTTGTACCACGTTCCAGCAAGTAAGTTGTTAAATGCTGAATCTCATATTTGCATGTGCTGTATTTTATAAGTGTTCTTTATCTGTAGTGACTTTGAATTTTAAAGATTGGTCAAAAACTTGTCAAAATGTCTAGCTTTGTAACTTTATCTGATCAAGCTTGATTATGTTGTAGTTGAGGAAAAATTCAAAGGATCTCTAACTCTAAGGTTAACAAAGTTATCAAACTAACTTATGTGGGAAGAGTAAAAGAATTGAAAAGTTAATCTAGTTCAGGTCAGGCACATTCAGCTTCAAGCTAGTGCATGGTGGGGTTTAGCAACAAATACTATAGCTGCTAGCCTGTAAGCTTTATGCCTGTATTCAGAGGACTTGAAACAAGTTACATATACTCTTTGAAAGCTGCTAAAGAATGAAGAACTGGAAGTGTAGATGGTTTTCTTGTGTGCAAAGGAAAGTAACTTGTCTCTTTCAGGCTAACAAAGGTCGTCGGTACCAAGCTGATGCTTGGTGTCTGTGATGGGCAAGACTGAGGCCAGGATTTGATAATACTGTTAAGCCACTTTATTTTCACTGTGGTTACAATATTGCTAAAGTCAACATGTAGCACAAAGCATTGCTGTGTTGTTAATTTTAACTGACAGATTGAGGTTTTGATCAGGCAGATCTGATATTACCAGCTCTATGTCAGTTAAAATCTGAACTTACTCGGGTTAACTTCACATTTGAGTTGGATCAACTTAAGCCTAGTGGAAGATCTGCTAATGATTCTTTAGTTACTGGGAAACCATGATCTAGGGATAGCTTAAGAAGAGGTGACTCACTAAACTGTTGGATAATGCTTGTATTGAAGACAGAATGACACTGAGGAACAGTCTAAGTCTCTTCAAGCTTTTTTTCCTAAGATGAAGTCTCAAAATAAGCAGTATTGTCTTGAACTATAAAATAGTAAATCTAGGGGTTGTCTTTACAGCCTAAGAAACACTTTTTCTTACCAACCTGTGTCTTTTTAATTTGTCCTTTTCTATTTTAAATCCATTTCCTTTTTCTTTAAAACATGCATTTCTAAGAATTCTGTAGTCCAAATTTTTCAGTATTAAACCAGCTTTAGTTCCTTTTTCTTTAAAATAATTATAACTTGAACAAATATCCAGACAGACATGTATGAAGTGTTTCTGAGTGGTGAACTCTCTGAATGTGAAATGGAAACTGCCATCCTTTATGAAGGGAGTAATAAGAGCAGTTGCTAAAGTTTCAGTTACTTTCGGTATAAGGTTTCATTTGTGAACTAATCCTGTGTGATGATCTACGTTTATGTTCTTGCCTAGTAGCGATAAAGTACAACTTAAGCTACTGTATATCCGATCTGCGGTGACTTGAACCTTATTAATTCTGACACTTTTTTTTTCTGTGTAGTGTACTCTTTGAGGATCAAGATAGCTACCTTTGTAACGTCACCTTGTTCAGGAAGGCAGTGGATGACTTCAAGCATAAAGCCAGAGAATATAAGTAAGGCTTATTTTGTGTGTGTTCTGTCTCTCATGCTTTGAAGGATCTCTAGATAGCCACTTTTGATTTTATTCACTTCCAAATGCAGATTTATGGTCCGTGACTTCCAGTATAATGAAGAAGAGATGAAAGCGGATAAAGAAGAAATGAATAGACTGTCAACTGACAAGAAGAAACAGTTTGTAAGTCTGTATAAACTAGTCATTATAGAAACATGAGACATCTAAAACTTGTTATTGCTACATAACAATTTCATGAACTTGTGATTCTGAGAAAGCATTGCAAGGATGACATGACATAGTCAGCCTGCCACCCAGCTAACCTGCTCAGGCATAATTGAGTTTCCTGTAGCACAAATGCTCCTCACCGCGTTGAACCAAGTGCTGATATTGCAGCTGACAATATATGAAGTTTGAAAATGGACAAGCATTTGAATGAAATAATCAGGCGTTACTAAAATGGTCCTTAATATAGTTAGCCCACGGCAGCTGAGATGGTGTACTGAAGAGACAACAGAAGTCTCATTAAACTTCTCTTTACTTAGTATCGAAACACCCTTGAGCCATTATGTCCATAGTGAACTCTGCCTTTAAGTTGTCATTATTATCATGGTACAGATATTGAGTATCTGATCAAACACGCTTAATGGGCTGAATCTTTTTCTGAAGTTTGAATGACATAATTTTTTTTTTCTTCTTCCCTTTCACAGGGGCCTCTGGTTCGGTGGCTGAAAGTTAATTTCAGTGAAGCTTTCATTGCGTGGATTCATGTGAAAGCACTACGAGTTTTTGTTGAATCTGTTTTGAGGTAATGACACAGACCTGAGTAGTGCTTTTTTTCCTAGACTGTGTAAGAATTTACATCTACCTTGGGTTTACCAAACTGAGGTGTGTGAATGCCACTCTTCTGGGAAGGAGGAAGCAAGAAGTAGGGCAGTAAGAATAGCTGATGGCAATAGCTCTTGTTGCCAGCTGTGGAATATTTGAGGTAGATAATTGTGTATCTTGCCCCTTGGATAGTCTTTCCACCAGTGCTTTAGGAATTACAGGTACTCTCTAAGTTGCAGCAAGGCATTTCTGCTGATTCTTAGCTTGCTTTATGAGCTGCTTGTAAAAAGAGCTTACTGTATTTTCTATTTAAGTGGGACATGTGAATAGTTCAGAATAAAAAGTATTCAGGCTTTGAGTTAATATAGCTTGACATCTTGAAATACATGCTTTTTCTTTAAAACATGCCTTTCTAAGAATTTTGTAGTCTAAACTTTTCAGTATTAAACCGTTCGATATTCTAAAATTTCTCTGCTTTTTTCTTCATACCTATCCAGAAGTTTAGTTACTAAGTTGACTTAAAAACAGCTGTAGTTGTTCTGCAGAAGGAAGGACCTGGATTTTTTTTAGAGTTGAAAGGACTTCTGCCTTAGTCAGAAAATGGAAAGGATTTTTTTAGCCTTTTTGATAAATTGTCATAAAGGAGACAACCAGAGGAGAAAAAGAAAAAAAATCACATTAACTTGCATTCTAGTCTGTTTCATAGCTGCTCTGGGCTTATTTTGAAGACAAACTTGACTCAGGAAGAAAGCTGAACTTGATTTGAGTATTGGCAAGTGTTTCCACACACCTAAGAAGGATTGAGTAGAGACTAGATTCTCCACCTAGTGGCATAAGCAAAGTCCTTGCAAGTTAATTAATTGGAATGTTCAAAACTCAGTCTGAGACTTCAGGTAACTTGGAGAATTGTGCTAAGTACTCTAGGATTTAAAATTATTTTAAAAGTGTTTAGACTTCTGTTTTGTTATTTTAAACTTGAAGAAAGTTGTTCTACTTTATTAATGCCTTATGAATTGTAGAAACAGAATAGTCTTGCAGAAATGAAAATGAGCAGAATTTCCTCTTCAGCAATAGGATTATTTTTCAAAATAAAATAAAATTCTGCTTTGAAATATAAAAGAAGGCTTATTTCAGTGTTTTCATAGTTTTCTGCTTGACTTCCTCAGGTATGGTTTGCCAGTTAACTTCCAGGCAATGCTGCTCCAGCCTAATAAGAAAACAATGAAGAAACTGAGGGAAGTTTTGTATGACTTATACAAACACCTTGACAGCAGTGCAGCAGCTATCATTGATGTAAGTATTTTTGTAACTGCTACTCCCCTTCAATATTAGGTTTAGTCTGTTTAAACAAAAAAATAGTCTATTGGCTTTATTAAAAAGCTACACCGCTCCATATTCTCCATCATTCTCTCACAATACAGAAAATCATGTCTCCTTATAAAAATGCCACTTCTATTTTACATTTTTGCAAAGCAGATGGTATTTAAAGTTGCAAGCAATGCATTTGATGAGCTGTCTGGTATAAAAGTCTCATATAACTTCTTCCTACTGCATTCTTTCCTACTACCAATGGAAGGATATCTTATAGACTGCATACATATTCATATCCTCAAAGAATTCAAACAAAGTCAACTTTGATCTGAAACTAGGCTTAAGGAACTTGAGCACATCTCATATCTTCTTTGAGCCCAGAAGGAGTACATAAATTGTCCACAGTCTATGGTAACAGTGGCCTTAATACGGAAACAACTCCTTTTTTTGGTTGCATTGCTGTCTTTGTTTTTAAGTTAACATAGTTGTCCTTCTCTGCTGAAGGAGGCTGAATTGATGTCAAGATGGAGTCGTCCTTTCCATCTGTAGAGGTCTAATTTTCATGTTTAAAACTAGTTTGCTAGGAGGCTTATTCTACTAATTTGTTTTGTATTGAAAAGCAGTGCTTTTCATAGTTAAAGATTAACTAAAGATAGACCACACAATGGGTTTAGCTGAATTTAAAAAGATTATTTTTAATCTTTCTTAATGTTATATTTAATGTAATGTTTTTCTAAAGTATTTCCAGGCCCTTTTTGGGGAAAGGGGATGTATGTGAGACAATCAAGGTGAAAATTAAAGATGTTGAACTTCATGTAACTTCCTGGATCATTCAGCACTCTAACATTCTTTTCATAAACTGTCTGTATTTAGAAGTAGTAAAACATAATTGCAGTACTTTTCCTTCCATTTAGTGGTGGTGTGTTTACCATAGCAACAAATGTGAATTATTGATGCAAAACTACTTAGATTTGGAAAAAGCACTTGTATTTCATTTTGAAAAATAACTGTTATTCATTTGTCAAAGTTCTAGCTTTGTTGCTTAAACAGTCACTTGAACTGTTCACTGAATGAAAACTTAAGCTTGAAGTCTTGCCTGGCCTATTTGCTTCTAAAACATACGAATGTTTCATCTACTTCTGAGTCGGAATGAATTGTAAGAGTGTAACTGGTTTCAAAACTTTATTTGCAGGCAACTATGGATATTCCAGGCTTAAACCTCAGTCAGCAGGAGTACTATCCATATGTGTACTACAAGATCGATTGTAACTTGCTGGAATTCAAGTGAAAGTTCCCTAACATGACAATCTTCTCAGTGTTGGTGTAAACAAACAGAAGTGAGGTTGAAGTACAATAATACTTTTAACACTCTACTAATCATATGCTTGCTTCTTATGTTAGGTGAATTTAACACAGTGGTCCATCTCTAGACATTTTCTTTTTAAAGAGCAGTGTAGGTAATCTGCTTTTAATCAATTATGTCTGTAAATGTATATTGAGAGAATTGAAGTATTTATAAACAGAGTGATTTATTTAAGGAAAAGTTCATTCCTCTTTCATATGGTGGTCTGTGTTAATTCCATTTACCATTGTTTATAGAAAAAACTTGTTTACAGAAGAATAGTGTAAATGTTCATGGCCATTTTGTTCATTTGATTTAGTAGATACAATTGTGTTAACATTGTTGAACTGTGATGTAAAGTATGTAAAATTGGTATGAAATTGTGCTTTCTGAATGGTTTAAAATTACAATTGAAGCACTGTAAACACAGGAAAAAAATAAACATACCTGTGCAAATGTGTCGCTTTCTTGTACCACATAATTGTAGATACCTGTGTCTAAACTGAAGCAGTGTATTAAGTCTTAAAACCAATGCTGCATCCTGCATGCAGTGGTACAGAAATGCAATTGGCTTCAGCACAAATACTTTTAAGAGATGAGGGTATCTCTTTTGCTTTGTGCAGAAATGCTCAAGTATGTTGTTTGGCCACCAAACCTGTGTATGAACGTTCTTCATGTTTATATCTTCATGACTCTAAAGAAAAGATATGAGATGATTATTGGGAAGATGGGAGTAACCTGGGATGCTAACAAGCTAGGCTGATCTGGGATTTTTTGATAATTCTTTGTTCTTTTCTATCAGTTGAAGCTTGGGACTACTTTATGGCTTTGAATACTGTACTATTAGATGCTCACTTTTTTTTTGGCAGCAACCTTTCTACCATACAGGGAATATGACAGCTTCCTTCTAAGGTGTATAGAGAGGGGTTGTTTATTTCAGTAGCAGTTATCATGGCTATTGCGAGTATTCTATATATTCCAGTTGCTAAATATGCAGTAAAACTGCAGCACCTTTTAAAACTGACTTGAATTAAGACTGAGACTGGAGGAGAACTGATTTGTCAAAATTAGTATTTGAAGTACTGTAACCACTGAATTTCTTCTAATTTGGTCCCTAACTGAAAATAGCAGTACTGTGAATCTAAGCAGTATAGAGCTTTCAGCTATAGAATCTCTAATCGTGAACCAGAAGCACTTTTGAGGAATCTGCTGTCTTTGATAAGCCAACATTGAGATCTCTAAATATTAAAAGAGAAGGCTAGCTTTTGAGTGCATGAGTTGCATCTAGCTACTGATAATGAAGTGGGATTTTCCCCTTTATCACCCAGCTCTGCCCCTTCCACTGGCTTTCATTATTACTACGTACAAAGATAGTCATCTTGGTTCTGAGCCCGCTGTAACTGAGATAAACTACTTAGGGGTAAAGAGTGGGGTGGGATTTTTTGTTGGGTTTTTTTTTTTTTTGGTCCACTGGAAGCATTTAATCCCGCTTCCCTGATCACAGAAGGAATCAGGCTAAACTGTTGTCTCTGTTCTTCATCTTAGTTCTCTTTTGATCTTGTTTTCAAAGCCGTCCTGCAAACAAGTGCAATATAAAGGCTTAGGATTCCAGTAAGTACTGCACAAACTGCTTTGCTGTATACTTTGCCCCGTTCAAGGTACCTAGCGCCTGCTTAAATCAGCACTAGATTCTTCTCAAATGAATGGAAGCAAGAGGCAGCTGGACAATAGAATGACACGACCAGCCAAGGCGAGGGAAGCAGTCAATATGCTGAAAGACAGGTTTAGCTGCTCAGAGGGATGTGGTTATGCTGGAGAAATGGGCTGACAGGCACTGCATGAACTTCAACAAAGAGAACTGCGAAGTCCAGCACTTGGAGAGGAATAACCCTTATGCACCAGCAGAGGCTGGGGACTGACTAGCCAGGAAGCAGCTCTGCAGAAAAGGACCTGTGGAAAACAAGTTGCACTTGTGGCAAAGACCAACCATCTCCTGGGGTGTTGTTAGTAAGAGGGTAGCCATCCTTCGCCAATATTTGGCACTTGTGAGGTCACGTCTAGGCTCTGTAGTACAAGAAATGGAGTACCACAATGGAGGAATTCCAGTAGAGGCTACCCAAGCTTGTCAGGGGGCTGGCGCATGTGACACCATGACATACTGGGAGAATTGTGTCTCTTCATACTGGGGAAGAGATGGAGAGAAAGCAAAGGACAGATGTTACTGATATTTACAACTGCCTGAGCAGAGGATACAGAGAAGATGGAGCCTTCTGATGTGCCTGAGCACTTGTCAGAGGTACATGGTAATAAGATGAGAGGCAGGGGACACAAACGAACTTGTTGGAAGAAAACAAACATCAGTCTATCTTGAAGGGCAAGAAGAGGATCTGGGGAACTACTGTCTGGTCAGCCTCACCTTGATCCCCTGGAGGATTGCTTAATACAACAAACTGTATTAAGGACAGGAGGTGATTAAGGGTAGTCAGTGTGGATTTGTGCCTTACCAACCTGATAGCCTACAATGAGAGGACTAGCTCAGTGGATGAGAGGAGAGCAGTGGATGTTGTTTATCTTGATTTCAGCAAGGCCCTTGACACTGTGTCCTATAGCATCCTCATTGACAAACTGGTGTAAGTGGACAGTGAGGTGGACTGAAAACCAGGTGAACTGATGGGCTCAAAGGCTTGTAACCAGTGGCATGAAGTCCACCCAGAAGCCAGTTACTAGTGGTGTATCCCAGGGGTCAATACTGGGGCCAATATTGTTTAGCATTTTTATTTATGACCTGGATGATGGGACAGAGCGTACCCTCACCAAGTTTGCTGGTGATACAAAACTGGGAGGAGTGGCTCATACACGAGATGGTCCCCATTCAGAGGGCCCTCGATACACTGGAGAAATGGGCAGGCAGGAACCTCATGAAGTTCACAGAGGGAAATGCGAAGTCCTGCATCTGGGGAAGAATAACCCCATGTGTCAGTACAGACTGGTGGCCAACTGGTTGGGAAGCAGTTTTGCAGCAAAAGGACCCGGGGCTCCTTTTGGAAAAGAAGTTGAGCATGAGTCTGCAATGTGCCCTTGCACTGGAGAAGGCCAACAGCACGCCTTAGGAAGAGCGTTGCCAATGGGTCAAGGAGGGTAATTAGTTCCCTTAACTCAGCACTGATGAGACCGCATCACAGAATGACAGTAGTTGAGGTTGGCAGGAACCACTGAAGATCATCTAGTCCACCCTGCCCCTGCTCAAGCAAGGTCACCTGGAACAGATTGCTCAGGACTGTGTCCAGTAAGGTGTTGAAAATCTCCAAGACTGGAGACTCCACAACCTCTCTGGGCAACCTTCTCCGGTGTTCAAACGCCTGTGCAGTAAAACTACTTTCTTATGTTTGGACAGAATCTGCCGTGTCTCAGTTTGTGCCCATTGGGCACCACTGAGAAGAGTCAGGCTCCCTCTTCTTTACACCCTCCCATCAGTTATTCATAAACAATAAGATGCTCCTGAGACTTCTTATTTTCTTGGGCAGAGGGTGGTGAGTGCTCCTGCAGTATTCAAGCACTTGCTTCTGGGGCTACTTTTGTTTTGAGGAATATAGCTGTTAAACATGGCAATGCACAGTGACCAGCAGATGCGAGATCTTTGATTTGGGGTTTTTGTTTTTTTTTTTTAAATAGCATTTTGAAATGCTCAGCTTTTAAATCACTGTATTAGTTTAATTTTCATAAAGATATTAATGATTTTGAAAGCTTTCTGGAAGATAAATGCATCTATGTTCTGCTGAACTATTAGATATAGAAAAGTATTGTGTGCAGTGACTGATTCCTGAGCAGAAGTGTTTAGAAGGTAACTTCTTCCCAGATACCTTTGTACGTGAACTTGGGGGTTTTGGCAGAATTCCCACTGCAGAAGGGATGTTTGAATTCTGCTCCATCGCTTATGTCAACAAATGCAGTGTTTGTCTTCTGCCCAACTGGGACTGGATTCTTGGAGTGAAAGACTCTAACATTTGCCAGCAGCTTAGTATTTGTCTCCAGGCAGAGAGTTTATCTTTTACTGACCTAAATATCTTTAAGAGCACAATATGTGAGATAAGTCATAAGCAGATGGCATCACCCTTCACTCTGTGGGGTGGGATCCCCGCCTGGGACCTTTTAATATTGTTTCGGTATAAACAAATGAACTCCGTCGCTTTCTGTACTGTGCCATTAACTGCAAGAATCATGGATAGAGTAAATCATGAATACTTCGTCTTGCAAAGGTCTGGGGTTTGTGTATCACTAAGAAGCTCATATTTTGTAGGGTCAGGGGAAATGCAAGTGTAATATTTGAATTCCTGCAACTTTATTGAATTGATTGTGATTTTCCTGGGGTTCATTTGAGTGCGTAAGCAGATCATTGCAATGTTTTATTTCCCTGAGACTTCAGGGCTAGATGGTGGTGCTGGTGGGACCTGAGAAGCTGCGGCTGTGTGGACACTTTTGGAGAGCCCTGCATTGGACAGAGCCAACGGAAAAACTACAGGGGAAGCTAAGTTAAGCAAAAGTAGATGCTGGAGAGCCAGCTTTGAATAGACAGCTGCACTTTTACGTTAAAGAGTTACAAAAAGAAGCGTGAGTGTGCACGACGTTGTAGGGCTGTTCGCTATTTATTGGCCCCAGTATCGCTCTTCTAAAAAACGTGGTGGTTTTAGCTTTTGTCCTATGTAGGCTCATTAAGAACCTCTCCTGTCTTACAGTATGTCTCTGTGTGTGCTCTCTAATGAATTGTTTTGATTGAATAGTCTTTAGAAATGAAATCTTTATTTTTCGTCCCTAGAGAGCGATCTTGAGCTACTTTCACAAAGCTGCCAGGGTAAAACTCTCACGAAGCCTTTGCTGAATGATTTGGGTTTGAACTAAAGTGTTTGATCTTCTAATGATTTCATCTCGTGGTCTCATAATAGCAAGGAAATTTTTAATATTATCCATAATTATTATGCTTTGTTTCCCCATACTGCCTAGAGATTCACGTGGTGCCGTGCACGTATTCAGCTTCTCACTGAAGAGCCTGAAGAGAAGAGATTGACGTGTCCTGACAGTGGAACAGAATTCTGGTGGACTCAGAATTGCTACTTAAAATTGTATATGTCTAATTTCAGGTACATTATGGGATTTCAATATTTTAAAAGTGGATTCTTTGACTACACTGTTTACTATTTCTGTTGATTTTACCAAATATTAAATGGATTATTAGGGATCACGTGCTTTTTCCATCAGAGCAAAAGTCTTCAACTTTCAACCTTCTGTACCATCTCCTTTTGCAATATACAACCCTGCTTCACACCCACGGCAACACAGGGAAAAGACAGAGTGATCCTGCAGCTGAAGGCTGTAAAACATTGTCGCAGGCCTTTTAATCTTTTTCTCTTTTTTAAATAGATTTCTGAATTTTTTGATGTGTGAAAACATTCCTGCAGTTCCTGAGCTATCAAGTTTTCCTTCCACAACAAACTTAAAATCTAAGTTAAATATTGAAAATGTAGGGGTTTGATAACTTCTAACAGAGCCTGGTAGAGGCTTGCCTTTTCTTTCCAGACTTTTCAGGAGAAATTCATGGTCTGCAGGGACAGAGGCACTGTGAACATCATTACACGGTTACTTTATTCTTGCATACATCTGTTTTGCCGTTCTCTACCTTGTGTCGGTAATAGTGTCAGTCCAAGGTGGATCTGCCAACTGGTCCAGCTGAAACCCACCTGTTTTCCCATGTGCCAGTTACCTGCTTCAGCTAACAGAAAACAGAAAAACTGTTTTCAACTTAACTTCACCTGTAAACATAATGGAGAAAGCAACTGTAAAAACAAACATCGATCTGGGATACATGGAACAATCTCACTCGGTAAGGACCCGCTTTCCACACCGGAGCAGCCAAGGGCAATGGCTTAGCCCTACTTGCTCCCCATTCTTGTTCTGCTCTGTCATATCACCTTGTGGCATCACCCTGTCGTAGGTCATGGCATGCTCCTTACTGAATCTCTTAGTTCTTTGTCCTTCTGCTACTCTGACTTTCCCTTTTTGCCCTTGCTCTCACTCTTCTACGCTCTTTCACTGCTCCCTTCCCTTTTTCTGGATTTCCTCTTGGATTTATAAACTGCCACTCTACCAGAGGCTGCAGTTTTGAATGTTTTCATGTTGCTAAGCGATATTCTTCCTCTCTTCTCAGCAGCCTGGTTTTCTTAGAAGTATTCAGTATCTGCAATCCCTGCTTGGTTGCCCTAAATTCAGATGCATCCTTGTCTTTATCTCCCGTAGCTAAACGACAACCTAACTTGCCAAATTCACCCATGTGAAAGTTTGTAGACATTAGTAAAACTATTTCTTGGACAATACTGTTTCGGAATTGGTTATATTTCACAATGTACTTGTTGACTATGTTGTTACAAGAGGCTTGTAATCTGCTTGTAAGGGCTTATCCAACCTGGACTAGGCACTGGAGCACGCGGCTTGAGGCCCATCATGCTGCAGCCATCATCAATGCTCCAAAGCATCGTAAGAAAAAGGGTACGCTGAACAATTATTTGATCAATCTACTCATTATGCTCCATTGATTAAGAGTCTGCAAAAATTAAATTATATATGGATTTTTCAGTTACCAATAGTACAGCAAATGTTTGAAGAGGCAAGATGAAAAGACAAAGTTTTCACCAAAGTTTTGGCTACTGAAGCCAAACCTTCCCCAAAATACCAGTTGCCCCTTGCGAAACTGGATCAGAATTGCCTATATCGGTGTTTTTAGAGCTCAGTTCAAGGTAAGTTTCAGTAAATAGGTGCTAGAAAAGAACATGAAAACAAGCATCATGAGCTTAGATGAATGCAATAGGGAACACACAGCAAAGGCACCCAAAGAGAGGTTCATCACAAAGTGACAGGTCCATACTGCTGCTGGGACTGTTGTGGGAGAGATGTTAGTACCAATATGGCACCACAGGCTTTATCAGCCTATCATTTATATACTGGGCATTGAGACTGCTTAGAAGTGCTCAGCACATTTAGAGACACTGTAAGGCCTAAATTTAAATTTACTTTTTCAGACCATGATGAGTAATCTTTGCACAGAGAGAAATGTCTGTGATGCGGAGCCCCACCCCGTAGGAACTCCCTACTGTCATTTGCTCTGAACTAACAAATATTTTTGGCTTCTTTCTACCCCCTAGCAGATAATTTCCCGTTAAAAATGAATGAATGTTGAACCAGTGGGATGCAGTTACTCTGCCACTGCTCTTACCTGCACACAAACTGTGCTGTGTTGGCTACACCGGTGTGAAGTGGCGGGGTCTGCCTTAATATACCATTGTAATACTTGCTGAGTTTATTTCCACATGCGAAAAGAATTAATTCTGATACCATTGCTATACTGCTGTATCATGACTGTGCTGGTATTCACACCAATGAAACTATTATTTCAGCAGAATATTGTAAAGCTGATCCATGTATCTGTACTTACAGAGAAACTGTAAAAAATCAGATTTTAATTCCTGGTGGCAACAAAATCTGAAATTAATAGTGATGAACAATTTTATGCTAAATAGTAAATCAGTCACATTTTTAACTGGGTTACATAACTCTGAAGAATATAACTTAACACAATTTTACTTCAGCAGAATGAAATAGAAATAGAAAGTTTCTTCCCAAATACCAAACTGGTATAATATGAATTCTTCACTTAAGCTGACCAAAATGGTTAGTTTCTAAAAATGTGTGATACACTTGTAGTGGCAAACTTTTCATAAGAATTTAGAAAAGTGCTTGTAAGTGCATATCTATGAGCATCTTTTTTACCAGGTGAAGGTGCTTTTGATCTAATTTTCACTTTGGCCTCGACCTGGACTTCTCAGCTTCTGGAAATGCTGCGGCTTAGAAAAGCTTCTTTCCTCAGCTTTGGCAGAGAAAGCTCTGACTGACTCTTTTTGCAAAGTGGATACATCAACAATTCCTCCTCTGAAGATACGAGGTGGTCCAAAGGCAATATAAATGATGCCTTATTTTTTCAGATGAATGAAAGAAGACCCAAACCTTTCAGAATCGTGTCTCTGAGATGACAGCGCTAAAGCCATCTTGAAACACCTGCACAGCTAGCCTGCTTGAGCATATTTTTTATAGATGCTGAGTAGACAGTTACTGCCATTGTATGCAACAGTATGACTGCTATAATAGTCACTATTAATACAAATGAAAATTTCAAACCCATTACTCTGAGTGTTTTCAAGTGGGACCAAACTCTGTGGAAAATTGATGACAATCAGCCCAGCTGACACCAGTATGGATTATGGTACATGCGTCTTGGCATTTTTCCAATAATTAATGTGGTTAGTACCGTAAAGTAGCGGTTTCAAATAATTTTGTAATTTTTTCTAATGGCAAAATGTATTAAGATAATTATTTAGGTAAAAATAACTTCACATTCTTAAAAAAAAAAGCTTTAAATTCTTAAAAAACAGCTTTAGATTCATTAAATACTTCAGCTGACCTTATGAAAAGGTATTACTTAAGACAGGTAGAAAAGGATTTTCTTATGTTTAGGTGAAAAAAGCTGTTGTAATAATAAAAATACTTTTCTCATAAATATACAAGCACTTCAAACCTTAGAGCTTCAAAACTGGAAAAGCTAAAATGAATGGGTTAAATACCGTCCCCATTTCGGTTAATGACGGTCTTGCCACTGGTTTCCGTCAGGCTAGGATTACACTCAAAATGCTGAATCAAACCTATAATTTTCCTGTTGCTCTGCTTTGCTGGAAGACAATTCAGGTTCCTCGTTCAGGCCTTTGTATCTCTCATTGGCTCTCATGCAACCGACCCCAAGAAATTTAATAGTCAAACCTGAACAATAATATAATATCCATTTATGTTTAAAATAACTATGTGGGAACGTTGTTCCTCTTGAACTATTTCCTAATTAAAAAAAAAAAAACCACAACAAGAAAACCCCCACAACTGTGAAATTTGGGTTTTAAAAGAAGATAATTGTGAATTTCACAACAACCTTTAGAAGCGGGTCAGCTACTTTACTGTACTAACTATATTAATTTTTTTCAGGTAATTACTAACACCTTTCCCTATCTTAAGTAAATCTTTGCAAATGATAGTATCTCAAAGCAACAAATTTTGAAGTATCCAACCTTTTTGCATAACATGGCAAAGGAATCGGGATGCGTGAGCATCTCCTGCGAAAGAATGGAAGGAGCAGAGTTAGCAGACGGAAGGCAGCTTAACCAAGCAAGACAAGGTGTGAGGTTCAGCTCTAGACAACAAAAATCATGTTGTCTGCATGTAAGCTGGATGTCTAAGCTCTCACTGTAGACAACCTGAGATGTAGTTTGTTACAGCTGCGTAAACAGAGGTGTCCAGTGCCGTTTCACACACCGTAAGGCAGCTGAGATACACTGGTAGAATCATAGAATCGTTTAGGTTGGAAAAGACCTTTAAGATCATCGAGTCTAACTGTAGGACTGGCAAGTAAGACATGGGGCCAATGGGAGGCCCATATCCTTCTGGATCCTACCTGGATCACCAGGTGCTTTGCTTATCTACCTGACTTGACCCCCCTCTGGCTGGGCAGCTGAACTGCTCTCCAAGCTATTCTTTAGATCCTCACAGACTGTAATAAGCCATAGATAGGGTTAGATTTCTTCATCTCTAACTGAATCCCCAGGGCTTCATTTCCATACTACGATGTCTCCAACCTCCCATCTCAAGCTGCAGTTCTTACACGAAGCTCTCTGCAAATCAGTTTTGCACTGTTATGCCGGGCTGCTTCAAGCTTTCTTTTTTTGCTGTTGCTTTTTAACTGTTCTTGAAGCTATTTAAATTTGCGTGTTTTCTCCCTATCCTTGTGATGAATCACACACAGAGCATGAAACAAAGGTGCTACCATCCTGTTGCGTGTGAACCCAGCTGAATGTTGAACACACTGGTACTGTATCAGTGATACAGCTGTGGTCAGCGACAGCAGATTTGGGCTCGTGACTTTGTCTTGACCATTAGGGATGCAAAGAGCAAACAACAACTGATGCCCCCCTGGCTATCGGTCTACCGTCCTCTGAGGCCAGCTGACTCAGGCTGCTCTGCTTGCACAGATGTAGTACAATAAACCCGCGGCACACAGTAAGGGCTCCCAGGTGCAGAGTGAAACTGTGAATAAATAATCTGTGCGCTGAAGTGATGTTGTGGATAGACTTAATGGCCAAGCGAGGCAATGCCTGCAGCAGTGGTTTGCTCTGTAGCACAGCTCCTTCTGAAAACAGCAGCTGATTAAATCCAAAATTCAGGGAATGTTCTCGGTGTGAATGAGCAGGCTTTGCCTGTGTTAGGTGACGTCTGGAGAAGGCTGATTTTTCATTAAAATAACTTTAGTCTCTGTCTCCTCCCTGAACTCGGACTAACCTTACAATTATGGCTGAGAGACATTTTCTGTAAGTATACAGGGATGATAGCTCTTGTTCTCTGGCCTCTCTTGTTTACCCCCATCTTTCTCTTTCCTCAAGGCAGACAAAGAAACATACTGATTTTATCTGAAGTTAGGCTTCTCCCATTCTCTGATCTGCAATGGCATTAGTGATAACAGGGTTGTAGCCAGGCTGCAGTTACAGAAGGCTGTATGGCTGACCAACGCGAAGTGCTCATACCATTGTGTTTAAAAATAGGCCTCGAAGCCTTTACAATTGTGACGAACACTGTGGTCATGCATGAATTCCTCCTCCCTTTCCTGGATCATTTCTCACAGGCAAATGCTATTTGCACACAATGATATCAGCATGCAATCTTGCACAAACCTTTGACTCTTCTCTTCCTGAAAGACGGGAAAAGAAAAATGTTCCTTTAGCAGGAACTTTCCTAACCTCCTCTTGCAGCCGTATTGATTTATTTTGAGCAGGACTCCTCATGTTTTTGCATGAGGATCTTCACTGCCAGAAATCACCAAAGCTTAATTTTCCCTCTCCCTCGCCTCGAGGTCTGGGTCTGATCAGACTCTACAAATCTCTTACGTTTCTCCTCACGCACTAGGCTAGCATCAAAAAAGATCAGAAAGAAGATCATAATTATTTTATCTTAATCTACAGTCCTTGATGCCCTCTCGAGGGAAGAGCTCTAGTGTGGTGAGTTCATCTCATGAACCAAGACAGACAACTAGCAGGAGCCACAAAGTGGAAGACAGCTAACGAAACGCGTGTGTCACGGTAGGACAACTTCTTCCCAGGCAGCTCTCTGATGGTTGTGTACATAGGTAATACAAACTGCTTCCCTTTTAAAACCAACTAGCAACAGAAGATAGGGATAATTTTTAGGAGAAAGTGATTTTCAAAGCTGTCAAGCATTTATATAACATTTATGTTGTATTCAATCATGACTATAAATTTCTTTTGATGAAGACTGGAGAGTGAATGTATTTAAGCCCAACAGGACAGTAATGTGTAGCAAAACTCACAGAATTTCAACAAGTAACTTCTGCAGCTGGCTTGAAATGGCTCACTGAGCTAGTACTTATTTGATGGTAAAACACGTAGTCTTAAACAGCTAAATAGATTAACACTTCAGTAAGCCATAGTTATACTCAAATGATTGCAGTGCCATCCTCTCTGTTTAAAAATGAAAATAAAAGTTTGTCTCATTTTTGGCTCTTCTGTGTTAGCATGAGTTTTCAGCCATTTGAGATCAGCTGTGTCCTAGTGAACCAACTTCTTCCCATGTTGATATCAGATGCGATTTGCTGGGTTAAAATGCCAAAAAGTAGATAGGAAGGAAACCTAAAAGGAAAGCCATAGTGTTTAAAAATAACAGATTTTTATTCAGTGTATAGCTCCTCTGCTTTGTGCTTTTGAAGAGGAACAGCAGTATCGCAGTACTCTAAGCAGCACTTATTAAAAATGTCTTACAGTGAAATCTGGTAACTGTTTAAGTTGAAATTTTGGCACTGTCTGTAAAACAAAAACAAACAAAAAACCCCCACAACCCAGAAACTTCAGCTCATCTTTCAACCACACCACAGCAAGAAAGTTGTAAATCATTGTTTTCAAACTCAGGAGAATTCATCACTCTAATAAATGAAGTTAGTTATATTGAAATGGGTTTTCATAACCTAACCAATACCTAATGATTAAGCTCTTGAAATAAGGACAATAAAATTGAAGAATTAATAATAATAATAATAATAATGATATTATTATTATTTGCATCCAGATCTTTGTTCAAAATGTCTGTGATGACTAGTCGAGAAGAAAATGGTCTGTTGAAAGGAATTCAGCTGGGATGCAAACTTCCGGCTGATGAGAAGCTCCTGTGTAGTCTTATTTTTTTGGTTAGTTGTAATTTCAAACAGCTGTTTAAGGAGGAAATAAAGTAAGGCATGGAGTCAGAGTAGGAACACCTATCTTTCACCTGCAAACAATTCCTAGGGAAAGGTAAATCCTCGAGATTTTTAAAAAGATGTATTGTTTTATGTGGAACTGAAGGCCTGAAAAGTTACTGAAGAAGATAAAGAAAAACTTTCTGCCAGTTAAAAACTGGCATGAACTTAGGTACGTGCAAGGGAAAGTGATGCATAGAGATTGTCTAATAAAGAATTGTGGAAAATATTGGAAGAGCCAGATATTTATCAACTATCACATTTCGGTACACATGGCCCAGATTATAGGCCAGGTGAGTGAAGCTTCTTCCGGAGGGTTTTTCTTTAGGTTTGGGCCTTCAGACTGAGCCAGACCTGAGAGCTCCATCAGCGATGGGGAAAACCGATGAAAGCAAATTTGAACACAGCCAGGGAGCCCTGGGGTCCCTGGAGCGGGACAGATGGCGCTGGCTCAGCAGCCGCTGGGGAGGGCCATGCTCCCTCGGCTCAGTGTGCCCGTGCCTCCTGGAGAGCAGCCAGGCTCCTTCGCAGGAGAGATCTTCCTCTCGATAGACCTTTTTGCTTTTATACACTATGTCCTAGTTTGTGTACCAGCACGGCATCTCATACAATGTGTGGATATTTACTTTGGCAGCAACCCAAAGGCTGGAATATTCCCTTTTCGCGGGTTTGAGGAATGAGGCACGGAGCTAAACCTCCAAATTTCCATACATGTTCAGATTTGTAAATCTATTTAATTTAAGCCCAAATATTCAAATACACTTAAAAGTCATCTACTCACATTTAGAGACAAAGTATGGCAGAGTAGAGAACCACGCAATTCATAATTTAATAGAATTCCTCAAATAAATGAGAATGCAATTTAATATCATTAACAGGTCAAAATCAGTTAGTGTGCTTCCACAATACTGAGATAGCGTGTAACCACTGGAGAATAACTAGCTACTCTAAAAGTGATTATCTTCATTTTCCTCTCCTGAATCGACTGACTTCCCACTGCAGTTTGTTTGACTAAGGTGCTAAAAGCAGTAGCAAATTTAAACTGAGGCAAATGAGTCTGTCTTAAGTTAAGCAGCCCTTGGGTTGTCATCGTTTACACACCGGCACATCACGGGCAAGCAGAGATCAGCGCTACCTTACGTTAATTCACATATGAGTCAACTCTTTAAGGTACAAATGAATGGACCTGCTCTTAGTAGAGGCAAAAAATCTTATCTGAAGAAGAAAACCTCCATCATAGGAAAAGGGCTCAGTCATTCAATGGAGAGGGAAGATGCAGCCCTTGCAACATGGCATTTCTGCTCAGTCCGTAAGCGAGAGACTATTGCTTCTGGCAAACTGAGCTGAACCAGCCAGCCGCAGCCGCCAGCCCCGCTCCGCTTCCGAGAGGAAAATGCGTAGCCGTGTTGTCGTCATTCAGAGAAGGAGTGGAAGGAAGAAATAAATAATCTGCTGAGACAGGAATGGATAACGGAGATATATTTTGAAACTGATGTAAATCCTGTTCGGTGACGTGCTGGTGAGTCATTAGGGTGGGTGGAAGCAATTTTGCATAATAACGGTATCATCTGCTTTCTCCTCTTCCACTGACACACAACAGCAAACACAGGCGCTGTGCAGCAGCCGGTGAGTCAGATGCTGTGTACCAACCTAAAAGGGCTGAAACCTCAAAATGTTTACAGTTGCATTTCACATCTCAGTGTAAGAAGGCGTTGGGAGTGGGCACTGGTGGTGTACTGCTATTTCGGTTTCCCCTGGGACTGACCACACCATACCGAGGAGTCAAAACTTTGGAGGAGTCTTAGGAAGAAGCTGCTCTAGGCTCCACAGTGTTTAGACAGAATAAAAGAGGACATGAACAGGAGGACAGGCTCTTCCATAATTAACATTTATAAAAAATGAGGTTGAATTCGGAATAATTGTACCTAGGTAAGTTTTCCATTTCATTTTAGAAAGAACTCAGCAGAGGCACTGGGGCTCAAAGGAAGACTCATACATTAGGAAAGGGTTGTGCTGAAGCTTAGAAATACTCAGAAGTGCTTATTGAATGGAGATGATCTTTATTTCTCATTTTAAAACATTTTAATTATTAAATGACAAAACATGATTTAAAAATTCAGTATGATTGCTCCTAATTGAACTCTTACCTAACACACTGATAACACAAATGTAATCAAACCCTGCCAGTTTCCCTCTCCTTATTTTCCATCCTCTTGGCACTGTAGGGAATGGAAACAAAGCCTAAGAAGAGAAGAGAGCAAAATATTGTATTTTGTCAGGTTTATAGTTGACTGAATGGACCCTGTATTTATAGAATTAGCAATTCCTCAATTTACAGAGCTTTCTTAATGCAGTACACAACTAATGGAGTGTCTGCCTACTTCCTTTTTAATTGCATTTAGATTTCCCTGCGCTGTGGCTTTAGGCTGTTAGATCATCTAGTCTATAACAAAACAAATGAATTACCTATAAATAATTAAAACATAGCAGTACCTGCTTAATCTTGTAATACCTGCAGAGAAGAGAATGCATCTGAAGGAAAAAGTCAAAGCTATTTTAATTAAGATTTAGGTATTAGGGCCATAAAATTTCAGACTCACTCTGCTAGGAACATCTTAAGTGATAAATGTTTACCCAGTATGATACTTAGTTACATGAAATACTGATTTTATAACTAGGCTTTATGATTTACCTTCTTAATTAGGGACAAAGTGTAGTCTTGGAACAGAGTACCAGGTAAACAGATTTTATGTGGAGGAGCTCTACAGAGACTCGGGTAAATGAGAAGAAATCCATCACTGCACAGTGCTACTACTCTGTGTGCGGTCTGAGTTTTCCAGCAACGTTACGGTTGGTGCCAAAACCAGCTTCTGCAAGGCGGCAGCGGTTGATTTGCACCCTTTTAGTGATAAACTCAATAGCTCTTTCCTCTGGGGAGTGCCACCCACGAATTCCCTGTGTGAACAAATTTGAGCCTCTCTCTGTGTTATCCTTGCTGCACTTACACTTAATATCCTTGCTGGATATTACACTTGATCTGCTACACTCAGACTCCTTGGCCAATAGATATTTAAACACTCTCAAATAAAGCCTGGCACACAGTTGACAATTTTTGTCCCGTAAAATAATTTTCATTCACTAGCTGCCAGTTTATTTGGACAGGTCTGGGACACCCAAAGGGACTGGAGGAAGACCTTCTACCTTCTTTAAGAAGGAGGAGATCTCAGCTTGGCTGTCACAGCCTAGCAATACTTTGTAGGATGTGTTTCCACAGGTGGTTATTATGCCCTTCAAACACTCCGATGAAGGCAATGGCTATTTAGAACAACCAGCAGCTCTCGATGTTACAAAGTAATATTGGCCAAACCTTCTTTATTGTACCCATTTTCATACCTCCTCCTCTCTTGATCCCTTCAAACTATTTGAATTCACAGGAAAGTATTTGAGAAGATATTTTCCCTGAGGGCAAGTACATCTAGCCATTAGCAAGCATGCTATCCCTATATTTAGCATCCCACTTTCCTGAAAACCCAGTTTCCATTGTCATCCAACACCACATCTCTGCCTCTGTTGAGTAGTTGCAATCCACCTTTCATCCTTGACTGCAAATGGGGTGACACTGTATTCTGAGTGCAACAAAAGGTCTCTGCAACTGACTCTCACCTCCCAAATGAAGCAAATATTCTGTTGGAACTTTAAGATGTTTGACCTCCCAACGGTTTAGAAGTTAGATGGAGGCAAACCTAAGATTTTGTCTTTCCATGTGCAGATATTGAAGATTTCTTTGCACACAGCACACCAAAAAAGCACAATGGACACTGCACAAACAGCCTGGCCCAATTTTCAGTCATAAAATATCAGTGAGATGCCACGCAGTGAGGACACTTTGATGCCTGCTACGTAATAGTTTTCCACTACTTGCTGGGAAGGTGAATATTCTTGTACTGATCCTAAACCTCCTGCTTATGCAAAACTTATAGTTGGCTCACTAGGAAACATTCACTATTCGCAGGGGAAGGAGACTGGACCGTTGAGAAGTACAGGTCAGCATTAAAGTCCAGCTGTGGTTCAAAGGCTGAGAAAGCTGGAAAGCTTAAATGACCACGGAATTTTCATAATGGTACATCATTGTGGGAAATTTCCATGCTGTTGGGGCACAATTATTCACAATTAGGAATCTGGGAAATTATTGTTTTGGGGGGCATTAATCCAATTTAAAACTAAATTGGCAGGCTCGGATGGGGGAATTCAAAGCCTTGCTCTCTGACTATGTGGATGTTGGGATCTGAGGTTCTGTTTCAGAGTCATAGAATCACAGAATCATAGAATACCAGGTTGGAAGGGACCTCAAGGATCATCTGGTCCAACCTTTCTTGGCAAAAGCACGGTCTAGACAAGATGGCCCAGCACCCTGTCCAGCCAAATCTTAAAAGTGTCCAATGCTGGGGAAGAAACATGAAAAACAAACACACACCTTCAAACATGAAAAAGATGCAGTGGGAGAGAGAGTTCATTAACTTCTTCCTATTTATGAGCTGTTTGGAGACATCTTACCAAGCCTTCAGTTGTAGCTAATACTGAATATCACCTATACATTTTCAGGAAGCTGTGAATACTAAGTTGAAAACTTTCTTGGTTTGAATGGCCATATGACATAAATGAATGCTATCGTTTCCTTGTTGAAAAAAATGCATAATTAATGCAGAGCAATGTGGAAATCGTATGGTATACATTTGAAAATTGTTTGAGAGAAATATTTGGGCAATCTATCCAAGAAAATTATATTTTTCCAAGTAATCACAACAGTAAAGATGAATGCTTTATCATTTACTTGAAGCAAATAACCTGCTCTGAGGAGGAAAGCTGACTCAAATATACAGTGTGAAAGCTTCGGAGGCAATCTTGCTTCCAGGCATACTGCAAGCTTGGAGTGATGATGTCAAACGGATATAACACAGCTAATTAATTTTATTTCTCCTCAGATACACAAAATACCTGACTAGAAAGAACAAGTTTTACATACAGACCCCTCTCTCCCCCCTAATGATGCCCTTGAACCACAGGGGTCCCTAGCTAAGTGAGTAAACTGACTTTCTTTCTGCTTTCCAGTGCGAAGTGAACAGGTTTATGAGAAAAGCTGGGGCCTAAAACCAGATTTAACCGGTGTGCTTGCTAAACACCATCTAACAGAGCAAGCGGAGGTACCATCCAAAAAGCTGAAGACAGGCAGGACATCTTTTGCCTAAACATCCTATTGCTTCTTCTGCACTTAACACTGAAAGCAAATATAAAAGCTAATAAACAGCTAGTAACTGTCGTTGGGATACAAAAGAATTAATTTGACACAGTAATTTTGAGGGGAAAATTAATAATGCGTCCTGCCACAATTCTGTATGGATTTTATTAGGAAAAGTATAAAACCAAATTATTTTAAATCCATGTTAGAAAAATTATAAAAGTAAAATCCCTGAGAGTCCCTTCCCCTGCTCATCCCCTGCCCGCCCTGTCCCTTTACTTCCTGCTCCTGGTTTTGAAGTATCGTATGTTGATACCAGAATATACAGAGCATATACATATACATCTTTTGAAACCAGCATATACAGAGCAGACATTACTGACAGCATTAGGAGGAAAAGCATCACTGCATAGTGTGCATCACGCAGCACAAAACCAGAACAGATAAAATACAGTCCAAGCTCCACTAATAGGATCTCTGGGAGACCATCCTTTTGCTAATGATTAATGGAGAGAGGTCACATTTTGCTGCCTTGATTATCTCCTGGCATGAGGGTAACAGCACGACAAATTAAACCAGACCCCAAAAATTGCATTCTTAATCTTACTCCTGCTAGGCTACACCACCTCAGGTGCTGAAGTAAAGGAAGAAAAACAAGTTGTAAAGTTTTTCCCCCCACAATTTCCGCAGATTTCAGTTCTTCACGCACACATTGCCATCAGCCTCTTCCTGCTCTACACTGGTCGCTCCACCCGGCTTCACCAGCAGATTAGTTCCCATCTGATTACACCACTGGAGGAGATGGACTCAGGCCAAGGATTCATCTGATTCTGGGCATTTTCTGTGTTTCTGAGGGCAGAGTTCCTTTTCTGTCCACTTTCTTCCCTGATACGATTCCCAGTGCAAAATTAATATTATCAAATTAATATTTTTGTATTGTTCCATTGTTGTATTAAAACTGCTGCTATCTGTTTCATGTCAGCTGATGTGCAAAGAAAAACACATTTCATTGCCGTAGGTTGTGACACTTTATAGCTGCAGCATAGGCTCAGTCACACAACTGTTTTGTACCTTGAGGTTTGCTCGTTAGCTCAGGAGTGAATCAGAAGGGTGCAGATACATGGGCATTGTGCCCCGCACACTTGCTACTGAGAAGTAATTTTCTTAATTAATCAGAATGGATTTTGATACAAAGGTACCCATGATTGATTGCATTTGACTCTTTTAACAAAACAATACAGAACTCTGTTTTTCTCCTAGTCTCTTAAATTAATTTAAAGCACACCAAAGGATAAAAATTCTTTTATCTGTGGAAAGAAAATGCAGTTTCGAAAAGTGGTTCTCAGTTCCACTAGGAATTGATGAAAATAAAATTAAACTGTTTACTTACTAGAGCTAACAAATGTATTTTGTTTGTGTTATTCAGGCAAACGTTTTTATTTTGAAGGTTTTTTTAAATTCATTTGAACCCTGTCAATCCTTAATATTTGAGAGTGAAAATTATCAGGTCTTATTGCTGTCCAAGTGATTTAATAAACCGATCAAAAATGACACCAGCCACTTAAATATGAAAGCAGCAGTATTTGCATTATTACTTTCCTGCCGGAATTTGCTCCATGTTCCACCAAAAGCAGAAATTTGGAAGTTGATGCAAAGTACATCCGCAAAGGAGGCACCTCTGGAGGGCTCAAGGAAAACGAATGTGGTTTGATATAATGCTTGAAGACCCTACTTTACATTTACAGTCTAATTCCTCTCTAGTGGTGGTAGTAATAACAGAAAAAGAAAGAAAGAGAAGCCTTTCGTTATTGTCTTGCCAGTGGCTTTTCAAGGGTTTGAAAACTGTGCTAGGAAAAAAGTATGTTGGAAAATGAAGTTCCTGCAAGTACAGCTAGAACTGAAATGCAAGTGATGTGAAAGTACACGTGCAAGGAGACGGCATCCTGTCAGAGTCCTTCCAAGTTAAAATGAAACAAAATAAAAAGACTCCCCCAAGGTTCTGTTCCAGCGTTGTTTAGTGCTCTATTGTTTAGTGCTCTTGGTCTAGAAAGTTGCTTCACGTAATTCCAGCATAAGACATTGACTGTGTCGCTCAGGTTTTCATTTGGAAACTCAAGCACCTCTGGCAGTTTTTCCTGGGCCATGCCCTATGCCCACCTAGGGCACACACAATTCATGGGAAGTGGGATGTGTGTTAGACCTCTTCGATGGCTTCAGACACCACTATATTCCTTTGCCCTGGGGACTATCCGCTGGTGCGGCAGTCTGATTGAAATAAAATCTCTATTGGAACCCCCTTTTTATAAAAAAAAGTCTTATTAATCCACAAAAACATTACCACAGTGATGAAAAAGTAGCTGCTTCCTCTCAGATTGCTGCGCCACTGATCCTGGGACCTTGGTAGCACAAGTACGTGGGCTATAAATGTCAGCAGCAATCCCATGTTGTGAGGGATCTCAGCAGATCTCAGTAGGAAAGTAAGATCGTCGTGAGTCAGTATTTGGCTGAGAAGCTGCTTAGAAACATCTCAATAGTCATCTGCTTCGGGAAGCGTAATGGGTGATTCAGCAACGCGGGCAGCACTCTCCAACCTGAATCACTTCTGAACCAGAACGCGGGACCTACTGGCTGGGATGCAAAGCTAAGGCCTGTGGGATCCTCTTCAAGAACTTCTACCAGCCTTTAGGAGCAAGAGCTTTTAGCTCCAGAGAGTTTGTGCTTCTACTTGCAACTCTAATAACATACAGCAGCCTGTGCGGGGCACAATGTCCATGTATCTGCACCCTTCTGATTCACTCCTGAGCTAACGAGCAAACTTCGAGGTATGAAACAGTTGTGTGACTGAGTCTATGCTGCAGCTATAAAGTGCCACACACAGTTTCTCCAGATTTTACTGGATGTATCGTTTTAGCCAACAGACATGTTACGTAAGGGCATGAAGTGCAGTACACGATTTCTGTATCACTCTGTAAGTTGTCTTAGGGGAAAGAGTTATACGTGCTGCTCCACTACAAAATGATTACAGAGAGAAACATTTCTTTGGGATGAAGTCTCCTTCTCGTGATATGATCCCACAGTGCCTAGTGTTCATGGGGCTTGCTCCATCCCTGACGGGGGCCTTGAGAAGCAGCTATTGCAACACAAACTGCAACCACCACCAATATGACTCAAACCAACGTCAAATCTCTGTGTCTGTCATTTAGGTTACCCGCAATAGCATAAATTACAGTCTGTTTTGCAGGAATCTGATGTTCTCAGTTGCTTCCCAAAGTGTGTATCCAAGAGGAAAGAGTGGAAGTTTCTCTGGAGTTGAGCTCTCAGTATTGCACCTTCAGTTCCCAATTATATAGCAGCAAATCAGCTAATGCCGAAGGTGGAAGCAAGGTTCTCCCAACTAAATCAAGGAAGGGACAGACGGCTTTGTGAAATGGGGCGCAAGACCAAATCAGGGTACATAAATGGGGTGCAAAACCAGGCCGGCAGGACTGCTACGCAATGTTAGCTATGGCAGGCTGGCATGTATTGCCAGGCTATGTGTATGAACCCTATAAGTATAAATCCCTAACCTAGGGACGAGGGAAAGCCTGCCCGCCCGAGGCGTGTGTCTGCTCCCGGCCGTCCCCGCCCTCCCGCCTGCGGGGAGCCGGAGGGGCTCTGCAGGGCAGAGCCAGCGCCGCAGCGGAGGCAGCGATGCCCCTCTCCTCGGGGGCTC
>NW_008795122.1:2465434-2472042 GCF_000699145.1 Aptenodytes forsteri | reverse complement strand
ATGTAGACTGTAGACGCCAAAGTCTGTGCTTAAAAATACCGTGGGTTCGCCACGGCAGCACGGTGCGCTCAGAGCATCTGCCCTTCCCTGCCGGCCCCTCCGCTCCCGGCCAACGCGCCGGGACCGGCCAGCCGCGCTCCGGGCTTGCCTTTAAATGAGCTGGTTCAGTATCTAGAGACCTTCTCACGGTGGTGCTTGGTTATGAGAGAGAGCATACCAAAGTCTGTGCTTAAAAATACCGTGGGTTCGCCACGGCAGCACGGTGCGCTCAGAGCATCTGCCCTTCCCTGCCGGCCCCTCCGCTCCCGGCCAACGCGCCGGGACCGGCCAGCCGCGCTCCGGGCTTGCCTTTAAATGAGCTGGTTCAGTATCTAGAGACCTTCTCACGGTGGTGCTTGGTTATGAGAGAGAGCATATAAATGCCATCAGCTATGTCGTAACATCACCAGAAGGGAAGAGAACTTGGTCTTTGAGGCTCTCGTTGTGGAATAGTCCTTTTTAGCAGAACAAGTCCTTTAGCTTTAAAAGAAGGAAGAGGCAGTGATACGCCAGTCTTCCTCCACACTACTTCAAATTAGGGTGATACACAAAAAAGAAAACTGACCAGATGGTGGGCTGCACAGGAGCTGACCTGTGGGTTTGAATTTCCCAGTTCTTGTCAGTGTAGTGCATTCTTAGTTGTGCACCTGAGGTATTACTGCAGGGGCAGAGATGGGAAAGGGAATGAGGAGCTCTGATCTGATGTGGGGTTTGAAACGTTTTCAGAATTATTATGTATTAGAGCGGTATCTAGCAATCTCAGCCTAGGTCCAGAAATTCATCATGTGAGATGTTGTACAAACACAACATGAAAATGGTTGCTGCTCCAGATAGATTATCATTTGCATATAAAGCAGTAAATGCCTATAGGCAGCTTCAGAGGAAAAGAAGTATCTTTGCAGACTTTTATGGTGAGCTACAAAGCACCAGGAAGAAATCATGAAAGTGCAGGAGTGAAAATTCACAGAGGCGGGCATCACAGGCCAACTGGAATAGGGAGATGATGACTCTGCGCTGACCGAAACACGACAGGGAGGGAGAAGAGAAGTCATAAAGGGTTCATGTTGTACTCCTGAAGGTTAAAGACTTTGTAGTAATCACATGTGAAGTTATGAGAATTTGAAGGTGAGTTGATATATGAAATGCTGTATTAAAAAAGATTATATAAGGAATTTAAAGAGGTTCAAGATGATACTGGCTGGTAAGCTTGAATGACAGGTGACAGTCTTGTCTCCAGCGATGAAGACACAGCACGTGTTCCCTCAGTACCCATCCTTAGCATTATCTTAACCATGTTTAATTTGAGTTGGTGCCTAAACATCACATACAGAAGCCAGATAGTCTGAGATTTGATATTGAATAGGAGGTGATAAAGAGGTAGATCAGTAAGGTTTCTTCATAGAAACATGCGATAATTGAATTTGTGTTTACAGATGAGAATACCAGAGACAAGGAGAAGAGGACAACACCCAAGTCCAATAGAGACTGATTAGGGTAAGAGAAATTCTTTACAAGAAAACCTTGCAGAAGAGATTAGAGAGGAAGGGAATGAGGAGAGGACAGACTAATAGGAGCAAAGGAAGGACTAGTAGGACTTCAGGAATGGCGAGATTCACCCTTCAACACAGCTGTGGTGGCAGCATCTTAAGGAACCCGAGGAACGCACACTGGTCCCAATTAGTGCCTTGAAAATCATAAAGTACTTTGCTGAGAGCTGTTGTAGGGTCAAGCTTGAGGTAGGAAAGGAAAGGAATAAGGAGAGGTACTCCAGGGACTAGAAACAGCACGTTCAGTGAATTTATAGATGAAAGGGGGAGGAAGCGGCAATTGCAGGGGCAAATGAGGTCAAGTATGGGTTTAAGACATGAAGAGGAAAATGTGCCTTTATTGTGAGAACTGAAAACTACCAAAGAGTGAGAGGCAAAAGGGAGGAGTAAGGGAGGGAATAAGAGCAGGATGGGGGAGATGAGGAGATGGGATGTGACATTGATGTAAGTGGAGGTAGGAAACTTCTGTAACTGGGACGTAGAAAGGGAGAAGGCAGCCGGGGAAGGGGGGACCAGCCAAAGGTGGCTGGGGAGAAGAGGATGAAGTTGTTCTTTGTCATTTTTCGCTTGGAATAAATTGGTGAAATTCTGTGAAGAGAGAGAAGTGGAGGCAGGATGAAGGAAAGATTTCAGGAAAAAGCCAAAAGCAGTAAAAGGTGGCTGTGATTGTCAACATGTTTCAATTAAGTGGAAAAAACAACAGCAGACATTGGACATAAAAATGGAAAGAGGGGTAAATCACTCAGGGATGAAAGAACATGTGGTATACAGGATCAGCAAGTGTATCAATGAGGAAAGGGTTAGTAACTAACTAGTATATTAATCTTAGTAATCTCATCCCATCCCAAAATTTCATTATATCCTTCTCTTTTTGTCTACCAGCGTATTTAGCTTTCTGTGTCTGCTGTCATTGGAACTATATGTATTTGTGTAGCCAGATGTTTGTATCTTTACTAAAGCATTTTGAAAGCTAAAATATTATTAAATTAAAAAGGAAGTCATGAGGTTTTTTTATTTTCCTGTCACTTTTCCTTTCTTCCTATTTCAGCTGATCCTTTCTTAGAATATTTGTTCACTTCCCTATTTGATTTTTTACATCCATTTTAATAAAGCGTATTGCAATCTCCCTACTTACTACAGGAAGACATGTAGGACAAAATCAGTTGTTATAATAGAGCTAAAATAAGATAGGTGACTTTTCCTAGGTTCACGACAAGTCGCTAACACCCACGAATATAGGTCGTAGCAACTTGTTGCAGTACACTGCTGAGGCTTTGACAATGATGAACAGGGTAAATTGGTACGGCTGAAGAGGGGTAGGAAAGTAATAAATAACTTCATGAAGCACTGCAGGTGGTGAAATTGAAAGACATCTTCTAGAAGATCAGCGCACGTACTGTTCATAGGGCGAGTGGCTTCCAGGAGGGAGGAAAAAAGGAAAGACTCAGTGAGCCCATACAATAGAGCAGTTCCTCTTAAGAACATCCATTGCTATGTAAGCGGAGAACTTTTCACAGGATTCAGCTACTGCATAGGCTATAGCTGGGGAAAATAATAGACTACATTTCTGCTTAGTAACCGTTCCTTGATCCGTGCAACCCTCTGCACAAATTGCCTGCTCTTTAGAGGGTCTGATTCAGCTAAGTGGAAGTGTTAGCACAAGTAATGACTTTCTGGGGAAGTAAGAATCTGCAGGAGCAGGCGAGTCCCCAGGGCAGTCACCATGGGTTACAAGCAAACCACGGAGAAAAGGTTGAATTAACAAAAACCTGCACAAAAACTGTCAAGTATTTTGGAACACATTTGCATATTCTGCTGTGTTACATTGGGATAACTTGCTGATATGTGGGTATGTGTAGGCTAGTAGCTTAAGATGCACAATTTCCTACCAGAAACCAGTACTGTAAAAGTGCTTTATAAACCCGTTCAGTAGCAACTATAACAAAAAATTAATATTTTTCTCTAAAGCGGACTTTAAGTAATCTTATTTCTATTTCTTTCCATTTTTCAGTGACTAAGCTGCTGTATTCAATTATTTTTTCTTTATTATACTTGAAAGTGCCTCAGAGTGGACAAAGCAGCATGTTGCCTCGTGTTGAGAGACCTTACAATCATAATTTAGCTCATGGGCTGCAAACTCCTTAGGACAGGATCTGTCTTTCCTGTTTTCCAACAGCGACCAGCACAGTAAGACCCCAGTCTTGGGTGGAGAATGTTACTGAAATGCAAATAAAAATAATTATTTTTTAAATGATGTAGGAACCAAGTAAAAAATAATTCTCTTGCATCAGAACTGAAAAGCTGCATATTGATTGCCTCAGGGCTCATTTGTTCAGTGCCTCAACTAATAAAACATTTATTTTTTATCGTTACCTGACTCACAGTATCGGCTAAGGCTTTAAAAACAAAGGCAATTGGGTTTCATTCTTTGTACTTTGCACTATTTCTATAGCAAAGTCTTTTCTCCTGAAGCGTATTAAAGAAAAACATTATCTACATTTCACACAGACTCACCTGATGCACTTGGGAGAAAAACTTGCTCATGGCATCAGCAGACGTACCTGCAGTCAGCGGTCTGCCAGGAATGAAACCTGCAATTTAGGATCGGTTCATTCCCTAGTGAAGACATTTGCAAAATGGCTATGACGTGGGAGTAGAATCGAGTCCTTTGTAAAATACATAAATAAAATCAGAGGAATGCAGGAGAAGTTTTATCAGAATCTAGCAATCTGGCCGGCTAACAGTTTACCTTACGTAGTTGCCTTTAATATAGTTATACCTTTATGAATAATTCTTGTCTTAAATGACCGGCTTATGCTGCTGCTGTGCGATTTTGTGATCGCTGACAACTGGGGGAAGTTTTGTAGACCAGGTTCATCTTTGCAGTTAGCCTCTGGTGAGACCCAGTATGCAGAATCCGGGGTTTCAGGGGTGACCTTTCATAGAGAAGTTTTTGAAAATTGCTGTTCCATCCTTTACAGTAGGAGAGGCTGGAAGCAGCTGCAGCCAAGGAGCAGGGCTGTGTGAACACCAGTTGCCATAACAACAGGGACTGGTGCTGGCTTGGACCACAGCTGCCGTCATCTGCTCTTTCATTTACCAGGTGTACGTAAAGTTAAAAGCTTAACAGAAATGCATAAGCAAGCATCAGGTTGTAAATGAAGAACTTATTTTGTGCAGCAGATGGTTTCTCGTAAATCAGACCGCGGAGAAGTATTTAATAAAAAATCTATTTCAGGTTAAGAGCCAGAGAGGGATCACTTTTGCTAGTGCGTAATATGGGTATATCAGTATCTCCTTGTGCTTTTACGCCCATCTACTGCTGTTCTTTTATTAACGGGTTGGTTCAAAATCCGGTATGTTTAAGAAACAATTATAGCAGTGATTCTGACGTGATCTTTTCAGGAGATAACCTTATTACGGTTTTACAGTAAAAGTGAATAAATACAGCCTTTTCCTGGACTGTAGACATATTACAGTAATCCCCTATTCCACCTTAGTCCAGACTTTGGATATAATGATATGGTATTTGCTAAAGGATCCCATTTTAATATTGTTTCTGGATTTTAATTATATGATCTCCACCATTTCAGTTGTCACTAGCGTCTGTACGGAGGGCGGTGCTGAGGAAACCTTTCTAAAGCACACAAAAAGGGGAAGAAAATTTAAAATAGCATGTGGGATGTTTCATAGAGTAGGGAGAGAAAGTTTTTGGATCTAATTTTTACCATCTAGCTTTGAGAAAGCAGCCTTCTCATGTGCCTGCTCAACTTTGTACACCAACTTTTTGTGGTAACAGACTTTTTGGATGGGTAACAGACTTCTTATATATGTAAAGTGTCTCTGTAGAGTGGGTTTGTGTAGGTGCTTCCATCTGCACAAGAAGAAGATTGGGTTGAAAGCCCTCTGAAAATCACTATCTTAAAAGCATGATTTGGTAGGGCTGTTCTTCAGAGGGTTTCTTTCCGAATGGCACCTAGTTTTGTGTCATCCCTCTGCAACTCTGGAAGACCACATACATAGCAAACCTTGCTGTCAGTACTGCAAGCACAAACTCAGTACCAAACGTGGAGGTAAGCCGAAGCAATGGAAAAGCCCAGAGACCCTGCAGCTTCAGAAGAGTTAACCATTCCCATATGCTTTAGGGCCTTCTAGTCAAACTTTTCACAGCATGTCTGCGGGAGAAGGGTGGGGAGTGTTGCAGGATAGAAGGGAAATAGCACAGATGCACCGCCCGGCTGTATGCCTCCCTCAGAAATGGAAAAATAACAATTTTTGCCAGTAAAAAATGATGTTTTTGCATCAGTCTATGGATCAGGGAATGATGAAGAAGCTTAAATAGCAATAGCTACTCAAGATTGCTATTCTTCATTCAACACATATACTTGGGGTTTGCTCAGCATAGAACCCAATCAAAGATTCCAGTATTGGCCTAAACCAGTATTTACTCCACCACAAGACAGCATTTAAATGATTGGAAAAATTAGACTCAGCTGATAAATACAGCTTTTTGTAATAACCATATTTTTCAGCCCAACCACTGCTGTTAATTCTTCCAATCCATACATTTTCATCTTTGCTCTCATTTGATAGTTTAATACTGTCTTAATTTCACATAGGTACAGATGCCATTTAAGAACAAAAGCTGGAATACAGATTGGAAGCAACAAAATATTTCAATATATTGTCAGAGAACTTCAGCATTTTCATTTTATGTCCCCGAGTCATCCCACCCCTTCTCATCCCACCCCCAAAAACTAAACATCTCCTTATTTTTAAGCATGGAAAAAATCCTATTGAATCTTGTTTAATGGTGGGTGGTTAGTGACACTCAGGTACTGCACGAAGCCTCCTGAAAGGTCCTGGTGTCTCAGGCGAGAGCAGCCGCCCCGTGCCCCTGCGGCAGGAGGGGAGGGCAGGGACTGGGCAGGGATCTCCAGCTGCCTGCTCCTTCCTCGGCAGCATCTTCGTTGCACTTTCTGCCTCTAGGATTCTCAAAACCCTGTGCAATAGCTGTAACCC
>NW_008795122.1:2454843-2465297 GCF_000699145.1 Aptenodytes forsteri | reverse complement strand
CTCAAAAACCCCGGAAAAAGTTTAACCCCCCCCCCCCCAAACTATTTTAAAATATACCATGATAACTTTTCCACAAGGTCTCTTAGTCTCTGATTAATTCCCATTTAGCTAATGGCCAATATTCTTGCTAAATCCCCCTGCAGTCTAAATCTGACCTACTAGGATTGATCACCCACAGCTTACCCCAGAATAGTCATTTAGCCACGGATAAAATAAAGCCACTAAAAATGCGATGTGCATGAACACTTGAATTACATGAAAGGCTTTCCTGACTGTCACAGTACCAGAAAGGAGAAAGGCTGTTGAGCATCAATAGAGACGTTTTGCAGGAGAGACTATTTAGAACCTTCTCCCTGGATAATTTTCCAGCGGAAAAAAAATCCTTCTTGCAGCATTGAAATCTTTCATGAGAAAAATTTTCTTAGTTACTGAGAGCCAAACGGCTGTCATTCATTCATTAATTACGTGAAGAGCTGTTGCCCTCTGCCTCTGTGGTGGGGAGGAGGGATGGTGAGAGAGGGAGAGTGGCTGAAAGGGCTTGAGCAGGAAACCTGAGCAGTGTTTTCGTCAATGACAGGTCCTGCCTGCAGGATGCTCAGAAGGAAATTGCTCTGCAAAATCCTTCTTCTTGTGGAAAAAGCTCTCCTTTTTTTTTTCCCCCTTTTATATCCTGATTCAGAACATTTAAAAATTCTTTTTTCTTTTCCTCAGGAATGAATTTACACTTTCTGGCCAGTTCTAATCCTATATTTTCCCATTTAGGAATGTATAGTTCAAAACTAACACTTAAAAATGGAATTAGCTTTAAGTGAAGACTCCTGCCAATCTCAAAGTAGAGGTGTAATATATTTCATACAGGAAACACAGTTCAGAGTGCCGTTTACCTCATTGCCCGTTGATTAAAATTTCCAAAATTTCCACATTGAGCACATATTGCAGTAATCCAGCATTTAAGTGACAGAAATCTGTCTTTTCTGTACCTGTAGTCAGGTATAGAAATATATTTCTTAATAGAAACAGAACTGATATTGCTAGTCCCACTTTTTTCTTGGGTATTCCTGCGGTTTAAAAATGAAATAAATTGATTGCAGTTAAAAAAATCTGAGATTCAAAGTTGGGTTTTATCTTAAATCAAAATACAGTAACAGTTAAGACTCAGAAACTGAATGATCGAATGATTGAGTTTATTGTAAGGCTTTTTGTTTGACTCGCATAAAGCAGCACATTTTCTAGATTATGCGGCTATTTCAAAAGCTGTGTGATTGCCTGCATTTCTCGGCAGTGGCCTTGCATGAAAAAAGTGGCTTGGTCCTTTACTGTATGCAAATAAATAATGCATTTCTATGCCAATTTTATTATCTGATGAGTACATGCATAATTACTTCCCTAGACTGTCACACTGCCTTTTCTCTTCTGTTTAGGAAAAATACAGCTTAAAAGTAAAACAAACAGGTAGATGGGGGAGCCACATTTTACTGATTAGCATGGGCAGCTGTAGGCTGTGAGGCAGGATTTTCCATTTTAAGGTTTTCCTGAATCCACTGAGCCCTTCCAGATTGTTTCTGCATTGCTGCTCCCTTGACTGAGCCTTAGATTTTAAGCATCTGGTGAAAAAGAAGTAACATTGAGCCTCTCGTTCCTCCTGGAAGATCATGGATTCAGGCTAGCCTATTCAGGTGGATGCTAGCTACTGAAGGGCAAAATAATCAGCCAGTCCCTCTATTGATTGACTGAAATCTTTTGATTATTTTTTTTTACCAGTTTCCTAGCAATGCATATGGTCATGTTTCTGCCTCTGTATGTTTCATCTGGATATTGTCTTCACATTGCAATTGTCACTCTTGTAAATTGCTAGTATTTCCCAGGTGGGCCATCAGAATTGTTTTAAGGACTTGCAGTGCTAAAAGTATGAATTTCTGCCACTTGCATAAAGCTGGTGCCCAATTGCTTTCTGAGTGTTTAGCACTGACTGTGGAAAAGACCAAAAAAAAATCATGGATTTACCTAGTAGATGGTTAACAGCAGGTCTCATTAGGTTTTAACACAGCCACTGCCCTCATTTTAGGATGAAGACTAAATGTGAGCGATAACTTTTTCAAATGCATACGGATATCTTAAGCCAAAGCATTTTATGATCACAGTCATACCGTGAGCCAATTAAGTCATCAGTATCCTTTCATATATTCATAGACTGTAAGGCTGGAAATGTCACCTGGCCATACAGCCCACGGGTCTTTCCTAACTTAATTCCCATATGGAGTATACCTTTGGGACATTCAGACTTAATTTACAGCTTTCCAGTGGCTGACATTTTGCCTAAGCCTTTGTAAATTAGGCCAGTAGCTAATCACTCATTGTTAAAATACATGTCTAATGTCTTACCTGCAACCTTTAGCATCAATTTCCAGCTGCTGAACCTTGGTGAGCAAAACTGAAGAGTCATTTCAGCTCAAGTTTCAGGTACATATCGATGCTTTTCATAAGGATTTCTGTTTGGTCTGCCTAAATATTTTTGCTGCTCCTCAGTATGATTAATTGAAATGATGCTATCTACTAATCTTAAAATTCTGTGTGTGATTAGCAAGGTAACGAGCATGATAATGATACTTTCCATTTCTGTGTTGGAAATTAGTCTAAAACATAATGAGTGATGTTTCATTACCACATCCCTAAGGAGAAGGAAAAACCATGCAAACATCTGCAAATCTAAGCCACTGTTCAGAACTTGTATTAAAACAGGGTAGGTACAGTTGTGGTCAGGATGGTTGAGAGAGGGACAGCAGTCTGCTGCCTGTTTTCCATCTGGCACAGTGCTTTTCCTACAATGGGAACGTCTTTCTTTGTATCTTAAGGAAAGGTTCAGACAAGAACTGAGCCAAAAGCAAGCACCTTTGGAAAACAGGCTGACTTGACTGGAAGGAATGTCCTATGAGGAGTGGCTGAGGACTCTGGGTTTGTCTAGTTTGGAGAAAAGGAGGCTGAGGGGCGACCTCATTGCTCTCTCCAGCTTCCTGAGGAGGGGAAGTGGAGAGGGAGGTGCTGAGCTCTTCTCCCTGGGATCCAGTGACAGGACACATGGGAATGGTTCAAAGCTGCGCCAGGGGAGGTTTAGACTGGACATTAGGAAGCATTTCTTTACCAAGAGGGTGGTCAAACCCTGGAACAGGCTTCCTAGAGAGGTGGTTGATGCCTCAAGCCTGTCAGTGTTGAAGAGGCATTTGGACAATGCCCTTAACAACATGCTTTAACTGTTGGTCAGCCCTGAAGTGGTCAGGCAGTTGGACTAGATGATCATTTCCAACTGAAATTTCTATTCTATTCTATTCTATTCTATTCGACTTAGTTTGGCCACCTGTGATGTAAGGTATTGTGCATGGAGCGTATCAATTTTAAGGTGAATTTTTCATGGGTGGTACTGAAACATAGCCTATATCTTTGCATGTGGAGAAGCAGATCCCTTCACTGCTTATCCTTCTAAAATGCAGTATTATGAAAAGCACTTCAGAGGTTTGCTATTTGTATGTTAGTTTTTCACTTTGGAGGAATGAGCGATCTGTTTCTGGCACATCATATGGCACTGGTAAGTTGCTTAATCCATTCCATCTCATGATCTTCCCAGGTATAATATGTGCTCAGCCTTCAATGTCATTGACTTCTGCATGTATTTGAAGTCTTTTCCAAAATGTTGTCAATTCTTACTCCACAATATAGTGAAAATTCAGTTCTTCTTTCCTGTTCCAGTTATTAAAATTTGTTATCTTCAGCCATCAAGCTCTGTTGCCTTTCTGCCATTAAGTCCTCCCCTAGCACCCTGATTACAATTCTCTCAAGTTTGTATTTCCTGTCTTCCCTTCAGGGTCAGACCAATTCCCCCTTATTCTGCTTCTGGAGTCTATTTTCCATGTAGTGTCCTTTGTCTTGAGCTTTGACATGATCACACATTGTTGCGGTGTGCTTCTTCTATTTGGAATAAATATAGATTTTATATTCACCTTTCATTTCATAGATGTGGTTGCAACATTGTTAAGCTTGTTTACAAGATAGTTGTACTGTGATTCTGTAGCATAATTTGAAATCAAAATATACCAATATGCAAAGATTTGCATCTGCCTGTACCTGGGAAATCAGGCCATGTAAAGAATATCAAGGTTCGCAGCTTTAATGCTGCCTTTTTTGTATTCTACTTGTCTGCTAGAATCCTTGAATACTCTAGCAGAAATCTTTAAACTATAGTAATAAATCTGATCAGACTTTCAGAGCTATTTATCATATGCTTATTTATGCATGTGCATGTTGAATTCCAGTTTTAAAATATTTTCAAAATTCCTTTTATCTAACAAAGAGGAGCCTCTTGCCTCATTTCGAAACAGCCATGGTAAGAGAAGTTTTGTAATACAGAAATCTGTAAGAATCTCATTTGTCTTATGCTCAGAAATGAAGTGGCAGGAAATAGGAAAATAAGCAAACCTGCCAGCCAAAACTGTCGCAAGATGTAGTGCTTGGTCTCCCAGTTTTGCCAGGACTCCAATGCGCATAAAGTCATTTAAAAGCATTAAATATATTCATCGTGAGCCAGTTCTTTTAGTACTGAATTAGATATTTAATACCATAATCTTGCAGGAGAACAAAATTCCACAAGGCTCCTGAATGTGACAAAACCATGGCCAGAACAGGATCTAAAAGTCTGATTTGCCTTCTGCTCTTAGCTGTTATCTGAGCCCTGTTGTATTGCATAAATATAGAATTTCCTCTTATTTGTCACCTATGTCCCTTAGCGCTGAAAGTAAAGCAGATACTTCTAAGCCGAGAATGAAGAGGCTGTTCGGGCTCTCAGGTGACGTGAGTTCAAATAAGCATCCCATGGAAGTAGGGAACAAGGCACACGGCTCCCCCCTGCTTCCCCGCGCCTGTCGTACCTGAGCTGCACGCCTGAGCTGCACGCCGGGGCATGGCTCAGCCCTGCCTGGTTCCAGTCAGCTTTGGAGGGACCTGCCGTGCGCGGAGGGCTTCGTGTAAGGAGAACAGGTCTCCTTCCCCCGCCTTTTCCCCAGCTCATGAGGGAAGCATTTGTGTGGCACCTCTAAAGAGAGACTCCATGAATTTCGATGGCTGATACAGAACACGTAGAAGATGCAAATACGTTTGGTTTGGTTTGTTTTGCTTCACTGTCTAAAATTCATATTGCATTAGAGTTCAGATAAATCATTCTGGATTCTCTGAATGTCTGGGCAGTAAATTTATTTTGTTACTGTGTTTGCTGATTCAATAAATACAAAACATTGTTTCTGATTACATTTTCCTGCTGCAGCAGGTCCTCCCCCTGCAGATCTTCTCGATCTTTTGTCCTGCCTTACAAACCCACTCTCTGCTGTGTCTGAACGTTTCTAAATTCTTTCTTGTTAGGGAAAAAAGCTATTGCAGATTTCCTGAGCATCTGGCCTCATCCCTGAGGCTACTGCTTTGGAGGAAATGACTTAAACTTGACTTTTGTCACAACCTCCACTCCATTCATTTTTGATAGGAGCCATTCTATGTTCTATTTATTCAGTAGAAGTACATACCAGCACTCAGACCAGCAGATGTGTAGTTTTCCCAAACATGAATAGTTTCAAATCAGGAAAACAGGTATAGAAAACAGGTATTTCAGAGCTCTCTGTAGTTATTATCACTCTGTAGCATTAAAAGCAAGAAACTCAGTGATGGTAACAAATACATATTTCCTTTGGAAGCAACTGCATGTTGTGATAATATTGGTCACTCTTCTTTACTGTGAGTTTTCTCAGAGTCCATTTTTACAGTGCAGTATCTTATTATGCAGGCATTTTATAGAACAGCATCTTATACATTATTCATGAGATAACAGCCACAATAAATAAAAAAGGGTGTTGCTGAACCAGAAAATTGAACCTTACTGGTTTGTTCGTACTCAATTCCGAAGATATAAATCTAGCATACTAATCAACAACTAACCACTTTAAACAAATAGGTGCTTGTTGTTCAATAGCAGAGCATGTGACGGCACAGGGTCCACAGCACTGGGTCAGATCTATAGCGTATTTGGGTCAGAATTCATGTCCAATTTTGGCCACTACCTGCTGCTTTAAAATCAGGTAGGAGAATATTGTGGCAAGCACATGTGGAATAATTTTCTCCACAAGGTCTGATCCTTTTGGCTAAGATTAACTTTGCCCCCCTACTACAAGGCTTCATACCCCTTCCAAATTTCTTGCCAGCATTAGCTATTGCAGCACTGCTGATTTTTGTTAGACACAGAAATTTTCAGTTCATCCTGGATCTTACTAAGATATTGCTCTTTTGACGCGCTCTATGCAAAGAGATCCAGGCAGACCTACCTTCATGCCACCTGTGGTATGAGAAGTTTCCTGTAGTCCTGATAATTAAGGGCTACCCCTAAATGTTGCTATCTGGTTCCTTCTCCCATTCTTGATCATTAGAAAATATATATTAGCTTTCTAGTACATAGATAAGGTCTAGCAAAAAGCCTTGAGGAAGTCATACCCTTATCTTTTGTCATGCACAAAATTGACCCCCCTTCTTCTTTTTTCCCTTCTCTCTCTGTGCCAGCTGTTGATCCATGACACTATTTTGCTTCTTACTCCAGTTTTACTTTCACAATCTGAATTAATTATGTCGTTTTCCCCCTCTTCACATCATCTTTATTTCCATACTAAAAATCTGATTAGAAAGAGTTAAATCTTAAGAGTGAAAATTCCCTCTCATGTTTATGAGATACTCTCGTAAAGGATCATTTGAATTCTTAGGTGTAACCAGGCTGTATGAAGAACTACAGCAGCATCTATGCATTGTTTATCCTTGGTTTTGTTATCACTAGTGTTGTCATTGTAACAGCAGAAATCAGAAATACAGGTCTAATGTCTAAAATTTCCATTCCATGTTGGTTTACATTTTCTTTGACTTCTCTGTGATGAACATCCTATTTACTAAAATGGTTCTTTTAAAATTTTTCTTAGACTGCTCCATTTAAATGGTTTTAAAAAGTTATAAAGTATTAAGCATGCTTTATTTTGAACAGACATGCTTGCAAATCTGTGAGCAACTTTTTGAGTACAATTTTAAGTATATTATCTCCTAAAAACCAAAATGTCTGAGGTATTAAGAACTTATGTACTTTAGTATTATTAATAAATTGTTTTCAAGTATCTAGTGCTTACAGAAAAGAAATGTTGCAGGGATGGCCTTAGCATTATGTAATTAATTTTCTGTTTATATGTAAATGAATCCTAACTGTATATTATATCTTATTTTCACTTTTCACAGTTGTGCAATGCTGTTGTCTGGGAATTTCTAAAAACTCATTCAAAATTTAAAAATTATTAGGATTGTAGACAAAAGAACACGTGCTAGCACATATTAAGAGGTCTCGGGAGGAGATGGGACTTAGTGACTCTTGCTCTTAGAGAAGTGAGGTGCAGTCTGCCAGGAAGATAGGTGAGGCAAAGAGGGAGATGTTGAGAGAGAGATGTTAGGGCATAAGTATGTTACAGCCAGCAGAGAAAAAAGGGCATCACAGATGGATTTCTCTGAATGCATTGGTGAATGTGCATCAAATTTTCAAGTGTCATTTAGGAACTGAAAGATGCCTTTGAACAGTACTGTTTGCTGCCTACAATTCTGTTGTGAAGAAAACATCTGTTCGTTACAAAATGGTCGTGTCCTACTTGTGATTAATACACAACTTAATAGTCTGAAACACAAAGAATCGTGATGGTAATAACTATGGTTAATTAATAAAGACAATTTTAGAGAATTAAGGTAACAAGCATTGAAGTGTTCGGAGCCTTCTAAAAACTGATTTTGATGTTTGCTTGGACACACTGAATTTTTGATTACATTTACAGCGGAGAGAGTAGGAAGTTATCCCAGAAAGACTGGAAAAACTTGGTGTCCTACTGGCAGTCTGAATATTCAATGTTAGGATAAACTATTAATCATAAGTAGCAGCAGTTCTTGGAGAGCTAATTCTATTTATACTGTTTTTATGAACTACTTAAAAATACCAGTGCCTTTATTTTTGTGTTAGTAGTGACAATTGTCATGTTCTATTCTCTTTGTCCTCTTCTAGGAATTTTTATTACCTTTAATACACCTGTTGTTCTTCACATAAGATATATATTTCAGACAGATTTGTTCTGTCTTCATACTTGTATTGACACACCTCTGATTTTAGGTAGCTTTCTGTTCATTACATATTGCTATAATTGTAAAACTGTTCTTAAATGCCCCTCTTTTAGATCATGGAACAGCTAAAACATACCCAGATGTCCTAGGGACTGATTTTCAGTTTTGATTTGTAAAATTCAATAACTACAGTTGATTTTTGCCCATATCCAAATTTTCCAAAACTTCTGTATTTTGGGAATTTTGAACAAAAGGCAGTAAGTTAATGCCAGCATTTTAGTGGAAAAAAACTTGGGCAAATTTGTTTTCTCAAAATCTATTCAAATTTTGAATGTGAAAATACATTATTTGAACTGCCATCATTTGGTCTAAATCATCAGATTTCTTAGTGAAAGAGATTTTAGAAATAAAGTTTCTCTGTATAGGTTATTTGTAATCAGTCAGTCACATCACATCTTGCTCTGGGCCAGCAACTTCTTTCGAAGTCTTTGGGACACTGTTTTTCCTGTAACACAATGGGAATCTTCGGTGAATCCAAGCTAAATGGGTGAAACAAATGTATGTCCCCTGACGTAGGGGTAGTTGGAAGCAATGTGAATATACCTCCAGAGGATTTAACTAGCTCAGCAAGGCAACTCAATGAGAAGAACGAGTGTAGCTGGATGCGTGGGGTTTGGTTTTGTTTTGTTTTATTGGATAGCTCACCAACCTAAGCTGCTTTCTGCTGCTTGTTTCGATTCCTGTGCCACCTCCCAAGTTGTGCCAGTCTGACTGCTTGCGTCATTGGGTGATGAATAAAGTCTAGGGATTGATTTCAGCTTAAAATAACCCTTTTTTTCCCTGATGCTGCCGAAAAAAGCATTTGTCAAACTGCAGCCTAAAGGATTTCTATTGGACTGGTAGGAAATGCAAGAGTTAGCTCGCCTGTGCAGCCTAGCAAGCCAGTGAAAAGGAAGACGACAGTAAGCATTGCCATGGGAGAGAAAATTCTTTTAAGCGCGTTTCTTGCTGGAACGATAGACTTGGATTTGTGAGCAATGGGGCTGCTGCTTGGGTATTCTCCCCACATACATGAGAGAGAACTCGTGCATGTTCTTTATAAACAAACCTGATTACATGCAATGAAATACCTGCCTCTTGTCATCCATTCCTCCCCATAATGGGAACAGTCTGGCAGTCCCCCAAATCCTGACTACCATTCCTGAGGGAAAGGTCACCATCACATTGGTGGGGGTTTGGTTATCACCCAGAAACTCAGGTTTTGGGAATGGAGCCATAAGAATATTCTAGGCTTGCCAGTTCATTTAAAGATAAAATACATGGATTTGACAGAGCATTGTGGTGGGATCTGCTCTTTTCCCTGGCCTCAGGAGGCCCACAGACTTTTGGCAGGGTTTGTCCTGGCAGAGAACATGAGAATGAAAACAACATTACTGAACCCGTTTGTTTAAATTTCTACTGAAGCTCCACAGTGGAACTCCGAGGAGGTTATTTACCAAACCCATGCTGTGAGGATGATATAAATGTCTCGGAAGTTGGCTGGGTTTAAACAACACTGAGGCAAGACCCTGAGCATTACCACCCTGCTAGCTTGCAAATTCTAGATTGTACAGAAGAAGAAAGTTAGCTTTTCCATTTTTGTGTACTGTGGCAAACCCCAAATACCAATGCAAAAATATTTGCTATTTAAAATGCAGACGTGTGTTCCTAATCTTTTCTTTAACAGCATCTCTGCTTTGCAATCAGCATTTTGCGTTATATATCTAGTCTATAAAGTAGGTGTCACTTTATGAATTGCCAACAAATCTTGTGCTCTTACTTCCACTGCTCAGGCATTCTCACAATAATTTCTGCTCAGTGCTCATACATAAAGAGCAAGTCATTGAAGCCTTTAAACTGTTGCCCACTCTCTAAATCACCTGTTTGCCAATTAAAAAGAAATCTAAAAGTTTCTTTACTTCAGAATAGCAAACATATTTCCGAATAAAATAAAAAAGCTTTTTGCACTGCTAGGATACCCTAGTATTGGTGACCACTAGGTCACTCGTATAAAAATATAGTGGGAGTGATAGTGGAAGGCTCAGACGCTGATACCTGGTTCATTTCTAACAAGCATTGCAGAAAATGCCTCACCCCTGCAATGCAGGATGCAACAAGGATGCTCGGGTGTCCTGGTTTCGGCTGGGATAGAGTTAATTTTCTTCCTAGTAGCTGGTACAGTGCTGTGGTTTGGATTTAGCATGAGAATAATGTGATAACACACTGATGTTTTAGTTGTTGCTAAGCAGTGTTTA
>NW_008795122.1:2426591-2454805 GCF_000699145.1 Aptenodytes forsteri | reverse complement strand
AGGGATATTCCATACCATGTGACATCATGCTCAGTATATAAACTGGGGGGAGTTGGCGGGGGGGCAGCAATCACTGCTTGGGGACTGGCTGGGCATCAGTTGGTGGGCAGTGAGCATTTGCATCGCTTGGGTTTTTTTCCCCTGTGTTTTGTTCATCTCTCTCTCTCGTTGTTTAACCTATCATTTAAATTTTTTTTTTTTCCCCAAGTTTTAAACTGTTCTTATCTCAACCCACGAGTTTTCTTACTTTTGCTCTTCCAATTCTCTCCCCCATCCCACCGGAGGGGAAGGGTGAGTGAGCAGCTGTGTGGTGCTTAGTTACTGACTGGCATTAAACCACGACACCGGGCTGCAAACTAACAGAAGACAAAAAATGAACCAAATATACCATTTTCAAGACTGAGATTTTCCATCATCCTCCAGAAACAGATTAATGTAAGAAGAATTTTTCTGTGAGAGACGAAAAGATGCAACACAATCTGATACATGAACAATTGTGCTTGAACAAAGTGGCTTTTCAGCTGCCAGCTACCTCTCCAGACAACTTACTTAGAGGCCAGATGGCCAAAGGGACACATGGTGGAAAGTAATTTGGTAGGATGACTCCACAGAAGGAAAACTCATAATTCGTATATGTTTGAAACATCCAAGATTCCATTAATGGAATTAGTATGTAATGCATAGAGCATTTTGCCTGTTCAAAGCTGTGCCCAAGCTTGTTCTCACATCTCCACTGCAAGGTGAAGCGGCAGACTACGGCGTGACTCCTGACCCACCCATGGCTAACTGCCTCTCCATCTCCCTTCCTGACAATTGATTTTCTCTATGATATCAGTCAGTGCCACTTACTGTTCTGCACCGAGTCATTTTTCTGCCTCTCATCTTGCACTGTGGAGTGGTAGGAAGAGATAAGACCTAAAACACAAGTAGGTATGGACTTCCAGGAGATGCAGGAGAGGTGAGGTTTACTCTTGTCTTATGGGAAGTAGCCCATAGATTTAGATGGGAGAACGACATTAGTTTTTATATCTAGCAGAAAAGGCAGCTTCCAAAGACTGAAGTATTTTTTAGTTTTTTAAAATAAACTATAATGTAATATTTTCAAGTTCCAACTCAATTCTTTTTTCTATCAAAAAGTAGATGATTTAGCAGTATTCTTAGTGACCACCACTACGAGTTAAACCGTCTTAAGAAAACTCTAACACCATCTTCTGACTGCTTAGGGAAATGCAGTGACTAGTTTGTCTTTAGACTTCTTAAGTCTTACACAGCTTTAGATATTTTCAGTATCAAGGCTTTGAATATTTGGTTGAAGCTTTGTTGATTTCAGTCATTGCCTTTGCAAGCTGCTACTGATGTTGCTTTCTACTGATAAAGCAGCTTTTCTTACAGATTTCTGGGAAAGAATTCAGGACTTTGCTTCCTTTTTAATACCCTTAATACCGGGCTTGAATTCCCACCTGATTCATGGCAGAAGGTTTTGATGACACAATGCACACTTCAGGTAGCAAATTGTCATTGTTTTTCCTCATATTTATTTTTCCCTTAGTATCTGTGACTCCTTGCTTCTTCCTCCCGTTTTGATACCTGCATTGCCAGTTAGTAAATCTGATTTTTTTTTCCATTTGAACGTAAAGTTTGTTATAAATGAGCTTTGCCAAAAATAAAATTGAGAGCTACAATCATGCATCCAACTTGCTCTTTGTATTTGGATTTGAGACCCAGTGTTGCAATCAGATGTTTAGTGCTCTGCACTCACCATAAATGGCAACTGTTTTTTGTTAATGCAGTAAGACGAGAAAATTCTTTTAGGCTGGCCAATATCATATTGTACAATACATGCATTATACACACAGCTAGAGCAGAAAGCAAATTAATCATTTATTTGATTACTGATAGTTGAAACAGTATGAAATACATTTTTCCTGAATTTCTTTCCTCAACTTCTGATTAAAAAAAATGTTCAAGACCATAAAGAGAGCAATCCCTCCATCCATATCAGTCTCATCTGTCATGCTCGCATCTAACCCCTTCATTTACCAGAACTGAGACAGATTTAAGGGGACCCCTTCTGGGTCCTTAGTTAAACCTTCAGTCATGCAAGCAGCTGTGTACGTGGAGAAGCTAATGGAGATCTGCAGGTGACCAAAAGGCTACTGATAACGCTGCACTCATTAACCGGTTTTCCACGTTTTCTGACCCAGCATTTCAAAAAGCAGCGGACTATAGGAGAAAGGCCAAATAATGGAAAGTGTGAGGATAAAGGTGACAAAAGGAGGTAGACTGCTCTCACTCTAGTACCGTACAGCACCTTCTATGACTTGCGCTAACACAAAAAAGTGGAGAAATAAAGGGAAGCCAGAGCTGCAGTTATAAACTGCTCCTCAGTATTAATTGCCCAATTTCTTGTGTCCCTACTAGGTGTTCTGGAGGATGGAAAATCAGCTCAGACAGGTGTAACTACAGCATCAGCCACAGCTGGAACGCTGAACACTGAGAAGAGGAACAACAGTGGTCCTCAGTGTGCAAACCCCATGGTCCATGGCACGGGAGCTACGACACAGAGACAGAATGGCTTCAGAGCAGCAGAGGTAAGAGTATAATTATGTTCCCTGACGCTCAGCACTAGCTTCAACCAGGTCAAAATTATTTTTGCGAGAATCTTCCTCGCTGCAGTCAAACTGTATTTAATGCCTTGGGATAAGAGAAAATGGCTGCACCACAGCCACAGCATGATTGAGCCTAGCGCCTCTGACAGTGCCTCATGCCTGAATGGCCACAAAATTGATGTGGCCATCAATTGATGTGGCCCCCTTCTCCCCCTCACCTACTGTGTACTTTGCAGAAGGATCATCCAGTGTAACAATAACATACGAACACCCAAGGCTTTGGGGCTAAACCAAAGCCCAAACTTCTCCTGTTCTAGCTGCCTGCCTGCCTGCCTGTCTCTCACAGGTTTCCACCCGCTGCCCTGTTTGTGTAGCAGCTGCTGAGCTGCTGCAGATTAAAGTAATACAAACCCTACAGTTGGTTTACTGCTTCCTCGGTTTCTCAGATGGGAAGAGCTCTCAGCACCGTGTGTGGCGGAACCGCTACACCCACCCCATAAGAAGCTGTCCCCTCTTGGGAATCACGTCCTTGAGAGAGGCAAATTTAAACCCGGGGGGACTGAGCAAATGAAAAAGGGAATTTGGATTGAACTTCACCTTGCATTTGCTAACAAACAGCACATTGGTACATGTGTGTTTATTTTATACCTTCACTGTATTATCTTCTGTACTGCTGTAGTACAGAAATATTCCCCGGTGACATGGATCTTGCTGTATCTTTCCACGAGATACTGCAGCTCCAGATGTATAGGGGGACATTCTACAGCAGCGTGACATCTAGAGCCATGGGTTTGCTGTAAATGAAAAACATAAATGCCTGTCATAGCCACTAGCCCACAGAGAAAAATGAATTGGTCAGGTTGGATATGGTTGAACAGAACCAACATAATTATTAATCCAATTTGAAAAAGACTTGGCCACACTTGAGAATTATAGTGTATACCTGACATATTGTTGGAGAAAATTGTTTGTCTAATTTTGTAAGCGATTGAAAAATTACTTCTGTATTTAGACTTACTAGTAAGTATGGGCAAATTCCCACAACATATTAATAATGTGAGTGCTGACTGTAATGGGACTACTCAGTGAAGTGTGGGATCCTGACATGGGGCCCTATGGCTTTGAATGTGTCCTTCCGCCTTTTTCTACCTAAGATACATTCAGTAATATATATCTGTACTGTTGCAACCCAGTGCAAAGAAAATTTCTGATGATAAGTAGGGCGTTTACATTATTCTATGCATCTAATGCAGGTGTCTAAGAAAGGAAGGTAATTTGTCTAAACTTCTTATGGTCAAAAAAATGTATTTTCCTACAGTGAAAGTGTAGTATCCAAGTTAGGCTCCAGCTCTGGTTTGCCATTCTGAAGTTCTATTTCTCCACTGATTGTTTAGGGAATAAGATGAGTAGGTTTCCATTTTGGACACCTAAAGTTTAGATGCCTAGAGTAGAGAATGTGACTATCCCCCCCAACTCAAAATGTGCCCATTTTATTCATCTGAATATTCACATTGACTATGGTTTTTCTTTTACCTCTATATGTGGTAGAACACAACACGATGTAACACCTGGTGCTCTCAGGAGACTTGGGTTCTGCCATCAGCCTGTGGGGCAGCAGGGCTAAACTGCTTTACTTCTCTGTTTCTCATTTTCTCAGGCATCAAGCTCTAAAGCATCCTACTGCCTTACCCCTACCATCGGTTACACAGAATCATAGAATCATAGAATAGTTTGGGTTGGAAGGGACCTCTAAAGGTCACCTAGTCCAACCCCCCTGCAATGAGCAGGGACATCTGCAACTAGATCAGCTTGCTCAGAGCCCCGTCCAACCTGACCTTGAATGTTTCCAGGGATGGGGCACCCCCCACCTCTCTGGGAAACCTGTGCCAGTGTTTCACCACCCTCAGCGTAAAAAATTTCTTCCTTCTATCTAGTCTATATCTACCCCCCTTTAGTTTAAAGCCATTCCCCCTTGTCCTGTCGCAACAGGCCCTGCTAAAAGTTTGCTGCCATCTTTTTTATAAGCCCCCTTGAAGTACTGAAAGGCTGCAATAAGGTCTCCCCGAAGCCTTCTCTTCTCCAGGCTGAACAACCCCAACTCTCTCAGCCTTTCCTCATAGCAGAGGCGTTCCATCCCCCTGATCATTTTCATGACCCTCCTCTGGACCTGCTCCAACAGGTCCGTGTCTTTCTTACGCTGAGGGCTCCAGAGCTGGACACCGTACATGACAGAGTACAGTTAGTGGTGTCAAAAGGAAAAGGGTTTGACATGGTCTGCGTCTGGGAAATTTTAGTATCCTCTCATGAGGGTCATGTCAAAACAACTTGGAAGTAAAATATGCTGCTGATGAAAGGAGTCCTAATACCAGTGAAGGCAATATAATGGTCAAGCACCCCAAAAGCAAAGGTGGTATCCAGATTATGTCACTGACTGACAGTAACCTGGTTTGATTTTCATGATATGTGTAGTCTTTGGAGAATCCTTGTGTGAACAGGAGCTCTGGGGGAGTAGATAGCAAAGGAGCAGGTGTATTCAGGCTGCAGAAATGTGCAGTAATACACACCGGCAAACAAACACCAGTTTCTGCTCTCAGATAAATATGTACCTTCCATTCACATCAGTGGAATTTTACCAGACATTATTGCACCTGGCATTATTACCATGTAAATGATGCCTGATTTACCTGGCATTCTTTACACTTCCAAAGTGTCTCATGAAACACTGGAAATGCAATAATCAGACCCACCTAACTCAGCTCTGTGTCTCTATCAGCCCAGTTCTGAGTGTCCTTTGCTAGACCTATCCAGTTTACTGCGCAGTAAGTGTGTTGCTTATGGCAACAAGCAGACAGACTGGGCGATGGAGAAGGATAAATTTAAGTTAGGGATGCACTTGCATGCCTCAGACAGACTGACTTTTTTGAATATTTGGAAATAATCTGATGAAGCTCTGAAAGGTATATATTGTACTTGGGTCTTACGTGCAGGCAGAACTAAGTGTTGTTTTGAAACTGTATTTTCACTTAAGAAACGTAAAATAAAGTAGAGAAAATTCTGTCTCAGGCTAGTCACACTCAACACCCAGTGACATCAAAAGGAACCTCTAATTGCCACTTCTGGACTGAAACCAGATTTATTTGCTCCGCTTTTAGAATACACACGTGCAGAGATGCTAATGATAGCCAGGAGGGTTGATCCAAAGCCTACTGGCGTCCACAGCCTTTATAGCAGTTATAAAAGCTTGCATCCATGCTGAATGGCAAAGTTGCTCCACATCACAGTACTGTGTGAAGAATGCTGGAGTCTTTCTGTTTATTAAGTAGAACTGTTTTTATAAATTAGGAGGTAATTGTCAACGACCTTTGTGCTGTCAGCGTGGGACTCACTGTACTGTTTAAAACTTTCAGAGTAAATGGGATGCACAGAAAATGTCCACAAAAGAAGTCACCGTTAATGTTACAAAAAGCATCAGACAAAGCGACAGAAGGAAAACAAAGAATTGTGTCAATTAATGAAGTAAAGTGCAAGTGAGGATGGACCTAACAATGCTTCACTGCACTTTAAATGTCATCAGTTGCTGAAGATATGAAGATCTCCAGATGTTCCATGTTGAATACAGCAGGCAGCTGCCGCTGAGTGCCTTCAGAAACATGTCTTGTAGAAACCAGCTGCAGACACTGTAGGATGTTCAGATGTCATTTGTCTGAAGCAGTGGCACTGCGCAGACATATGCCAAAATTCGTGCCATTTGGTTTTTACTAAGTCCTATGTTATCTCCTTGTATATGTCTTGTTCTGCATTGCTATTAGGATGAGGCTGGATGATGAGAGGTACAGTTCATTGCAATTTAAAACAGGAAATGAACAAATGAATCTGCATTTTCAGTCGTAAGGGGTTTCGAGTGTGTACAGTCAAACCCACGGAGTTCATTTAAAGAGCTCGCTTTCATAAAAACTCAAACCCAGAGATCTCAGAAAGAGACACATAGGTGGCTTCCATTAAATCTCTTTTAAACTATATATATATCAGTTATATTCAGTTAAGTCATATAGTAACCTTTTTATATATTAATCTTTTAATTACTTAATTTTAATTTATTTTCTGTATTGACAGAATTTAGGTCTTAAAAACAGTAACTTTCATATTGATCAGCCTTACTTGAAGTTCCTAGTCTTAGCTGGCAGGTAGGGTTCTGGCTACTTTGTTATTTCATACATGCCCCTTTAATTATGTTGAGGCCCAGACTGACTTGGAAAAAAGTGATCACAACATTACATGAAAATAACCATAATTCTTAAAACAATATTCCCAAGACAGCTCCAAAAATTGACTTTATTTGATCAGATATAGTTGATTTGCTGTGCAGAACTTACTTAATTGCATTGTAAGCATCCTATATCATAGTACTCCATGTTTATCATAAATATACAGCTAGAAGGAATATAAATGTTCAGTGTAGTAAAGACCAGGAATTAATTCAACATATTACTTCTTAATATAGAAGTAATAATATATATTCTCTGTGAGTTTGTATGTTTATGAAGATAAAAGAGGTAAATTTATTTGCCTCCCCCATCAGGCATATATGAGTATCCTTAGAGGGCCATTTAAAATAACTGTTCAAAAGCTGTTCATAACAAACAGATGGCGTTGGGAAGAAAATCCATGTATGAACTGCAAGAAGTCCTTTTTACACGTAGGCAAATAAGTATAAATAGAACTGTGGGACTGAATCCTAATTTATTCCATATTAGGATCATTTTAATAACTTGCTGCTAGGTGTGTCAGTACTTAATACTTTCCTTGGAGTACAACAAGTCTATGCAATAGGGAATTGTTTATTAATTATTCTGACACAAAGGCAAACTGAAATCCAGAGTCAGTGCGAGATTTTTGCATACAATAGCATATGTGTAAGAAATATTTATTTTTAGATGTCCTAAAAAGGGGCAAAGAACTTGTGCTAAGCTTTCTGCAGGTCAGTGCATTATCTGGTAAGTGATCTTGTGCTGCACGTTTATGTAGAAGAATTAAAAAATATTGAAAATAGTGTTGTACGGGTAAGACAACAGCAGTCTGCATATGTCCTTCCAACTTGTGGCTCTCTGCCAACTTGCTGGCAACATTATAGGAGAGGAAGGGACTTGACTCACTCTAACAATAAACAGTGGCTGTAGTAGCTCAGCAATATTAGTTTAGAAATGGATGGCCATTGTTGGTGGCCATGTACTGACCTAATTGAAAGGACGCATTCAGGAGTCTGCATTATTTATGTAGAGCAGAAGATGAACCATTTCAGGTCTGTGCCAGACTTGTAACCCACTTCTGTTTCAAATGATTTGCTGGCAGAGAGAGTGCAGTATAAACCCGTATGATACAGGAAAGCTACAGAAAGCGATTAACGATGCTGGTGTGTGAAAGGGTAGAGGGGATTTTGAAGGAAGGCGAAAGGGAAGGTTCATTGTGTAAGAAGCTGTGCCACAGGTAGTTGCCTTGGGTGGATACCACGTTAGGGTGAGTAGATGCAATAACAAAGGAGTCCTGGCAGTGCAATTATTTACTAGCTAAGAAATTATTTTGTAATGATGTGCTGACCAGATGCATCTGATGGCTGGGGTCACACAACAGAAGCAAGCCTGCAATGCCGCATAGCACATCAGTATGAGAAACAGCCCTAGCTGCACGTCAACAGCCAGCAGGGAGGCAGTTTTTGAGTCTCGTATTCAGAGCATGAGATGTGACAGGATGGTTAGCGGGAGATGGCCTTGGTACATAGTTATCTGGGCAATACTACAGACCTTGCTTATGTTGACCACATCCTCCATCAGGGTGGCAGCTGTGGAGTGGTGAAGGCTGACTGCCCTGGATGACCCCTCTATCTGCTGATGATAACTTTCCTGAGCTACTTCAAGATCCCATAAACCTGTTTATATCCTGAAACTTAACTTTAGGGCATTCAAAGACTGTATTAACTTCTGTGGTACAAATCATGTCTAGTAACAAGCAACTTTATAAACTCTTCTCATGTTACACACTACTGTTCTTATTCATTAGGTGGTAACTGAAAAGAAATTACATTATGTCTTAGGTGGCTTCTTAGTTCTTTATGCATAAGCTTCCAATGACCTTAATAAAACTAAGAGCATGTTGTGGAGATGTGGATCCTGCCTCTGTACATAGATAGGGTTATACCGACGGTTGGACTCGATGACCTTAGAGGTCTTTTCCAACCTTAATGATTCTATGATTCTATGATTTATGTTTTCTTTACTTTCCTTCTACTAGAGACAACCACCAGTAGAAACAACCAATTTGTTTATAAAATAATATACCACTCTGTATAATTAAGGGTGACAGAATCTAGTCTATACTGCTTAAGACAATTTAAAGTCCTAAAAATAGATTCCTGTGCTGGTTTTAGTGGAAGAAGCAAGCTCAAAGAATCATCTGCACATCTTCACTCCAGGTGGCCTTCCTAGGAGTGAAGAGTCTTATTTACAGTTTCTGTTCTTTGAATAGCATCTTTGAAATATAAAAGGCTCAAATACGGGAAATAAAATAACCATGTTACAAGACATAGACTTTTAGATAAAGTACCTGCGCACATCTCTGTCTTCTTATATGACAGGATTTTTGAAATGTAATTTTCCCCCAAAAGATATTATGCCACTTAATTTGTTCGATGTCCCCTGACTGCACACGTGAATTTCTACAGCTACACTGAAACAACACGCTTTCTGCTGGAATGATTTGCCAACATCTGGTGAGTTTTTATGATTTACCTGAGTTCAGGTTTTAAACAAACAAACTTACTTTGTCATGTTTCTATAATTCCAATACAATGTATAGATAGGATTTTCATCTGATGTGTATATACATGTAAAATACACTTTCTTCCACTATGTGAGAAATGGAATCACTCAAAAGAAAGCGGACATTGGATAAAGAGAGAGAATTTACAGTTACCAATGGACATCATTAGGCAAATTCATCTTCTCAAAGACTCAGTGCAATTTTATCTTTCAGTATTCCTTCATCTTGTCCCTTATGCTTCCTTAATGTATTTCATCATTTCACCGTTACTGTAGGACATTGACTGGAAAACACGCAATTTTACTGTGTGACAGAAATGATCTTGTACTGAAAAAATAGGAAAGTATAATTATTGTGTAAGCAATATATAGGTACTGGGTTAAACATGCATTCTTGTTAGCTAAATGACTGAGATCGCATGCAAAACAGAAAACAGGTATTTTTGATCTCCCTGGTATGTTCATATACATATATATTCATATGTGCGTGTTTATACATGTGTACATTGTAATGTCTTTAGTGTGTACTTCTGTTATGCAGTTCAAGCATGTTTTTTTGCAAACCTTTTATTGTGTTTTTAATTCTGACACCCAAGTGTAAAATATTTTATTGTTTGAACTAAAATCTGTTTTACATGCCTTATGAAAAGAATGAGCTATGTAATTTGTGCACAGAAATGGTGTTTGAAAAAGCAGACTTAGTTTTATTTGGAAATAATGAATAATCTATCTAAATTCAAACTAGACTAACGGGAGCATTTTTGTACTCTCATTTTATCTGCAAATTATTGAAGATTGACCTTGAACTTGTAAATGAAAATAAAGAAAATTTTTAAAGTCTCTGTTTATTACTCCATGCATTTTACATTCCTGTATTTGTGGTTGATTTATCTTTAAGAGCTAAGACCAAAGACTGTGAAGGTATAATGAACGGTTTCCACCTCCTCTCTTCATGGAATCAGAATATTTCTGTATCTGATGTCCTCGGGCTGCGGCTCATGGACTGTGCGGTCACATCAAAGAAGCTAAAATACATATATTCCCCATAAGACATTGCTGTATTTGCCAAAGAGGGCTTATGAGGTCAAAATGAGAGGAATTGTAGCTGTGTAATTATAAATGGGAGACTTTGTGGTTGCTGTCATGGCTAAAGTGGAAGACACCGGGAATCCGAGACATTTTCTCTAGTAACATGTCATATTATGGGGGGGAGAGAGGAGACCAAGAACTGAGAGTTACAGAGCCAACTCAGAGTTGCCTCTATAAATAGCAAATTCGATACACGCTGAGGTAATCCTTCCCCATTACGCAGCCTCGGGAAGGTCCCTGCTGAAGCACTCAGCTATTTCTGGCACCTTCACTTTAAGAAAGTCGGGAAGAGACCAGCAAAAGCAGCTGGCAGCCTTGGAGGCACAGTTCCCCAGGGGAGCCTGAGGAAGCCCGCCTGCTCAGTGCAAGACAGCACTGATGGAAGCATGCATGTGGTCTTCCTTTACATTGACTGCGAAGAAGACAAGAAGAAATGGACTTAAGGGGAAGTTGGAAAGATTAATGCTAGAAAATAAAAAACTTTAAGGATCAATAAGCATTTGACAGATTGTCTAGGAAAGTTTATTAAGACCACGGTAGTCAGATACCTGTTGCGTGGCATAGGGATGACCGATTCTTCACTTCATGTGTTGTCTATCACAACCCACAGAAACCCCAGTTCTACTCAATTTTCTCGAACCTCTTGTTCTCCAAGGAGGTCTTCCCTGAGGTAACCTGTGAATAAGAAAGGCATTTAACATACAGTATTACTCTTGTACTACTCAGGGCTGATCCAAATATAATGACTGTGGGGAAAAGGGATGACATGCTCATATCAGGCATGACATGCCCATGTAATGAAAGCCTCACTTCTCCTTGGGTACTAATGATAGCCATTCGTCCTTCCTCTCTGGTCATTTTTACCAGTTGCATCCAGAAGATTCATTACTGAGATTACTGTGTAAGAACACAGGATGAGACAGTCCTTGTCCCAAAGGATGCAGAGTGTTCTCTGGGACAAGACATGGGAACTGAGTATGATTAACAGCAAAAAAAAAAAAATAAATCTGGCTATAGAGAAGGATGATTCTGTACGGTAGGCATGTAGGAGTGTTCTGCTGGTGAGGAATGTTTTGAAACCTTGGAGAAAATCTGTATGGCACGGCAATAGATAACGAAGGTATATAGTCAAACATGCAAAAAGGACAACATTTACTTCTGAATCATGGGAAACTGTTCAGTGCTCAGGTAACATCCAGAGGAATGGCTACAGGACATGCTATGTTTATCAGAAAGGCATTATCAAAAATGCTACTGTCAAAAACCAAGAGGGACGATGTATAGAGGCAGTCCCAGTTCAGGCTTCAGGATATAGCTATATCCTCTTCTTTCTGCAGAGAATATTAGGCATTTCTGGTATGTTTGATATAGCCATATCCTCCTCTTCTTGCACAAGATGTTGATCATTGCTGGTGTGTTTGAGACGCTTCTGTAATGTGGTAAAATTAGTGTGCAATGAGCAAGGTAGCCAAATGTGAGAGGAGGATTAAAAAGTACCACAAGAGACAGCAAGAAGCGAATCCTGCTTGGGGGCCTCGCCGCTATACACAGCTGGTACAAAAAACTTTTTGGGGCCTCGCCGCTATACACAGCTGGTACATATTTTTTATACATATACATATACATATACATACTCCAGTGACATACCAATAGAGACATGACTTTAGTGAGGGCTGTGCATTTGGGTCCCCATTAAAGGCAATATGGTGTTTAGAGTTTCCTGTGACACTGAAAAAAAAATCAATGAAATAATGACAAATTCTAGCCAGTACCTGTACAAAGATTAAAAAAAAATATCCACTTGTGTGGAAAGAACGGCAGCCAAGTACAGTGCTGAAAAAGACAGCACAAAGCTTCTGCTAGAGAAATTGCATGGCCCATGCTAGCAGCACAGCTGTTAACTGCCTATCGAAAAGATCCATGGTCTCCAGGACTCCAGCAGCACCGGATTAGCAGCCAGCAGCCTGGTTCCCATGCAGCAGGAGAATCAGCGAGGTGGGGAGAGTAAAGGGGACATGGTTTATTCTCCCTGTTTATTTGGTGCAGGTGTTGTAAATGTATGCGGTAACTAGAATACATAGCTAATAAAATACCCTTGCTTGTGCCTGAACTGGAAAGCACAGGGTGGAGAAAGTAGCTGCTGTGTTGTTTAACCTGTGCCATAGAAATAAACTCATAACTTTTACAGATAGTACTTTTTTTTTTCCAAAATTACACTACATTTTTAAGATTTTTTCCTTAGTGCCAGAAAGGGTTACTTCTGCTGAATTATCATCCCCATCCTAATTGCCTATGCCTCGGGTGTTGTCTGACAAGTAGCTTGTTCTCTTTGATTCCTGGCCAAGATGCTGACACAGCAACTGGTTTGTTTCCTGTGGAAAAGGAAGAATAGTATCAAAGGAATGGCTTTCAGATCTGCCAAAAAGAAAAAGGGTTTGGGGACACGAGGAAGCTGTAGCCCAGCAGTCAGGCATGTAAGAGCCCATGGGGACCCTGCAAACAGGACGCTTTGAATTCGGGGGGTCAGACTGTGCCTTGCAAGCAGAGCCCTTGCTGCTGCAAGGAGTGATGGAGGGGAGGAGCTTGTTGCAAGTGAAGCCCCCAAAGCAGTTGGCGTTTAATGGACTCTGTTCCTCTTGTGCCTCTGGTGAATATGTGCCAAGGTGGCATTTCTAAAATGAAATCTTAGGAGGTGTTACGTGATCTACAACACTGTGTACACAGTGCCATCACAGTACATTTTCATGCCACAGCAAGGCAAATTTGGCCTCATGTTTTGAAGAACTCGATATGCTGCGATGTTTCAAAATTAAAACAGTAGCCTCAGGCCAAGCATCCCCCATTGCACTAGTGCCTTCCCAGGTGCCTCCTTTCCAGATTTCTCAGTGAAGGATGTGGAATAGGTACCAGCAAGAAATAAGATGTGTGGTCTAAGATGCAGGGATGCAAGACCTCTTGTTCTGTCCTGTCATCATCCTGGGGCTTGCAAGTTCTCCAGTCTGATTTTCAGGGTTTTTTTTCAGGTAGCCTATGCATATTATCCAGAGTTAAAAGCCATTCTCCTGCCCATGAGTAAACTAATGGCAAAGTTGGATCGTTAATCTAGGATAAAAAGTGACCTGATCCACCAGAAAAGACATTTGTTGACTTATGCCACTTTAACAAGATAAAATCCAGGTTTATTTGCAATAGTACTTTGCACAGAAAAACTCAGCAAACACACAGTAGAAAATACTCTAATCTTAATGGCAGAACTAGGATGTTCATAGCAAGAAGGAAGAAGGGAGAATGTAATAGCTTTTCTTTTCTTTCTGGAGGACTGAACATCATTTAAGTCCTGAGTGAGAGAAGTGGGATGCCTCTGTAAATCTGTCCTTGCTAGACTGTTTGAAACAAGCAGTTTTAGATTGCTGTGGGTGCCTGCTGAGGAAAAAATAATAGGGTTGAGGGAGAAAGAAAGAGAGTGGTGTCATAGGTCAGGACTGAGCTGGGCTGCCAGTTGTATTAATTAACCTTGCTTGCACACTCTTGCATTATAATCAGTATTATTCAGCTTTAATTTAATTTCCATTAACCTTTACAAAACACCCACATGTTTGGATACAGGGAAATATGTCTGGGGCATTACTGCATGAACAGAAAGAACAATTTGCTCAGTCAAAAAGCAGCTTAAGAAAAGGCACCATAGCTAATCAGCAGCCTATTCTTTATCAGCTATGAGGAGCTGTCAGATGCAAAAGGCATAAAAATATTTATGGTCATTTCTATCTGCTCTTACCAGGAAATAAAAGTATTGGGCTTGTTCATGCAAGGCAGATAGAACTTTCCAGGTCACGCTTAGTAGGCGGCTTAATGTTCAGTTTGCCTGATTCAAGGGCTGAAGGGCTGATTTGATCCTAAAACATCAGGTGCTGAGTCTTGCCCATGTCCCTCAACCAGCCCTTCTGCAGTGCTGTGGTATCTGTCTTATCCTCAAATTCGTTCTCCCCCACCCTGAGCATTTTTTTCCACTTCATTCAGAGTATTAATATGACATAATTCTTGCAGCATGTTATTATACACATTATTATATTATAGAGAGCATAATTTTACCAATTCAGACATGGACCTGGGGAAGCTAAAGCTCATGATCAAAACTGCCAAGCACAGGAGCAAAGTTACTTCTCATTGATTCACTGTCCAGCCACTGATTCACTGTCCAGCCACAACCCTACACAAGTAGTATCATAACCTCTGGGAACTGTTGGGACGTAGGGAGTTCGTTAATGGACAGGTATAGTGTTCTATGCAAATGATATTCATTATGCATGTTTCCGATTCAAAACCATCCTTCAGATGAACTAACATATTTAAAATCATCGCTGAGGCAAGTATTTTACACCCATCTCCAGAATGCAGTTCTTTACTGCTCTAGCTGGGATTTCACACCTAGCAAATAAGGATTTTCTGTCCCTTGTCTGTGGTTGATATCATGGCACTCTTTTGACAATTTAGAAGGATAATTAATAAATACAACAGAATAACTTCCAGAATGTATACTGGGCCACATTTTCCAGCAGGAAATTGCTGTCATCGCTGCTTATTTGTCTGGATGCTCTTTTTTCTTACAATGCATTAATTGCTTACATCCATGGTAAGAATGCAGCTTCTTAAACCTGTACCCTATAGGTATTTTTCAATTCCCTCTAATAAGCTCTCACTGGCATTTCATGTTACAAATGCATTTTTACCATGAGGTGCATCTATGCTGCCAAATCACTTAGCTCCAATACTTGCTCCTGGATCCTAGTCCCAGACCATCTGCACTGCACGTATGCACATGTGCGTGTTCACTCCCAGTGAACACAGGAATGGAACAACCAGTTCCCTCTGCGATAAATCCAGGCTTTGGCCCAGGAGAAGGGCTGGCCCAGGAGCTGCTCCTTGCAGGCAGTACGAGCTGCGTCTCTCTCCCTCTGCCCTACAGAGACCTCTATCACCCCATGGGTGTCCTAGCCTGGCACACCCACAGATGCCCTTGTTTTATGCCCCAGGGCACGTCTCACAGAGTATCAGCAGTGTGTTACAAACAGCTCCTGTGAGCTGCAGAGCAATCCTTTAATTACTCTGGGAAAGGTGTTTTCACACATCGTGAAAGACGGTTCCTACCAGCTGCTTCTTTCCAGCTTCCTGGGGAACGCCACCTGGGCAGCCCAACCACAGCCCAAGCCCTTAGCTTTTAAGTCTCCATCCTCCTTCTCCAGGCAGAATGACCCCGCACACATTCCTTGTTTCTTCCATAGCTCAGCCCTCCTGCGATCTTGCATTTTTTCACACACGTATTTCATCGCAGTGCACCGCTCTTTCCACTTTCATTCATCACACGTTTCTGTCCACCCATGTACACGGATGCTCTCCACTCAGCTACACAGTCACCCGTGCTCAAGTTACAAGTACTGCATCAGAAATTACAGTCTGGGTAAAATCAGTTGTTATCTTCTGTCATTACTGTAGGCTGGTGCCTACAAAGGGCTGTTCACAAAAATGCCACAGGGCTCTCGGAAGGGCTCTCTGTGTCGGTGGCTATACTGAATTGTACCTGCCAGTCCTCCAGGACAGTCCGTACAATTTACAGGGCTAAAGAAACACATCTTATATGCACAGCCAAGAATTTATTATTAGTCTAACAAAAATGTTAACAGTCCAATAAAGTAATTACTATCAGTCCAGTTATACAGCGATATACTAATACTGATAGTCCAAATTGTCCAGTTATTACAGCCCATTCCCAGGAAGGATACCTGTTGCTCCGCACCCACCCCCCTGTCTGGGGCTGTCCTCATCCTGCCCAGCCCCTCTGTGTCCTAGGGTCAATGGCACTGGTCTTCTCCAAGAACGAAGGGGGGAGCCTGGGAGGAATATGATGTTAATGTTCATAGTTTTCCACCTCATCTTCTCCAGGAGGGGTATGACTGACGCTGGGCGGCTTCTTCCTCCTCACTGTGGGTCTGTCTGGAGTACTTTTTATATGTTTTCTAACACAGTCTGCTTACTTGCTCTTTCCTCATTGGTTTGCAATTCCATGTTTCGTCTGAATTTGCTATATATAGCATATTTTACTTATGTTGGAGGCTCATTGTTTGTTCTCTTTGTTATCCCTAAAACAGGTTTAACCCAATCCACAGGGTTGTTCTCCTCTAGTGACTAATAACTGACCATGTGTGACTTTTGCTTACAGTCCTGGCACCTTTAGTATCAGTCTACACTTGCACCTTGAAGGCCTCTACTATCACCCTGTGCTTGTACTTGCAGGGACTCCTGTTACAACCCCCTGTTTTCCTTCAATCACCATAAAACTATAGCTTTCTGATAACCTAATGAATGTTTTATTAGCACAACCTAGTCGCACACACATCCTTGCTTTAGAGCCAACTCTGTCACTTTACAACAAGAACAACCCGCCAGAAGACACACATTCAGACACATACAGCCACAGACACAATACTCCATATCTACTAGTCGTGGCAATATCACTAGTAAGTTGTCGATTTATGAACACACCCAGTGCACTTAAGGAGAAACAATCTGGATGATGGCTTCAAAAACTTCCACCATGATCATACTTCCATAGTCATAAATTGGTGGTCTTAAGGGTGACGAGGTTTCAGAGCACTGTCCTCTGCCATGGGCTTCTGCCAGCCACCTCCATCAACTGTTGGAGATGCCCTGCCTATAGAAGAATTTGGTATCCAACCCTGATCATCCCAGGTGGTCCTGGCACATCTTGGTCCCACCAGGAACACTGCTATCCTGGGTCACAAATCTTTTCTGAACTACAGAGAAACTGGCAAGAATATAGTCCCAGTGACTCCTGGCAGTTCATGTCTCTCAAGTCCATATACTGGCTTCCCTAAGAGGGAGGGCAGCTTTACTTGTCAGGATTGATGTCTCCAGCTATTTTGGGGAGACTTTGTCAAGAGTAAGAGTCAGGTTTTGGATAGACCACAGATAACATCGAAGTTTCTTCGACATGAACATGAGTAGTAAATACAGCAGTGGCAGAAGCACCAAAAAGCAGTTGCAATGGCAAATGCAATGGCAGCAGTGGTGGGCAGCATGTTCTTGCAGTAAGGGATGCCAGCGTGGGGAGTGCACAGTCCTGGAGCAGTCACTTGCCATACATGAGACAGGAAAGTGCTGTACATGGCACACCAGAAAAGACCAAGGGGTGAGCTGGGGGAAAGCCTGCTGGATATGGACCAAGCAAGCTCCACAGCTATACCATGTGGATGCATCTAGAAGGGACTAATCTTGACATTTTGAAGATAAGCTACAATAGGGCTGATGCCTTCAGAAGTATAGCTGCCAGCTGCCCATAGCCAAATTTGGATCTGGACAGAATTTGGACTAAGGAGAGTTCATATGATACTCCTCACATGAAAGGCAAAGTTTTTCATTTATCTCCACTCTTAAAAACATGTAAAGTCTGGGTTACTTTTAATTATATACTTGGGAAAATCAATAAATTAATCCTTCCAGAACTGACCATGTGTTACCCCTTTTTGATCGAAGTGACTAGCACAATTCACATCATTTGATTTAGGAGGACAGTTCGATGACAGATCCAGATATCTCTGATGTAGTCCTGTTTATTTATAGAGAGTATACAAAGTCAGGTTGCCCTGGCCACGGCAGGATGCACGCAATTGGAGATAATTCCTCTAATGTCTCCGAGCACTTCTATGACCAACATTTGCTGAAAAGTTTTGTCTCTGCTCTTTCTCCCGGCCATGTCAGCACTGCTTCTCTGACTCAACACCCTTCAAGTTAAGCACGTCTCGTGACAGAAGCAAGTGATCCACACTCACAGTCTCTATGTCCTCCTCGGAAGATCCTGCAGTCATTCAAAATTTGCCTTTTTCATACATCAGAGAACCTTCCACTGGTGGTTTAAGCATGCGAATTACATTGCAAAGCAATGAGAAGTTACTCCAGGGATAGTCAGTCACCCTGTCTCAGGTGGGAGGTTGGTCATTCAGAACCAAGGAGTGGTAACTTCTCAAATGCATTTGATTACTTGTGGTTATCCACTTAGATTAATGGAGAAGTCTTTCCTACTGTCTCAAGCACATTGTGTCCTGGAAGTCTACTGTCATAGTTATTAACAACTGAGGGCTTCTATTTTGGACGCTTTTGAGGCAGCTGGAAGGCTGCTCTCTAAGAGGAGGTACTGCTGTTCTTACTCACCACATTTATCATCACCTTACAGACCTCTCCAGTGGTAAATTAATGATCTTTTCTTATTAGCTCAGGATATCCTGATTTATGTCTGCTCAGTTCTTTGAACTGTTTCTCTTCAAATTCAAATGGTGTTTATCCCACATACTTGAACAGTCAGTGCTACTGAATTCTTAGATATATTTCTGTCCTCTCAAAAACTAGTTGGAGATTTGCTTGAGCAAGCCCAGGTGACCACTTTCTTGACATGAGCAGTACAATAAATAAACATATCTTGACACTGCTCTCAGACTGCCTGTCAGACTCTTAGAAAATTAATAGCACCTTCCACTTCTGCTGGGTATTTGGGATGTCTTTGAGGTCAAAAGAAAGAATGATTTCCTCTTTCATGTGACAAACAGGTTCAAGCTTTGCTTAGCTACACCAGTGAAATTTAGTATAAATTGTTTCAACTCTAACAAACAGGTTCAAGCTTTGCTTAGCTACAGCAGTGAAATTTAGTATAAATTGTTTCGACTCTATGATTTTCTTCCATATTATCTAAAATAGCAGTTTAAAACTCGGTGGGGATAGGTCTATGTGACATCTTTCTTCCTCCATTGACTGACTACTTTGGTTGCACCTACCAAAGGTAAGTTTTGATTCAAATGATGCTGATTTTCACTTCTACTAAGACCGTTGCATACCATGCTGTCTACTTTGTTAGCACAAAGGCTTTAAAATGAGTGTATGTTGCACGTTCTCATGAATCCCTTTATATTGCCGATGTGGTATAAGGTGATTTAACTGTGGGTGAAAATCAGTGGGTTTGTATTTTTCCAAGGTTTTTGTTTATATAATTTTATACAATATAAAAATAAATTACTTCTGTGTGTGTTCACAGGTGAAAACAGCCTCTTTCTTTATTCATTCAACATGTATTATGCTGCTGCTGTTCTCCCACAATAGCCCATAATCCAGAAGAAACCATGTTGCTTTACCATGAATTAGTAAGAAAGTAGAAAGCTCTAGTAATGCAGGTTTGATTTTCTTCCCTTTTTATTGCTTTCAAATTCAGAAACAGGTTTAAACCAGCACTTGAACTGACACAGCTAGAGCTCCTGAATATAAAGCAGCTTTAGATTCTTCCAAATTGGTAAAAATTTGAGAATTCTTTCCTGGCATTCGACAGTTTCACTCACACAGTTCACACAGAGCTCAAACAAAAGCTTAGCTGAATTATTCTCTTTACTCCCAGGAGTGTAGAAACCTTGTATCTGCTAGTGGCTGAAGAAAAGACACAATGCAATTGGCAGAGATGCAGAAACGTGTATCTTGCCAAAACAGGCACAAAGAGGAGAATGCAATGAGGGAAACATATGAATTATGGAATTATGGAAATGTCAGTCCATTGGATTAAATCCTGATGCTAGTTATATCAGTGTAAATCAATGAATACATTAAAATTTTTTATATAACAGAATTTGTTCTGTCTTCTATTAAAAATGTTAGTACCTGTTTTTAGTATAAATTACTCCACAACACTTGCTTAAACACCTTCACCTGAGTTTTGCAAAGGAAGTTGAATTAATTTGGTGCAAGATATAATGAGGCATGCGTTAGTATAATGCAAGTGCAAAGAGGAGAATAGAAACAAACTGCTATCTTTGTCTGTTATTAGTGATTTGAATTTACTTTCAGTCCCTTTGCGCAGGAGCAAATAACTGCTCAAGTGATGAAGAATGAAGTTCCTAGATACTTATTTTCAGTTCTTACTCTATGCTAGCTGTTATGACATTTGATGCACAAAGAAGAGACAGTAAAATTGGATTTATGAATCCAAGGGCCAGACTGAAAAATCCTAGCTACATTACTCCAATTGCATTTCCAGCAGAAATTGAGTTGGGTGAGTTAAACCGGTTTTGGTCTTGTCTATCCATTTTGCTCTACTGACATTTTGAAAAGGTCCCAGGAGCTGCGTTATAGTACTTTTGGTATGGAATTTCCCTTCTCTTTCTGACCTCTGTAAACAGTGCTGCCATCCCTGGATGTCCCTGCTCCCCTTTTTAGAGACTTGGACTGCCTAGTCCCTTAAGTGCTGTCAGTATCTTTAGGTCTGTATCAGCTACCAGCCACGATCAGCGTCTCCATGTAGATGTTCAGTAGACCTACGGCCTCTACTAATATGCTGGGATTGTTTTGCTTATCTTCACTTTTCACCATGAAAGTCATTGGTCCTACAGCATGGTACCACTGCTAAGTTGAACCAGACATAGAACCTTATCCCAAACTTATCCCTAATGCAACCATTAAAAACAATGTTCCAGGAGAATGTGTACTTCTAGCATATCATGATCCCAGTTGAACTTCTCACATGGCCCTTAAACTGCCTGAAAGTTTGAGTAAAGGATCATCAGTGCATGGGGTGACCACTGGTGGCACGGGGTGACTCACCATGGTCATTTGTGCCCAGATGGCCCACCACAGGTATAAATGCAACTTATAGCAGTGCAGGACTAAAATTAAGGCCCTGAGGCAGACTTGCAAGACAGTTAAAACAGATAATGAACACTTAGCCATTGCTAAGTCATTGTCCTCTGCTACTGTGAGGATCTGAACTGTGTTCTGTTGTGGGACAGGGGCATCACACCAACGTACATGAGTGTCTCCATGGAAGGAGACATGGGCACCCCTATCATTCAAGGGCAGTTTGGGTCCTTTGAGGACAAAGACAACCATGATGATTAGGCTGCTGTTGGCAAGGAAGGCCAGAGAAGTTTCCCATGAACCCTAAATGTTTCTGTCTCACAGAAGCTCTCTAGGATCCAGGAGATGATGGTATGAGTGCCTTCCACTTTCCCTTTGTATGAGGGAATGCTTTATGGATACTTCTCAGCCATATTCCCTGTTTGGAAAACAAGACCACAGGCCTTCATGAACCCGAGCTCTGAGATGGGCAGGTGAGGATTCCTGTGTCACAGACACGCATATATCCCACTTCACATCTCCGGGTTCTCTTTTTTTATTGCTTATATGCCACATTTTTGCTTTGCTTTGCCAATCTGGATGCTTCATAAGATCCTTAGCAATTGCCCAGAGCTGAGCTTTATAAGTTCCATCCCCATCCAGCAAGTAAACTCTCGCCCAGCCTCCTGTCTGCCCTGCTCAGAGAAGCGAAGAGCCTCCTGGCCTTTCTCTTCTGCTTCTCATCCTACTGCCTCGGAGAAGCCCAACCCTCTGTCCCTTCCCCCTTGCCTCCTGGCCTTTCTTCTCTATTTGAAGCTTTACTTTTTGGCTTTTGGCTTCCTCTTTCCCCTTCAGGTTGAACACATCCAGTTACATGGCAGAAAGTCCAAGAAAGAAAATGAAGGCACAAACATGGAACCAGTACACTTTGTTACAAAAATCATGTAAAAATACCTAACACAGTAGAAGGTTAGCCCCTTCTCTGACTCCCCTTCTCTCAAATCGTCTGTCAGTCATAGCTGATGATATCTGTGAATTACCGAAACTCTGCTATGCCAGGTGAAGACAAATTTGAGTTAACTAGATGGAGTCAAGAAAATGTATTTTTGTGCTCAGAATCAATTCCTTGCTAATGAAGCATTTTTTTCTGTTTATGACCTACTGAGATTACTACTGACACATCCTAAAGCCTTTCCTTTCTCATTCATTATTGGCTTTGTCTATTTTTATTTTTTTGTCTAACAGTATTTCACATTTCATTTTTCTGCCATAAATTGTATTTGAGACTTTCACACTCCAAGAAAGAAAATGAAGGCACAAACATGGAACCAGTACACTTTGTTACAAAAATCATGTAAAAATACCTAACACAGTAGAAGGTTAGCCCCTTCTCTGACTCCCCTTCTCTCAAATCGTCTGTCAGTCATAGCTGATGATATCTGTGAATTACCGAAACTCTGCTATGCCAGGTGAAGACAAATTTGAGTTAACTAGATGGAGTCAAGAAAATGTATTTTTGTGCTCAGAATCAATTCCTTGCTAATGAAGCATTTTTTTCTGTTTATGACCTACTGAGATTACTACTGACACATCCTAAAGCCTTTCCTTTCTCATTCATTATTGGCTTTGTCTATTTTTATTTTTTTGTCTAACAGTATTTCACATTTCATTTTTCTGCCGTAATTTGTATTTGAGATGCTTTCACACTCACACAGTTGGTTCCATAATCTTTCTGACTACAAATTCCTGGATGGAAAGGCTTCATTTCCAGACATTGACTGGTGATATAATGGTTGATCCTAAACAGCAAGGATGAAAAGACACGGAAGGAGACTAAGAAAATGAGGTTTATATAGTCTGTAAGTCTTAAGAGTGGTCAGCACTATCTCCAAGGACATAGTATAACTGGTTCCATAAGCGTATTTTGCAAATCCTAGTTTAGAACAGTAATGCTGACACAAGTCCTGGAGTGCAGCAGATTTTATTAACCCAAGAAATGAGTTGTTATGTGGTTATAGTTACCTTAAGATCTAAAGTGTGACTCATTTTTGTATTCTGCATTGATCTCGGGCAGAACTGTACGTCTCAGCTGAAAACATATTCAGTATTCTGCATGATGTTTCCATTTTATAATAGCTCAGGAGCACCTGTGAAGAAGCTTAGGAAAAGCAGATCCATTCATTATTTCTGAGTATTAAAACCATAAGATTCAAATAATTTTACTGTTATCGTAAGCAGTGACAAAAAATTTGACAGAAAACAACTTGCTGTTCTATTTGTAAAGATGATGGATGCAGTGATCATGATACTTTCTACTTAATTCTTACACATTAACAATAACTTTACTCCATAGAATGTCAAAGAAATGCTATTAAAGACAAATATGAAATTGTGAAGCAATGAAAATCAAAAATTTGTACTTCCTATCTGAACTTCTTCCCTCACAGTTTAGCAAATAGTGGATCTGCCACTCCAGAAATCCCACTGGGAGGAGGCATTGGGAGGATGTACTTACAGACAGATCTGGGTTTTTTGTGCAAGGTACTCTGTTACGTAGTTCCCCAGAACTTGGGAAGTCCCCACAGCACAGGATTGTTACGATGGGAAGACAGTGTGCAATAGCTGGGTATGGTATGGGTGTAATTACCAATACCCTGGAACAGTGCTGTGGACACTCGTTAGTCTGCCTTTAACATGTTGATTAGTACCTTTGGAATCACCTTGTAGTAGTTAGCACCGGAACTTCCAAAACTATTGTTTTCTTGTATCCCTGGCATCCTCATGTTTCAATAAATATCTTGAACTACCATCTTAAAAAGCAGCATTTGAAATGTGTGTGAAGTCAATCCTGCTTTGCTAATTGCAGATCGTATTGATAGGGACAGTTCAGCTCAAGTTGTCAGTGTTTTGGAGGGAGCGAAGAACAAAGCTACACCGTACCCCATTAAGTCAGGACTTTCTGATTTGCTGTCAGCGTCACCTGTACCTTGCCTGTCCACTCTAACAGAGTGCTTGGTTTGTATCAGTCTTTTCCATTGGAAGTGACTCATGCCCTGTAGCACAGATTTCCTCTCCCCCAGCCTTTGTGACATTGTCCAAAGTAAGTACCGCCCCAGCCACAGAAACGACGAGATAAGAGGGGCTCAGCAGAAACAACGAGATAAGAGGGGCTCAGTCGGGAAAAACACTCACCGCCGCTGCTGCTGTTACTGTCACCCAAGAAGACAGGCTGCAGATTTATCAGGAGTGAAGGCGGCTGCTAGAAGTCCACAAGGAATGAAATACCCTTGATCATTCTTAGGGAAGTTTACTCTTTACAAGCATATTTCCTGTTTACCTTACATTGTGCTTAATATCCGAGGCTAGGTGAGGTAACCTGTTGGGAAAGGAATACTATTAGCATAATCACTGTTTTATTAAAGCAACGCTATGAAGGCACAGTGTGGTCATTTACAGACAAATGAAAGATGAGATCCTTCTAGCATAAAGGAAATCAACATCTTCTTATGTGTGGGTGCCACAACCCACACAGCCTTAATATTTTGAAGGACTAAAGTCTAAATAGGTCATACTTTGTTCAGGGAAGAAGATGACACGGGTTCCAAGTACCCAGTAATGTAGTTAGCACACGGCAATACGTAAACCTTCTGGCTTTCTCAATATGCTTCCTTCTCTGGTTTTCATTGCTGTTGTGGGTTGGGGGGGGGATTACAGTTTAAAGGCTTTATGGAAAAAAAAGTATTCTAAAGAAAGGTTTAAGCTGACACAGCTGCATGAGATTGGAGAAGTGCTCAGAAGGCATTAACTCATCAAAGGCTGGATTTTCTAAATAACTAGGACATTACTGTAACACATCTGTGTGCTCTTACTAAGCCTTTCTCACGAGTTTATGTGTTCAATTAAATGGTGGAGTTTTGACTTAGGAAACACATTCTGTTTATAAACTGAAATGTTTTCCCTGACTATTACTGTAAACTAATAAGTATAAATTATATCAATAATGCTGTTTGGTCTAGGTTTTTTTTATTTCCAAAATGCATTTGAGAAAAAGACAAGAATTACACTTTTCAATTTTAAGTCTCACAACAGGATTTATTGGTGCCATATACTGGCTATTTAGTCCTTTTAAATTTCACCAAATTATGAATAATGTGTTTTAAATGTAGAATAATAAGAACATTATGAACCTTGTAACTGAATCAGCCAACATCAAACTATGTAATTGGCAAATCTGTAATATTTAAATTACATTAAGTCAAACTTTGGTACAATGTTCCAACAGTGTAATTCAGTTATGAAGCTTTTAGGTGTGCCAACAGGAGAACGCTCAAGCCAGCGTACAACTGCTTGTGTGCAGAATCCAAGCACTAAAGCCACACACATACATACCCCTTGTGTCTCAGAGGTAGGCTTCTTCCTGACAACTGCCAACCATTTTAGATCCTTCCTCCCTAGTGTATGAGCTCGTGGGGCACTAACATGTTCATGCAGCAGGTAAACATGGTCACATTGCTGTTTGCCTTTCCTGGAGGGATGTCCCCACAAAAATCTGAAGGAGAAAAGGGTGCTTCAGTTCATAGCCCAGGCAAGCTGTCAACATTTCTGCCGAGGATGGGTTTAAGCTAGTCAGATGGAGCGTGGGCAGACAATCTGTTCCACTGCATCCATCGCACAGGTGGTAGGAGCCAGCAGAGCTTGGAAGGGAGCTGCCGTCAGCCACTGCTGAAACCCCCTCTGGTATATTTGTCAAAAGGCGTCTGAAGATGACCTAGGATTTAGACAAGGCTCTAAATCACTTAAACTCTTTGTAGTAAAAAGTGCTAAACTATAATCGTTTGAAGCGGTGCCAGAGAAAGGTCAGCAAATTAATATTACATTAGGTGAAATGTTAACAGTATCTCCAGTGCCAGGTGAGCAAAGTACTTACGCATCTGAGTAGTTGCATCCCTAATCAGCAATATATTTGAGCACATGCTTAAAATACTTAATCATACTTAAAGATGCTTTGCTAGATACCAGTGAGAGCGCTCACATTCCTCACTCTGGTTAGTCAAGACCTTTATAAAGCCAGAAACAAATATATTTAGATCACGGCTCTAAGAATCAACCTCTAGAATAACTTGCTTAGCAACTAGGTTGTGAGCAAAGGAAGCATATTAACAGTGTGATTGAAGAAAGGGCTCATCCTTCCTTTTCTCTGCCTTTTCCCGTCACCTAACAAAAACATGAGAGTCCTTAAGGAAGGAAAAGTTATTTAGCCATATCTGGTTTTCAGAGATTTAATTTATGTATGAAAGTGCATTCTGATGGAAGGAACTAAGCCATCACTTTATATAATGCCATATTTATACAGTATGATACTAGCAGAGCTTACAGCTAAGGTTGCTAAACTCACAATACCCTATTTTCAGGTGCTTGTTACTTTGACAAATTTCTGTGGTTTGGCTGAAATTTCCACACCTTGGATTTTTGTCTGGTTGTTTCAGCAAAATTTCTTATTAAGCTTTCATGAAAATCATGTAAGACATGCTGTTTTTCCCATATTAAAATTATAACAGAATCTTGTCTGAGAATTTGTCAACCCTACATACTGGGAAGCAGAGACTTTTCACTTGGTATAGATGGTTCTAGATAGTTCTGCTGCCATTTCCATGAAAATGCCTATAGGCTTAGTCAATGAAACTAGAAAGGAAAGAGAATTCAGTAGAAAACCGCTGGAGTGTGAATCTGCACTGAACACATCCTGTGCCTGCAAGGTCTCAGCGTATCTGAGGAACTGGTGGTGTTCCTGGAGCGGAGAGCAACTCAGCAACTTCAAGGGCTGAGCAAGAACTTCCCTAGAACAGCTTCTGCAGACGCGGAGCGGGGAGACTCTCTTGCATGCTCCTGGTGCTTTCACTGCCAGAGCCGCAGAGTGTGCGGTCTCTCAGAGCTCGTGAAAAGAAAAATGTTAATATTTCTAGGAGGGGAAGTTGCTGCTGAGAGAGACTAGGACAGAAGCCAGCTGGAAGATGAGAACTGGAATGACAACAGAGGATAACGTAGGTGTCTTCGTACACTCGAGCACATTCATTTCAACAACCTGAAAACAAGCTTTCATTAATGTCACCTGTGAAACCTGCTGGGAAAATGTCAGTCACCTCCCCACTCAGTTGCTTGTTCATACAGCAAATTTAAGTCCATTACAGCTATGTGGATCTGCGGCAGGTAGGTATAATCCTCCTCATGATTCATACTGGTGCTAAAATGGTTTCACATAAGGGAATCTGGAGGGGTTTCATGTTTCTGTGGGGTGACATAGGAAATGATACACAAAAGATCTGCATGAAGAGAGAGGTTTTAGATGCTTGTGGTCCTCTGAATAACCTCCACCATCCATGGACGGATTCTCCAAGTAAATGTATCTGACTGCACAGACTACCTTGGGGCACACTAGCAGAAAGACAGTGCTGCCTGAACGTTGTCAAACCATTTCTAAACCTGGTTTGCATGTCTCGGCATCTGGTGTTTCCTGTTCACTGGAGCGCAGAGTGAGTCGCATGGCTAAACAGTAGCCTGATGAGACCTCGAGTGGCTCCGCGCAGAGAAATTCGGTCATCTCTGCCTAGTAACCTTCAACATTTCTATAGTTAGGTCTCATTAGCTCAGGCCTGTGTTTGTGAACACAGCTAAGCACTGCCGGACCATGTAGTTGATGGGTGTGTGGTCTCAGCCAGCAGCAGTCAGTGCAGCGGGAGGACAGTTCACACATCCATGAGCCAGGTCTCTGGAAGACAGTAGCCTGAGTGCCAGAGTCCAGGGCTCCTCCTTCGTCTGGACACTCATTTCCCTTTGTTCTCACCTCAGCATCCCTTTCCTTAGCAAACACCTCAAATCACTTCCCTTTCCTTCGTTAAATTCAGTCGTTCCACATCGACTTCTAACACCAACCTCCTCCTCAGCCTTAGCCTCATCTCATGAGCATCCGCACCCCTCATCTCATGAGGGCTCGGGCGTGTTGCAGGGCCCCGGCAGCGAGGGCGCGCAGCGCGGGGCCCGGCCG
>NW_008795122.1:2396894-2425385 GCF_000699145.1 Aptenodytes forsteri | reverse complement strand
CCGAGTTCGGCCTTGGGAGGGATGGTCGCGGTCGGGGTCGGGTTTTTTCTGCTGTTAGTTACTCTGTCCTGTCTTTTCCTGCTTCTGCAGCGTACAGGCTCGAGGAAGAAGGGATTTAGTAAAATCGCGGTCAGCCAAAATGAGGAAATACCTAAAGCAGCGGTGAGGAGTCTGATCATCTGCCTTACTGCCCGTGCCCTTGTCTTGCGCGGGAACCAGCGGAGGAAGATGTGTGTTTTTATCCTTGGGCAAAGCTGATCTGTCTAACTACTGAACAGAGCTATGTGCTGAAGTTGGAGATCCTGACAAAATGGGAGTACTTGTGTTCTCTGTGACTTGCAGTTTACTTCTAGCTCTGGTGCGAGGGCACAGTTTATTCACATGTGAGCCAATTACTATTTCCAGATGTTCAGGAATGCCTTACAATATGACTTTTTTCCCAAACATCATGGGACACTATGATCAGGACACGGCTGCTCTCCAAATGGAGGTAAGTTCTCCCACCCCTACTGTAGTATGTAAATATAAACACTGTGAAACAACCTTTTTAGTCATTGAGAAATGGTTTGTGATACCTGTTGCACTGAATGACAAGGCAGACAATGTTTAGTGACTAGATGTTTCTTTAAACCTTCTTGGAGTGCACTAGAGCTGCTTGGTTGTATAAGCACTGTGTAAGGGAGTTATAGACACCCTACCCCCCCCGCCTTGGATCCTGTATTAGAGTGGAAGAGGAATGGGTGTAGCGCAGCAATGTGGCTATTCAGAGTTCTTTGGCAGAGCTGATCACATACAGCCCAGGCACCTCACTGATACACAGAGCAATTCTTGAAATTCTCTGGGGACATAGCTTATGATATCCTGGCCCACCTGAAGTCCGGTAGTGCAAAAATATTGTTTAGAAGTTGCTCTTTGTTCCTCTCAGCCTATGTCTACTGAGGAGAGGTACCTTAACTTGCTCTTAGCCCTATTCGCCATCGTGCCTTTTGCATTTTGTTGTCTTCTGACTGGACGCTGAAACTTCTAACTGAAAGAGCAACTTTCATCTCTTTTTTTTTTTTTTTTTTTTTTTGTCTCTGAAAACAAACACTTTCCTACCTGAACTGACTGTAACATGGCTCCCTTGAGAATATGCCACCTTGTGGAAAGGCTTTGCCGATAGCAATAGCTATAAAGGGCGAGAGCCTCTCTGGGTGAGAGGCTTGTAAAACAAGTTTTAAACCTGTTTTAATAATGGCTTTTCAGTGGTAAGAGGAGGGGGAACATCTTAACACAGGTCTTGAAAAGCTTACTGCCTTGTGCTGTGCAGAGAGTGAAACAGAAGTGAGTTGAAAATTAAGAAGTTTGTTTTAAAAAAAAAAAAGATTATAGGTGGTATTGAAGATGGCTACTATTACTAAAATCTTATTTGTGTATTCTTTACTGAGCTTGGAGGAGGAGCTTGGTTCAGTCGCCAAAACATATTTTCAGTGTTGCTTGGGGTAGTCAGGATTCCCTGTTTGGCGTATAGCTGTCAGCCTGGAAGGGCACAGGCTTTGGGCTCGCATCGTGTTTGCCAGCCCAGTGTAGACGTATGGGAAATTCTGGTATCAAATGTTAAGACACCTTTATGCAAGCAACTGAATTCAGCTGCAGATCTCAGATAGACTGTGGGCTTTTAAATTGGAAGGCAGGCTATAGGCTTCAGTTGTAAACTCTGTGCAGTGCCTTCTGCAGTCATCATTTGTCAGGAATGCTTTCTACGGTGTCTGCCACTTTATCTCATCAGGTATGCTGCTGGTTCTTACTTGGTGTGTCTTAACTACAACTGTTGAGCCAGCTTTTGTCAGTATTCATGCCTTCCAGTCATGCTGCTGTTACAGCAGAGAGACCACAGAGCCATTTTTATTAGTTTGCTATGACTGACTTTTCTGAACTGTCAGTAACTTTTGCCTAGTGCATGCCTTCTGCATGGAGGGAGTTCCTTTTGGAAAGGGTTCATGGCTTACCTGTTCTCATATAGCTACTTCATAAAAACTGCGTGGTAGTGAGAAGTTTTGTTGTTTTCTCTCTTTTTCCATCCTGTCTCCCTTATAACCTACTGCAGTGGTTGATCAGTACTCAGCCAGCTGACTGGGTGGCTATGTGGAACAACAGTGTCTATTAGGATTTGGTTTCCCTACCCTGTTTTATTCCTAGTGTCCTGTCATTGCCACTGTCTGGCCTCTAATTTGGTATACCTCAGTACTCTTGTGTTGTGCAGACATTTCTAAGCTACCTAATGTGTATGTGTGCTGCTCTGCCTGCCTTTATTTGTGATTCAGCAGTGCTGATTGACTGCTTGGTCAAACTGAATTTTTCAGGCAGCTGCTTTACTGGTGAAAGGGTAAGGAAGTTTCCCCCCCACTCTGTATGTAGCTTGTGTTGAATCTGGTGCTTGGGGTTAGGTTGGAGTTAATATGGTAAGCTTAGGGCAGTTCATTGCTGGGCCTTTTCTCTGAGGGAGACCAGTGCGTACCAATGTCACTTACACACTTTTGATGGGATTCTACATGGTATTCAGTTATGGCACCAGTATAGTTTGTCCATGGTTGATTGCGACAGGGAACCTTCTCAGGATTGTCAAAGGGTTCTGCTTTTCAGGGGACTTGGTGTTTCAGCAGAGGAGGAGCTATTGACTTCTGGAATATTGTTTAATTTCACTTTGCAGCCATAAAGAGGCAGCGGGTTGGGAGGTGGAGGAAACTTCTCTTGTTTTTAAGAGCTTGAATTTTTTTGTAATTGGTAGTCCAAACTTTGTTCATACCAAAGAAAGAATTTTAATAGTATGTTGGTTAAAACGTCCTTCTTTTGATCCTCAGTAGGAATGCTTAAAGGCTTTGTTTTTTAATTGCATCGCGCTCTTCCCCCTCCCCTCCCCACAGCCTGTTCTCAAGACTGGGCATGGTCTTAGGATGTAAACGCTGGTTTTAGATTGAGGCTTGTAATATTTTTCTCACTTTATCTTAACTGACTTTGAGCAAGCTGCTTAATCATGCAATCCCAGGGCACGTGGTGGAGACTTCTTCAAGAAATCCCAGTATTTTCTCAGAAAGGGCCTTGGTGCTAAGTCCTGTTTTCTGCTCCTATCCCCTCTGGAAACTTCTTCCCATTACTTATTTGGAGTGTTTAGTCCCAGAAAGAACAAAGAATTGTCAAGGGGACAAGTCTCAAGGTGAAGTTCACTCTCCAAAACAGTGATAACTCTCTCCTATATCCCACTCTAAATGCTCTACAGGTGTGTTCTGCTGTGGGGATTCTTCTATAGCCAGAAGAACCGTGCTTTCCATCTGCTGGAGCACAAAGGCTTCTATACAGTTTCTCTACTTTCTGGAAAGATGTTAAATTGGCATTTCTGGGATGGTGTCTTCATAGTTAATCCTCCAGGAGAGGATCATGTGGAGCCACTGTCTCAGGTGGTGGTTGTCCTCCAGGAAATCAGCTGGATCACAGCTGATCTGTGGTCTTGCATTTCTGCCTCGTGTATCAACTCTTCATAATGATGTTCTATAAACCAGAACACTGAACTGATTAGAGCAGAAAAAAAGACTAACTCAATTTTATGTCCTCTGTTATGGGTGTTCTGGCTAGTGATGATAGTCCCTCTGGGATCTTATTTTCTGCAGTAGAAAATTCATCGTTACCAGTTGCTCTGTCCATCCCCCCCTTTTTTTTTTTTATTCTGAGCTTTCAACTTGGCAGACTGAGTTTAGGCTACTTGAGTTTTGCTTTATATTTGGATTAATTTTGTTTATACAACAGATGGTGATTTTAGGAAAGTAAAACCACATGACTTTGTGTGTGAAGTTTTGTGGTTTGTGTATGTTAGCTAAACAGCTGCATGACAGTGGAATCTAATTATTTGCAGAAGCTTACAGTATCTGTATCTCAAAGCAATTTAACAGTTACACCGCTCATGTTACTACTAGCTCAGATTGTGAGGCTGAAGATCTAGGGTTTGTTTAGTGAGGAAAATGGATGGACACAGCAGAATACCTGGTTCACTACAGCTATACTTACATAGGTATAACTCCCCCTCGTGGTCATCCTCAAAACCAAGTCACTTCTAATTCCAAAGTAATTCCTACTTTAACTATCCTGGAATAGGTTGTCAACATAAGGCATTATTCCAGCAAGGCAGAGAATATTACTGTGTCGTAACTTTTTGTTCATATCTCTTAATCTGTTCTGCTGCAGTTCTGGAATGTGTCCACTGCAGACAAGCCCTTAAGACTTCCTGACCTGGGTAAGATCTACAGGTCTGTAGAAGTACAAAGGCAAAAAGGCTTGCCAGTGAGTTTTTAAAGCAGACTATACAAAACACTGGAAAATGTCCCGCAGAGAACAATAAAGTACCTCAGAGAGACTGGAAAAATGATTCAGTAGTGAGTTTTCCGTTCAATTCTGAGTTCGTGACCATGTGCCAGAATATGTGTGTGTGTCTATGGAGAGTTCAGTGCAACTGACTGCAGCAGTGGGAGAAATTGTATGAGAATTAAACTAACAAAACCAGTTTGAAGTGGATTAAGAAGTACCTTCAAAAGCTTAATACCGAAGTTCTCAGAGTTAAAATTTTTAATGTAATCACTTAATTTGCTTCCACTAAATGTAAATTTACAATTAATTCAGTATGAAGTTACTTCCAAAAACTGGAAACCTGGTGTCTGGCGAGTTTAAACCAGTACATGTATGTATGTATGTATGTGTATACACACGGGGAGGAGGAAGCTGTCCGCCTTCTGTAGGTTGGAAGTTTTGGGGAAATAAGTGCTGTTTTGTGTAGAAGGTTGTTACTGGGATGTTCTGCAAAATAGCACAGGTGTGAATTTACTGAAACCTCTACAGACAGGCATCCTGCCTCTCCCTCCTATTCCATATGAGCAGTGCTTGGTGTAATATGTGAACCACTAGTACTTAAAACTTGAAGCTTAAATCTCTCTGCTCTTAAATTTTTGGTAGCTCAGCTTCAATTAGGAAAGCAATCAATATTCTCTATCTGCCTGGAGTTACTTTTTGTCCCTGCTGCTGCCTCAGAGCCGAAGTTGGAGAAAGCATGCAGAGGTGTGGACATTGACTCAATGGAACAAGCACAAGGGGCTCTTTAATTCGTATTTTGCTTGTAACGTTTTTGCTGTTTCTTTACCATGTATCACTGGTACTAATGGGCAGGGAAGGCTTGTGTAAAAAGTGGTAAATGTAGCATGCTGTACATCATGTTACTTAGGACAAACTAAGGTAACTTTTCTAGCTTATCAGAACAAAGTGGTGGTCACAAAAGATTTTGGTGGTGAAACAGCTAAATTGCTGCTTGTTAAATGAAAGTTGGCAAACACTGAAGTATTTTTTTTATAGATACTTCATAGGAATCAAGGGAAATACAAAGCAATACAACTGACTTCTGTGCTGGGTAAGTCTCTAGAAAGACAGAATAGCTGGACATGAATAATTCTGTTTTGAGCATCATCATGTCGCTTGTAGAAAAGCTTTGGTTAAGGGGCCAAAAACATATGAATTGGACACATCTGTTATTTTGTACAATACCATACAAATTTAGGAAGTATGTTTTTGTTTTTGCACTCTCTTGCTCTCAGGTGTTCCGAAGAAATGTAGGTCGTCATTAGTTCTTACAGTGGTTCTTACAGCAACACATTCATAAACCATCTTTGCTGATTCCTGTGGGTACACTAAATTAGAGCCACTTAAAAAGTGTTTGCTACCTATAGTATTGAGGCTCTTCATCAAGTGTGATTAGCTTGTGCGGATTGTGAAACCAGACAGGCAAATGTGTGTAATCTTATTACACTGGCTTTAAGCGTATCAGTCATCTACAAAATCTAATGCTACTTGGTCTGAACAGCATTCCTTGTCTACTTGATAATGTGAATAGTACTGCCTTGGTCTGAAAGAATGCTGCTTTAGAGTGCATGGGGGTCCAAAGTAATGCATGGCTGATGAAGAGAGGGTGTTTACCTTATGTTAACTGGGGTTCATTGAGATGGTGCTGAGAGCGAGATTCCCAGGGCCTCATCTTTATCCATGTTCAGAGGCTGTGTCTACACTAGCAAGTAATTTGGTGTTACAGGAGTGGATCACTAGGTGAAGTTGTTAGCACACTTCTTCCCTGTCCACTGCATGAGACTAAGGGGTTTTACTCTGGACTAGATTTAGGCCAGTCCTACTGTGCATGACGTCTGAAGTTGGCCTACAAAAGGCTGACTTCCAGATCTTTCTCAACAGCAGACCTTTCTGGGAAATACCATGGTATCCTGTTGTTGGTCCCCTGCAGACTGCTGTCCCTTCCACAGTGCCCTGTCTACTGTTCATGTGTAGCTGCAAGACCTGGTGGTTTCCAAGTCTCACTGTGCAACCTGCGTCTCAGACCCCCTCTTCTCCACACTCATATACTAAGTGTGGTCACTGGCTAAACCAAGACACTGTAGGTGCGGAATGATGGGCTTAGTCCTGTGGCTGTAGCCTGTTCCAGGAGGACACCTGTGAATGAGTGGAGTCACACAAGCTTCCCTAAAGCTGTTAATATAGAGAAGGAAAACATGGACAGAGCTACTGAGTTTGGAACTGCTTTGTCTTCATTGATAGGAGGTGGTTAGGGCTTGGGAGCTGAGCCCAGACTGGTGGGAACACATCATCCCTGGAGTTGGGGAAAGCCAGCAGTGGGTGCAAAGCTTTCAGACATAGAAAAGTGTATTTGCCTTTACCATCGTCATGTTCAATTCCAAGATAGTCTCCATGTTTTTAAGGAAGTGGCTGTTGCCCTGTGGAACCTCGTGAACTTCACCTGGTCGGTAGCAAATCAGATTAGGAAGGACAAGTCTGCAAAGGGTGATGTGGTGACCACGATTTCAGAGGTCATTCTTCACATTATCTTCCTTTGAATAGTAGACAAGTGGACAAAACTGTATACCATTGCGTACAGGTGGCCCACACTGTTTTCCCTCTGCTGTCCATGAGTTGTCAAACAGCGTGGGATCAAGCGTCTCATTAACAGCTCACATCCAGCGCATTGGCCCATGGCAGCTCTGGCATCAGCAACTTGATTGTCTTGCAGGCCTTGGTGAACCACCAAGGTACATTTGTGGACATCTTTGCAAGGCTCATGATACTTATGTCTTCTCCAAATCTAGCCTAAGAATGGAAGAGGATTCTGACACCCTCTTTCTGAAGAGGGCTTTGTGGTGTTCAGGTGCCTTCCTGCAATTGTGAGAGGTGCTGTTTGTCCACAGTGCTGCATGGGTCATAAGGCTGTATGGATCCCAGGCCCTTACTGCATGCAGGTGGAGGTGGAAAGTGAGTTTAGTTTTCCACTTGCAAGATGGATGTGATGTTCAGGATGACAGCTTGGCTGCAGGATGTTATCTATGCCTTTGTTGATAAAGACCACAAAAAGCGAATGGTCCAGGAAAGGAGCACATGGGATAGGGGATGTAGTCAAAGGTCAATGCTTTCTTTTCCAGTGTGACAGTGCAATGATTAAATATGACAATTTCTAAAACTACTGTTGTGTCACCTCTTTAGTTCTCTACTCCATTCCAAAGGAGGGGGTAGAAGTGTCTGCACCACAAAGCTTGCTGCCTTTTTCTCTCTCTCGCTATCTGTTTGCTGTTGATTCACCGACCGTTTAGGGCAAACATGGTTGCTTTGTCTCCCATTGCCTTTTTGGACCTTTTCTGTGTATTGTATGCAGCTGATTGCTGCATCACTGTAGTAATTTGCTTGCCAGAGGAAAAGGTGCATTATGTCTGCCCTCTTCTCCCAAACTACATAGTGGAGATGAGTGGAGACTTGCTTGCTTTCTGCTTAGCTGTTAAAAGAAGGGGAGGTGTGCAGGGGAGCATAAGAGCTGTGTAAGCAGCTACTGTAAATGGGGAGGGAGAAATTTGCTATGATTCAGAGGCACAGGGAACAGGCCTGGATAATCAGTCTATGCAGGACAGAAAGGATATTCTCTTACCAAGGATATCTGCTCCTTTCCATCCCTGTAGTGAGACAGGCAAGAGCTTCCTGGGGGGAAAAAAAAAATCATCTATCTTTGCTGTGCTTAACTTCTGGTAGATCAAGGTATTTCAGAGAATAACCACATCCTTCCCAGTTTGGCCCATGCTGTATTCCCCCAGAAGGCCTGAACAACCAGATTTCTTCAGTCCCAGTAACTACTGTCACTCTCCTGTTCACAAAGCACTTAGTGGCCAAACTCTCCACGCATTTATCCTGCATACAAAAATTAAAAGCAGCTTTTCAGAGAGGGACTGTGCCCATCCAGCCTCATGATGGCCTAGCAGTACCTGACTACCCAGACTCCATGTCCCAGCTCTGTACTGCTTCACATAAGCTAATGCTCTTATTAGGAAGGTACAAGGTGTACCATTTTAAGCAAAGCTTAAGAATCCAGCTGGGTGGGGGAAATCTCTCTGGGGAGTATGCCTGGAGCTACAAGCAAAATGTTATATGCTGAAGGCTAACATGGCCCACAGATCATAAGATGAAAGGGTAGAAGAAAAGGTGGCCTTGAGTTTTTAGAACAGGAGAAATAGGGAAGATAATGGGGGGGGGGAAGGCACCATGGCCAACAAAATGAGCGCTGTGGGCTAACAATAAGGAAACACTGGCTAATACAGGCATTCAGAACTGGGGAGAACAGGAGAGGTCCCAGCCGCCACCTTGCTGTGTAGAGCATGCTGCCTGCCACCCTCCCTTGGGTGCTTAGGTGCCTGTGGATGGGCGTGAATAGCAGTTATTGATAAGGATGGAATTACCTCTCTAGGATTGGGCTGACTTCTTCTAGGCCTTCATGCATCTACCCCACCGGCTGCTGCTCTAGTTAATAGTTTGGCCGTTCTGGAGGGAAATAAAAGGTCTCCTGCAGAAAGTGCTACCCCTGTCACATGTCTAAAGCCTCCTGATCCTTTACCAGTTGGGCAGCGGGGTGGGCCAAGAGCTGCTCCGGCCCTTTTCCGTGTCCTTGGTGGGCCTGTCAGTGACTACTTGCACAGCGTTGTTCCTCTGTCTGCCTTCCCTAGTGCCACCTCAGCTGCAAGGTGCTGCAGCATCGCCTCAGGGGTGACTCCCCCAGGGCGTGTGCTGCCTTTTGTCTGCAGCAGTCTAGGAATGAGATGCTGGGGGAAGAGGGAGAAGGAAGAGGTGCCATTGCATTGCATATGCCTCTGATAAAGAGGAGGATGCATCCACCTCCTTATCAGAGGCATCTGTGAAGGAGAAGAAAAGCAAATACGAGTCCTTGACTGCCTGTGAGGTTACAGTACAATGACATGGCTTGTGAGCTCCCTACAGCCCCCAGCTTCTCACGGGTGAAGGTTTCTGCAGTGTGATGGAGGTGCTGGGGATGTACCTGTTTCTGTTTAGACTGGCTCCTGTGAGGGGTGGGTGAAAGCTCACACCAGGTTGTCCCGCCAGGTAGTGGTAAGTTACTTCTGTGCTACAGCAAGCAATGAATTGTTGGGAAACTGTCTCTCCTTTGACTCTGATCTCACTAGCAGGAGGAGGCAGGGTCTTTAAAGTGTCAAGGATTTGGGTGGAGATTTTGGAGGGATGGAGGAGAGACTGTGTGAAGCACTGCATGCAGAAAGAGGATCCTGTAGTAACATCTTTAGCTTTAAGAGAGCCCTTTCTTATATTTGGATATCTTACATTTGGAGGAAGGAGGAGGTGATCATCAAGTAATGGGGTAAAGGAATTAGCATCTTTCCTTACCAGCTGCCGTATTGATCCTTTAGAACTTGGATTTTTTTTTTAAATATTATTTAAAAGCAAGTTGTTTTTCTTGCTTTCTTGCCTCTCTGGTTGGCCTGTGTCTCAGAATAAATAAAAATTAGGAACAAATAAAAGTTAATAAATGAAAGTAATTTAATTAAGATACATACCTATGTCTATAGAGCAAAAATCTATAATTACTCAGGTCATAATTGTTTTAGACATTTTATCTTCATAAAAATAAATAACTGAACAAAAATGCCACAAAAGAAATATACCTCTGTGGAAGATTTTAACTATTTCCCACAAATACTTAGGAATGAAGTATCACATTTTTTTCAAAAGAGATTTTATGTATATCTTTTTAAAAATCTTAAGTACTGCTTTTCCTATTAAAATAATGATCTACTCTGAATAATAATGATTGTTATTAATAAAAATTATAATTTTATATTTTCAAGCTATAGTGAAGATGGTAGCCACAGAAGTTAATTTAAAGTGGAAGGCCTGGTTTTCCATTTTGCATGCATGCTGATCTTCCCAGAAGCACTGATTTTACAGAAAATTACTCTGGATCAAAATTTACAGCAGATGGTGGATGCTAAGTATATAGAAAGTTGGCTACATGGTGAAAGCTTCCCAAACACAAACAAACCGAGGCTGCCACCCAGTTTTCCATTGTTCTTTTGAACTGTCTCTGGTTTGTGGTCAGACTCTTGGGCCATTCATTTCTAGTGCTGTGTCTGACTTGTGTTGGTCTGTGCTCTTGTGCTACTGAGAATTCATTCAGAAGATCCCGTCCTCCTTGTCAACCCGTGTGCATGACAGAAGTGACTTGTGCAGATTTTCTGGGGACTGAGCCAGTCTATTTGATGTTCAGGAAAGCACTTGAAACTGTACTGCATGAAAATGATTAAAATTACTAATTTCTGTAAACTTTCACTAATCCATTCACTCTGTTGTGATGTAAGAGACAATGTCAGTCAGGCATGCACAAGTCAGATGACTGAGTTGAAGCCCATGAAGCCGCATTTATCTACCTCACCACCTGCAGTTCTTACCTCTGTCTTCTGATTTTAGTATTTCCAGTTCCACTGACACGCTGCTTGGCTGGCCGTGAGACAAGCTATGTCTCATTTTTATGAGATAGGGCAAGAAATCAACGGGTGTGGTTACTTTTCGTTTTGTTGGATTTGGGAGGCTGAGGGTGGCAGTTTATTATTCCCCGTTAGCATGGGAATTAACTTCATAAGCCAGGTGATTTTCCAATTTATATACAATATCTCTGCCCCCACCTAACCAATAGCATGGCTAGCCCAGGTCTACGAAGAGTGGAAAACTTGATGCAGGCAACAGCGTGGCTTCTTGCAGAGCTTCCTCAGGTCTAGTGGGGTCAGCTTTGAGCCAAAGGTGTTGTGCCATATAACTGTGTTCCTGGGGGGGACTCAAGGCAGGATCAGCAGCCATGTAGAAATGCACCTGGCTGGGCTGGTGCTGGTCTGTGCAGAGCTGGTTCGGATGCCTTTGCATCCACAGAATGGTTTTCTTGCCATCCCGGTAACTCTGTGATGGTAAAGGGCATCGAATGCTCTGGTGTTCTCCTAGTGTTAGCATGGCTTGGGTTTAGAAAAGGGGAGTTGAATAACTTGTGGGGAAGAGGACTGGTTGTCCTTTCCAGGCTGAGTTGGCAGCGACAGGTGACTCCCTAACTGCAGATTGTATGGCTTTCTGGCGCAGAAATGTCTCTTGCTTTTCTCTGTTGATCCTATATCACCTTATTTAAAATACTTAAATACTCAGTGGAACAGAATCCCCAGTTTCTCTCCCATGAGCGTACCAGTCACTGAGCATTTGACTTAAGCTTTTTTTTTTTAAGACTGCTTAAATTTTTGTTTTATAGACTGGCAAAGGAAGTGTCTGAACATGGATCCCTGAGCATTTTGAGAAGTAGTCTGTTGCATAAATGCTGCCTTGGAGCTTGGCATTAGTTTCCTAACTTTGGGAGATAGGTACTATTTGATTCCTGCTCCTCTTGAACATTTTTTTTCTGGCTGTGAGGCTATCTCTGCTTCCTGAACTCTGTGAACGTCGTTCTCGGGTGCCTCTCTGTGTGGACATTGGATAGGGAAACTGCTTTTGAGGACTTTGTGAAGTGCCTGGAAATCAGGCATCACAAGTTTCTGTTGCAATAGCCAGTCCTCTTTGTGGATCTGGCTCTTGATTGCTTTAGTTGATGTCGCAGAAGACTGACAGAAGATTGCTTGAGAAAATCAATCCTGTCATGACTGAGATTTTCCTGATTTAGTTTATGTGTGAAGTAGGCAAGGAAGAAAGCGTGGTGCAGGGTTACTACTCTGGTAACTTGAGTGGTACTGTTCTGCTAAAGTGTGTCTCCACACTCACAAAGACAGGGGGGAACCATGAATCTGGTCTGACTTTTTTGGAACCAGAGCAGTAACGGCTTCTGCTGGAATTCCCTTCGAATGAGGAGTTTTTTTATGGATAACAGGCAGTCTATCAACAGCATTACTGGTAATCTTCTAAATTGTATTCTACACAAAGTTCAGCAATAAATCCATTTACTCCTGTAATACATGGCAAATACATGAAGAATTTAAGATTATTTTGAGGTCCTTCTGCTACCACAGTCCAGATGTAATGAAGCTCTGTCTAGACTTCAGATATTTGAGGGCCCGCAGTATACTTTTCCTTCAGTTAACTTGTATTTGTCTGTCTTTTATGCTCTGTATAGTATACGTGGAGATAAAACCATATATAATTGAAAGTTTTCTATAAATAGTTCAGTTCTGTAATGCTTGGGAAAACTATCTAATTTTTGTTTTGGACTGTAAATTGCAGAGGCTGGAATATCTATAATTTAGGTCAAGCTATAATTTAGGTTAGAACCACAAAATGCAGTGAATTTTGCTCATAAGCTATTTTGGAAGGTATTGGAATACTTGTACTTTAGTTTGTTTCAGAGTAACTTCTTAGTGAGATGTAATATTCCTGTTTATATTGTTTCCAACCTTTGTTAGAGTTAAGAAATACAGGGATATATGTATTTTTATTTTGTACTTAAGAAATACCTAAAGGGAAAACATGTAACTAAGTTGTTTTACTACAGAAAGAAATTCTGTAGTTGCTAGTTAATGCAAAACAGTCCAGAGTGCATAGAAGTGAAAAGCAGAATAGCCTGCTTTATCTTTCTGTGTATGTGTCTGTGTATACTGGTAATGGCAACGGCAAGTTTAGTGCCCAGTTGTGGTGGTAGAGTTGTTTTTGGTTTGCTTTTTTTAAAGTAAGTGAGAGTCTTGCTGCCCTACTGACCTCTGAAAACCTTCCCCCATGTGCCTTGTCCTTACCCTGGTTGGCTTTCTCATTAATAGTCCCATCAACTTTGAACAGCTGGTATGAAGATTCACAATTGAATATGTATTAAAGTATATCACATACATAAGTGTAGGGGTGAATGATGGTGAAGAGTTTGCAAATATACTCATGATTTCATTGCAAATATATTGAACGTTTAGATGATGAGTAATTCAGCTCATTGAGCAGTTGCACAGCCTGCAATCTGAACTCATGCCTGGCTAGTTTAGCTTGAGGTGGGTGATGAAGGTCTGGCCCCCCGGGGTCTGCACTGCATGATCATCTGACTGCTGGCCAGTCAGTCCCTGAGCCACTGGAGTTTACAGCACAGCATTTTTAAGATCAGCTGCCATCTGACTTTGCCTTCTAAATTATGGTGCTTCAGATGCTGACCAGTTGGCAGCTCCCACACCTGTACAGACTTTGCCTTCTAAATTATGGTGCTTCAGGTGCTGACCAGTTGCAGTTGGCAGCTCCCACACCTGTACGGCTGTGGGAGAAGCAGACTGCTGGGAACAGTTCAGTTTATCAACTCCTGCAAGTTAAGCTGTCCCCACGCTTTGTTCAGAGCCCTAAAATAACTTGTTGTCTTTGAAAGTCCAAGTGCATGCATTGCCTTTGCTGTTCAGCTGAAGGACAAAGGTGAAAGCTCATATCTTTGCAAACATCTTTCATTGCAGAACAGCATTGTTTGGTCCACTTGCTTGTTTACTACGTTTTTCTTTCTTTTCTGTTTTTCCCCCTCAGTTCCTTGAACTCCAGATTGTCCTTGAGTAGGAAACTTAAACTATTTGTGTCTTTTAAACTACTGGAGTAACCTGATTTCTACTCTGACAAAAGATTTCCTGCTTATCTCTGTAAATGCTAGACTGATTACATTTAAAAAACGTTTGAGAAGCTTTTAAATTAAACATGATCGTATTTGCCTTAATTCTATTTTGAAAGCTATAGAAAGTAATGCTGCTTTGTTTAAAAGCAGCTTATTAAAATAAGTCAAATTCATGTGCTCTCAATGGTTTTCTTTTACCTCTGTCAAATTAGCATGGAGTAATGATGCGTATTAAACCCGCCTGGAGTACTGTGTCCAGCTCTGGAGCCCTCAGCATAAGAAAGACACAGACCTGTTGGAGCAGGTCCAGAGGAGGGCCACGAAAATGATCAGGGGGATGGAACAGCTCTCCTACGAAGAAAGGCTGAGAGAGGAGCAGGGACTGTTGTGACAGGACAAGGGGGAATGGCTTTAAACTAAAGGGGGGTAGATTTAGACTAGATAGAAGGAAGAAATTTTTTACGCTGAGGGTGGTGAAACACTGGCACAGGTTGCCCAGAGAGGTGGTGGATGCCCCATCCCGGGAAACATTCAAGGTCAGGTTGGACGGGGCTCTGAGCAACCTGATCTAGTTGAAGATGTCCCTGCCCACGGCAGGGGGGTTGGACTAGATGACCTTTAGAGGTCCCTTCCAACCCAAACTATTCTATGATTCTATATCTAAAATATTTTATTCCTATCAGTGAATTCTAGTCCTGAAAAACTTTTGTCTTAGGGGAGTTACCCATATAATTTTGACTGAGGTTAGAAAATACAGATTATGACTGATACTTTCTGCTGGCAGCAATAGTCGATTATTACCCACAGCTCAGGTAGTGACATGGAGTATTTGGGGCCCCCCTAAATCTATAGCAAATTAATTCATACCATCTTCATTAGTAGTTTAAAGGATGGTTGACATTGCACTAATGTTCGTAAGCTGCACCCATGTTTCTGTTTTGCAGCTCTACTGTTGAATTAGCAACTTCTAGCAGACATGTAACAACAAGACGCTGACTCTTAAACTGCCTTAGCCTCCTGCAAAGTAGTTTCTAAATCCTTACATACCAACTTGAAAGTGTCTTTAATTTGCCTTTGATCTAAGTCCATCAATATAGCATTCAACTGGAAGAACCTAGTCTTTTCTCAACATTGCTTGAATCTAATCAAACCTGAAAACTTCATCCTTCATTTAGTTTCATGTGTTAGGACATTTATTTATTGTGACTTAATTAATTGTGCATGAATTAGGAGTCAGAGTTTCTTGGCAGCTGATTCACTGTGACCATGAGCAAATTACCACCCTTGCCAGCCCATCTGGGAATTGTATGAAGGCATTAATCTCTCTGGGTATGATGCTAATCTTGTTCGCATCCAGTCAAGAATAGCTCTATTGAAACAATAGTGTAGGATTAAATCAACCGTGCCATACTTGTTTCACTGTTTCTAATTGAAACAGATTATCATTATAAAAGTGGCTAAAGGTACCGTGAAGATTAATTGTTAGTATAGCTCTGTGAGTATAAACAGTAATTACTGCCTATTCTTTTGAGACCCGTTTGATTATACCATGGTTGACAGTGGCCGTGTTTCCTACATATCACATATGAAAGTGTATATGTAAAATATATTGTGTTTAGGTTTTGACGTTGTACTTTAATTCTGTAATGGCACTTACTGGACAGTAGTTGTGTTTGAGTCTGGTGCTGTAAATTATGAATCATTATTAATCATTAAGGTGAGGTGTTATTTCCTGTAAAGCAGGTAAATTGTTTTGTGAATAACAATGTGTATCTTTAATATAGATAGGAATCTGGGGTACACAGCGTAGTATGATTGTAGAAGTTGAGATTTAAGCCCATGTTTGCTTCCACGATTGAAATACAGTTATGTAAGTGACAAGGTTGTAATGTCGTTGCTTTAGGTCACAAGATTAGTATCAAATCATGAAACGAGTACCATTGCTTAACAGTGGGACAGCTGGTGTCTCTCATTGTTTAACTTAGTTAACCTCAGAGTTAACTAGGTTAACTAAACTAAATGTTTTAACTTGGTAGCTAGACCTCAGTGGTTAGCAGAGTAGGTTGTTACTGTCTTAAATAACTGGCTCCAATGGCTGAACAAAGGCTGTTATCCTCTGTGTATCTCAGCAATTCAAGATATTTCCTGTCTCTTACAATCAGGGTTTACCATAGCTGATTGTAACAAAGACCTCGATATTTTGATCCACCATTTTCTATGTTATTTAAATATTTCTGTGACATTAATCAGCAGAGTACAGGAGAACATTTTCACTTGTTTTGGCATATGTTAGTAGTTATCATACATCCCAACCCTAGAGACATCTGATCATTTCTCTAATACTTTCCTCTAGGATAAAACTGAGATGAGGTAGAACAGAGCATCTGCACTGTCTGCCTGGAATAAAAGCTTGTTTCTGTCGTGTTGTGGACTTATAAGCTTGCTAAGCACAAAACAGAGAAGCATGCTGAGCACAAGATTGACGTACAGTTCTAGGTTGCAATTTACTTGTTGGCAAAGCATGTTTAAGAGCGTGTTTGCACCTAGCCATTTATTCTGTACTCTTCACCATTTGTTTTCACTCATCTCAGTTGTGTTATTGTTTCTAGGACCACACCATAACTGGATTTCTGAGATTAGTAAATCCTAGATTCTTTACGTAGTATGTCTGTTATGTTCTATCCAGAGGCAAAAAGCCAGACTAAGTAAGGTGTTGGTGTTTTGTTCAGTGCAGAGGATATTCCTCTCGCTGGCTGGTGATGCTCTACTCCCTTTGATTGTTTGACCGTATTCACAGTCCACAGTGGGTACGTGTATGCTTCACAGGGTTCAGTTCAGACTGTTTTGCACTGGGAGGTTTCTCTATAGGGCACATGCCCCTCGTATTCTGCACTGACAATGCAGGGGCAAGTTTGCATTTCACAACCCTCAGTTCTTCACTGCTATTGCTTGAGGCAGCACTTCTGTTCTTACAGACTACATAATCTCTGGCTTTACAGCTGTGATTAGTTTGTTGGAGGTTTTTCTGGCAGATTGTTAGTGTGTTCTAGTTTGCCTCTTACTGTTTGTTGTTTTTTTTCCCATTGGCAGGAGGATGAGAATTTATATTTTGGGACTTGTATTGGCTTTGTGAGGCTCCGTTCTTGGTTTTAAAAGAGCCTGGTCTCACTCTATTTTTAGCACTGCCATCACCAAATCTGCAGGTTTTCATCTCCGTCCTTCATGTGACAGAGCAATGGTTGCTAACGCTAGAAATGCCAAGTGCCTTTTCATGTGGTTGTGCCACCTGTACATCCTGACCTTCCTGAAGAAAACATCATGGTACTAGAGTCTAAATTCACTGGCTTGGTGAATCTGTGGGTTTAATCTTGGACTTGGATGCTCAGGACATAAACATGCGCATGTGTGCAGGTTAGCCAGCTAACCGCTTGGGTAAGAAATAGTTGGTGGTTGGGACACCCGTGATCCGTATAACACAGCCTTGAAGCAACCAATTCATACTCTCAGTGAGCCTGTGATCTTGGTTTTATACCTTTTTGCTTACATGCTATCCAGCAGGAGGAGTGAATACTGTGGTTTTGGTGAGATTTTGCTTTTATGGTCCATCAGGAAATGCAGACCTATTATTTTCTATAATGAAACATTTCCAAATTGGCTAGCTGGAAGTGAAGCCCACATTTAGAGATATGTAATTGTTAGCAGAGTTCCAGGTGCGATTCACGACCTTTTTTGCTGTTCTTAAACGGTAAAAGTAGGCAGTTTCTGAAAATAAATCTGTATTTTAAAAATCCTATTTGTGTGTGCTTGAGGTGAAGTTTTATGTTTTATAGAGTTTTTTTGGTTGAGGGAAATCATTGCCTGTAAAAGGTATTGGAGTTTTTCTGATGGACTCAGTAACTTTGTTGAAAGGGGGTGACTCAGCCTGCATATTATACTTCAGTTTTCAAAAAGGCTTTGACATGGTCATAACCTATCTTTTTTAAAGAAACTATGCTGGTAACCCAATGGGAACTTTCTTTTCCAATGACTACCTAAAGAACAAGAAGAAAAGTAGGAATAAATAAATGTTTTGTGACAAGTAGGTATGAAATCATTAGCTGATTGTTTGGTCCTATAGCAAATAAATGACTAGAGTCGTTCCCCCTAGTCATCTGTACTGAAACCTCTGACACAACTAACTCATAAATGACCTGGAAGAGGGATGGATAGTGAATTTGCTAAGAAAAAAAAAAAGACTAAGGAGTTGCAGAAAGGTCTTGTGATAGATGCAGTTGGACAGTAAAATGGTAGGTGAGATTTAGGGATGGTAAATGCAGAGTAATGAATACAGGGAAAAATAACCCCCGCTATTCATACAAGTAGATGTGCATGGTATTATATTAGTTACTGTCACTCAGAGTCTTTGTCGTCACTGTGGATTCTGTGGAAATGTGAGGTCAGTGTTGAAGTGTAGTCAAGGCAAATGGAAGGCAAAAGTATATTATGAAAGGAGTAGAAATCAAAATGTAAAACATTATTATGCTGATATATAAATATAATATGTAAAAGATAGCAGGATGGCAAAATGGCGTGGAAAAAGTAGAGAGCAATCTGTTAACTGTCAAAACACAAACTAGGTTGCAAAACTGGGAGTTACAATAAACAAATAAAATGCAGTATTTTCTCAGCAGTGCCTGATTAAATTATGCAGTATAACTTACTGCTGTAGTATTTTTGCAAAGAGTATAAGCATAAATGGTTGAAAAAGGGAATTAGATGTGTTCTAGGAAGAAAGGAGGTCTGTTGGTGTCTCTTCAACACAATGCCGGTGTTATAACCTGGTGCTCCTCAAGTTTCCTAAACCACTGATTGTTGGAAACTGGGAGGGATGTCAGCTTGTCATCTTGTACCTCCCCTTGCTACCAGCCGGGGTGAGAACTGCATGTTTGGTCTGACTGATAAGGTCTGCTTGTGTTTTCAGAACACCAAACCTCCTGCTCTTAACCTGTGCTCATGTTTTCAGGTGTCAAAAGGTAAATATTTTTAGCAGGCTGAAAGAAATGCTGTGAGAACAATTACTCATCAGCCAAGTCCTTGGATTTCTACTCTGATTACATTACAGGCTGAGCATAGCTTCCTTCCTACAATTTTGCATTTTTGAATTTATCTGTTAGGGTAGTTTTGTGCTTAAATATGTTCTTTAAACAACAGTAGCCAATGACAACATGCTGTAGTAAAACTTTTGCAAGCATTTAATTTTCGCTTGTCATTATCTACCTCTAATATAGAGTATTATTGTGTAGTGATTCTTGTGATATTTTAGCTTTTAAGTATTTTCATATAACAGAAATTCTGTTAGAATGGTAAAGGTTGGATTTATGTCCTGACTTTCTTCACCAGACAGTGCTTTCTTTATACTCATTTTCTGTATCAAGGGAGCGAACTTATGATATGTAGCCTTTTTAGCTATGTTGGAAAATGTTATTTAAAAATTGTTAGTAAATAGCTAGTAAAATATCTCTTTAGAAAAAGTTGGTTTCATAGATATTAATTTTTTTTTTAATTCTTACTTTCTAGAGAAAATATTTCTGTTTTACTTAAGTCTGCAAAAGTTCTTGACCGGCACCCCAAAACTTGCTGTAGAAAATTAATTTTATTTTTTATCAGCTGAGATGAACTGTGGGTGATAAAAAGGAAGAATTCATAACAATCAAGACAATTTCTACAAGACTTAATTTCAAAAGTACACTCAATTTCTATAGGAGATGTATATGACTACTCAGGCTATTGTCTTTATTTTATCCTAAGTGCCAGGAAGAACAAAGCTAACATAAATTAAACATTGGAGCAAATAAAATTTAATTGAAAGGAAAACAAGCATCATAATTGTGCAAAGGAAATTTAATTCATTTAGGGTTAACTCCTGACTATTTTTTTCATCTGAAGCCGTGTAGCATTTAGGAAATAATCCAACTTATGGAACTGGAGCACATTATACCAGAGCTATACTTCTCTCCTTGTCATAAAATACTGAAGTCTTGGGTTCCTGAGAAGGCAGCTCCAGAGCAGACATCCAGAGGGGGGATCAGACTTCTGTGCGCCTGCTGTAATGGCATCTGCAGATGCAGCACGCAGCCGGAGTGCTCTGAAGGATGGTGCCAACATTTTTTTTGGTTTTTCCATAAAGTGTTTTTCTGTTATTCTTGCTCTGCCTTATCTTCGCCCTTCCCCCCGCTCCCCACACATTCCTATGTTTATTACAAAGATCCCTTGAGGATTTGTAGATATTCCATTTTGAAGGGGAAAACTTATTTATCAATGTCTTTCCTTTTAAACTGCATGCTCAGTAGTAAGACTTGCTCTTGGGGTATGGGTGTATATATATTTGGGATACTTAAAAGCTGACAAAAATAAGGATACTATTCTGGGCTCAGAAGTTAATCCTTCCTTCACTAGTCATTGGTTGAATATTTGAGATACATAGCTGTTAATGGCAAAGAATTAAATAAAATTCTTAATAAAAATCTTACTAAAAATTCTGCCTCCTTTGACAATTTCATGCAGTGTCCCTATTTATCAGCACATTTCCAAGTGTGTTAAATACTGTTTCAGCTTTCCTGACGCATGAATTTGACTATTTACGTGTGATATGGAGATTCCTTTTTCCTGAAATCCAAGAAGCGTTTTATCAAAAAGCCTACGTAAAAAGGCTGCCGTGATCCTGCAGTATGATTTCACCCTCAGCCGTGGGTTAGTTCCCTCAGAATGGTGTTTAAATTAGCTTGTTTTACTCTCATGAGCTGGATCAGGAATGTGTACCTGGCGTGGCAGACAGGACAGCGAACCGCAGCCTGCAGTGGATCCGAAGGCTGGGGCTTGTTCGAGCACCAGCGAGGTCGGAGCCTGTCAACACACGAACGCCCCACCAGCCCGCTCTGCTTCCCTTCCTTTTCGCTGGGCAGTCTCTGCAGGCCCGGTGAGCGGGGTGGAGGAGCCGATCCGTTCTGCGCACCCCCACCGGCCTGCCGCCCCAGCGCTCTTTGCGTGGGTGAAATGTCGGCGTGCCGTATGTGTGCCCCGTGTCCTGGCAATGCCTGGCGCCTCGTGGCCCTAGCTGATCTGTGATCTGGTCTCCACATGTCCAGAGAGTCACCAACAGGTCACCGGCACGTGGTTGGCTTCTTCAGTTTTATTTCTGCCGGTGCTCGCTAAGAGGAGGGCCTGCTTACACAGCCCCCCAGCACCTCCGCTCCCTTCTGTTGGCCCCGTTGCTGTAGGCATGCGGCCCGCTTAGAAGTACAGGGGCGCGCCTGGCGATGGATGCTGTTAGCGTGTCATCGCTTGCTTCCTTCAATTAGCTGCCCTTACAACAACGCAGCAGTTGCAAAAATGACCAACAGCTTCTGGTTTGTCTGAAGTTTGCACATGCGGTAGTATTTCAGCTAAAATAATTTTCTCTAATAATAAAGTTGATAAAGTGGTTGTTGGGTTTTTTTTTTTTCCTTAAAAGCCTGTCTGGCTGTAAATAATGGATTGAATGAATTGGGGGGGAAAAAAGGGTTGCATTAAATTTCATTCTATGAATTCTCTAGTAAGAGCAGTCATCAGTTATTCACTGCCTGGTGCGCGGTAATACAGATAGAGAAATTATCAGTCATGCTGAGATTTTGAAATGCAATGTTTAAATGAGGAATATTGATATTTGGACCTCATTAATCAAAAAAACCCAAACCTCTCTAGCATGAGAGAAGATGAGGAGTGTCACATACCACTTAGGACTGAAAATGTAATTTAACAGAAAGTACAGGGGCAGACCACCTTTAAAAATGTCAGGGCACTTATTTAGAAGCTGACTGGTGAACGTAGAAACTTAATGTTTTACCCTATTTTTTTAAAAATCTTGGGCTTTCATAATACCTTTCAGATTTCTATTATTGTCAAATAGGAAAGCCCAGGTTTGAATAGTTACAGGTAGGCCAAGATCCCAGGGCAGGGCCTGGGCTAGACGTGCTAACAGAGCTGCTCGCTGCTCAGGCCACCGGGTTTTGCTCTTTCACAACTGCTGAACAAACACTATTTTCTAGTACCTTTTCAAACCTACAGGGGAACAAATGTGAGCCATAGTGATGAAAGTCAGTTTTGATGCCTTGAATTCTCTTTTTAAATTTACTAACCAAAGCCTTTTTCTTCCCTGTAGCCTTTTCTTACAGTTATGAATCTTCACTGTTCACCAGACGTCCACACATTTCTGTGCAAAGCCTTTGTCCCTGCCTGCCTGGAGCAAGTTCATGTGATTCACCCTTGTCGAAGCCTCTGTGAGAAAGTGTATTCTGACTGTAAGCAGTTGATGGACACTTTTGGAATTACATGGCCTGAAGAGCTGGAATGTACCAGGTGGGGTATTTTTCATGTTGACAGATGGTGGGTGGGGTGATATTTTCATATTTGACTTAGACTGAGTTGAAAATCTGAGACAGAATATTAAGTATCTCCTTGCTGTAGGTTCCTCATCACTGGTGACCCTACAGTGCTTATGCATAGGACTTTTTTTTATTAAAACTTTTTTTCATTATTCAGATGATCACCTGCTGTTTCTGCTTGTGACTTTTTTGCAACAAAGTTCTGCAGCAGTTCTTTTCAGTGTTCGTATCACTGCAAAAAGGAGCTTTTTACTATAAGTTTCTTAAAATATTAAATGTTACAGCATAGATTTTACTTTGGTTTCTGACCTCTAAACTAGGGATGATCATACGTACTTCATGGGGCTATTATAAATAATCGCTCATAAAATAATGAAATATAAAATAGTCTATATTTGAATGGACACAGAACATTAAATAGTGGAAGCCTTCTCTTACTCCTAACCGCTTAAACGTGCAAATTCAATCTTGTATTGCTTTTCCTGTACTGCCTGCCAAAAGTTCACGTGTCTGTTCCAGAGAAAAGACAGTTAATACTACATTTGGGGAAAAGATGAGTCTCTATATATTCAGTGGAAACCACTGAAAACACTCTAGTGTAATCTTCTTGAGATTCTGACCTTCAATTGCAGATATTTATAAACGATTAAGGCCAGATGTTTGGGGTTTTTTTAACACAAGTCAGGGCAAGAAGTACAGGAAAGGAGCAGAGAGTGGAAACTCAAATAATTTTTCTAACCCCCATGCAGTTGCTAATCTGTGATAGGGCTGAGGGAAACCTGGGACAGTAGTCCTATGTTGTGATCTCTGGTAGAAATCCGTATCGGAGTGAACATGACAGATGGCATTAATGCCTTTTCCGTTAATTCTGCAGAAAAACTGAAGTTGTGGGGTTTTAAAACAAGAAGGCATCAACTTTTTTTATCCAGTGTGAGCTTCTAGGCAACAGTAGTGCCACTCAGCGCAGCAAATGTCTTCAAGAATTGTTTTGGAAAATTAGAAAAATTACAAGTGAATCCAGTTATTCAATATATGTTTCAAATGACATTTTAAATCAAATTACATTTTTGCAGGAATCACTGCGGCTCTAAATTATTCTATTACTGCTAGCATTTACTGAAAATGAACCTGCTCTGTTCATATGTGAAATGATGTCTCCCCAGTAGCTGATATGGTCCATGTAATGCAGGATGTTCTTACAACGGCAGACATCCTACTGCTGGAACCCATGGAATAGACGCTGGCGTGAGGATAAGCAGTAACCAGAATCCTGAGATTCACGCTCTTGTATTCTTACAGACATGCATAATGCCTATTAAGACATGGGTGAATAAAGTTCACACTGTTCCCGTGCATACTGGTCTGGCCTATGGTTAACGAAAGAATCTGCTACAGAATCAGTTTTCTTAATGATTAGTGTGGATTTGTTTGGACGGCATGATAATGCAGAGAAAAAGAACAGAAGGTTTTTTTAGCTCAAGCTGAGCTTGCAAACTGACGTTGATGGACTCTTACAATAGAGTTTGACAAAGAATGTTTTGAGACAACAGAATCTTGCTTTAAAAGCTAGAATGCAAAACTTGTTCTTTTTAAATATATGCTTAAACTTGGAATGCTTATAAATACAAATCCCATTTTGAGTGAGTGCTTACCTGTTTGAGTTATACTTACATAATCTAGTTTGAAAATATGTCCAACACTGCTAATACTATAGTAACCATATAAAAAGGTCATATGTTGTGTCCAGTTAGACCCTTGAGCAATTAAAGACTTGAGCAATTGAGTCTTGAGCAATTTCTAAATTAACATTGTGGAGCTAGGAAAAAATTGCTAAAACAGTGATAATTTTTTATAATGCTTATATCTTTTGCTTTTGCCTTTTTCAGTGAGGTAGTTTTATTGTTGTCGACAACGAAATACCACTATAACACAAAAAATTGTAATAATAATCATATACTAGTCATCAGTTAATTCTAGATACTCTTGGTTAAAGCTTCCATTTTGACAAGATCATTTGCTGTCCCCGACAGTCTGTTGTCATCCAGATTAAAAAAAAACTACTGTAAATATTTTTATGTACCTATGTAAAAGTTTAGTAGAATTTAAGACTCTAAAAGAACAATTGCAATTTGAGTAGTGTTTCATAAGCAATAAAACAACAGATAGAGATCAACGGTTAAATAGCTGTGTTTGAATAGTCTTCTAAACTGAAAATATTTGAAGTCTGTTTTTTAAAATGCCACCTGATTTTTTTATGTAATGCACATTTTGCATTATCTATAAAATTTATCAGTGCTTAGAATCAGATTTTTTTTTTCTAAGAAATAATTATAGTTGAGAATGAGGGATATTAAGATATTTCCTCTTCTGTTTGTTTATGTAGACTAGTCAATTGTGATGAGACTGTTCCTGCCACTGCTGCTGTAACCACAAACGTACATGGAACTCAGAAGACCTTGGGCCAGACCCGAAGGGATTATGGATTCTGGTGTCCACGACACCTACACACTACCAATGGACAAGGCTACAAGTTTCTAGGAATTGATCAGTGTGCACCCCCGTGTCCCAATATGTACTTCAAAAATTATGAACTGGATGTTGCGAAAAGCTTCATTGGAATAGTTTCAATCTTTTGTCTTTGTGCTACGCTTTTCACATTCCTGACTTTCCTGATTGATGTTAAAAGGTTTAGGTACCCAGAGAGGCCGATCATATATTACTCTGTCTGTTATAGCATAGTCTCTCTAATGTACTTTATCGGATTTTTACTTGGGAACAGAACTGCCTGTAACGAGGCAGATGATAAGTTAGAAATTGGTGAAACAGTTGTTCTTGGCTCCCAAAACAAAGCCTGTACTGTCCTTTTCATGGTTTTGTATTTTTTCACTATGGCAGGAACTATATGGTGGGTGATTCTTACAATCACTTGGTTCCTTGCGGCGGGAAGAAAATGGAGCTGTGAAGCTATTGCGCAAAAGGCCATGTGGTTCCACGCAGTTGCGTGGGGAATACCTGGTTTTCTAACCATTATGCTCCTTGCAATGAACAAAGTTGAAGGGGACAATATCAGTGGAGTTTGTTTTGTGGGTCTCTACGATCTGGATGCCTCTCTGTACTTTGTGCTTTTGCCGTTGTGCCTTTGTGTTTTTTTCGGTCTCTCTCTTCTTTTAGCTGGTATTATTTCTTTAAATCACGTGCGGCAAGTCATACAGCACGATGGCAGAAACCAGGAGAAGCTAAAGAAATTTATGATCCGAATTGGAGTTTTTAGTGGTTTATACTTGGTGCCACTTGTAGCACTTCTTGGATGTTATGTCTATGAACTGGTGAACCGGAAAATCTGGGAAACGACTTGGGTATTTGACCACTGTGACCAGTACCATATTCCTTGTCCTTATCAGGCAAGTAGCAGTTTCCTTTATAAATAATACTGGAAAGTTAATTGGCAAAAACCATGATGCATCACCGTATCCTCTGTGCAGTTAGTTAATTATTTTCACATTGAGTAATCAGTTCAAGAACATGCAGTGATTAGTTGCTTTTTAAGTCAAAATCGGTGGTATCATACTTTTGCTTTGAAATTTTTCACAAATTGATAGCACTCAGCAATTAAATTCCAATTCACAGCTCTAAAGGGAATATATAAACTTTACAATATTTGAACTTCATGTTACAAATTGTGCCGGGGGGGGAGGATCGTTCTTCACAGCATCTGTTCCTAAAAGTGGTTGCTCAGTATTTGGGTGCCTAGCTCAGTATCAAAGTAACTAAGGTGAGTTTGCATCGATTTCAGTTGAAGCTGAAATAATGATTCTTGAAAATTGAATCTAAATTGCATTTAAAATGTTGCTTATAAACATAGATTTAAAATAATTTTCATCTTTTTTTCTTCAGAGTAGAAGTGTAAAACACTTGAAATTACAAAACAAATTTCCAGTATATTTTTTTTTCCATGATAGCTGTCATTTGTGGGCTGATGTTCAGTAATGTGAAGAAATCTTTAAAAAACCCAACCAAACAAAAAAAAAAAAGAAAAAAACAAACAACCCAACAGCACTTTAAATTGCGGAGGTATTCCTACTTAACATTTGACTCTTTAAAAAAAAAAACAAAACAACCAACTTCCTTGGAAAGGCTTTTAAAGTATATCTGCCTATGTTCAGTACTCTCTATGGATTAAATCTCTTGTAAGTACACAAAACTCCCTGCAATCGCAAGTAATTTGTGGTTTGTTTCTTTCCATTTAAGAACAAATACAAAAGAAGACACCATCACGAAGAGAAGTGCAATTGTCTCATGTCTTCTTTCATGGCTTTGCACTTAGCATCTATGTTTTTACTGCAATAAACTATCATTAAAAAGAGGAATATAAACACAGGCATTATGGAATGATAAGGCTTGATCCTTCCCCATCCTTAAACATCCTCTATATCCTCTGTATTGAAGTCAGTGTAAGCTGAGAGTAGCACAGCTCACAGACTTCTTGGTTATTTGTGCTTCTATTACCATTCTTAACAAGTGCACTTTGTCTTCAGCCGGTTTTGCACTGCGCTCTGTATCAACCTAAATGGTCCAAAATATACAAGGTTGAAAACAAGGCTTTTATGCTTTTTAAAAAAAAACTTGTTTTGTAGTGCTGAAATGTAACAGCTTGGCATAATAAGGCAGAAAGAGCATGTCTCCTCAGCCTTTAATTAACCTATTGGAAAGAGTAAATAGCAACAGGGAATATTACACAAAGACATACTTAATGGGATCTGTCCCTGTAATGAAAAGCATGTGCTAACTATGGAGTAGCTTAAAGTGGCGTGCTTGGCCTTGGCTTACCTGAGCTAGCTTGTACACTTTTATTACATTGGCCAGATCAAAACCAAACAAAAACAAACTTCAGTTTAAGTAGCTAATGTTACCTGGCCATGAAAAATAGTGACTTTCATAGATGGGACTGGCAGATAAGCCAGGTAATGTAAATTAAATTTGCAGCATGGAACCAGAAGATAATAATCTCTTACTGAGTTAAATGTCTCAGCTCCTATGATCCAGTTCTGCAAATAGGTGGATTAATTTTGCAATAAACAGAAAACTACTATGTAGTTCCCTGCGGCTCCTTGAAGATGCTGTCTAATCTGATTAACTCCCAACTCATCCACTTAACTGTTTCTTTTAAGTTGAAGGGATAAATCTTATACATACAAACTATCTCTGAAGAACATGGTTACTAATACTATTACCTGCAAAATAATCTTTCCTTTCAATTTAGAAGAAAAATATTTCCTTCTGACTAATCTCCTCTCTGTGTGTTCAGCTGTAGATATTAACCAGGTCTGACTTGACTGTACATGTCTAACATTTGTCCACAGTACAAGCCTCAACAAAGAACAACAGCCGTAAGGAGAAAGTCTCTCTTTTACATAATTTGTTTTCTGCATTTAAAAAATAAATCAACAAGTATATTTTCTTCTTTGCATTTATTAAACTTTGTTATCTTCTAGGCAAAGGCACTAGCAAGACCAGAAATATTTTTGTTTCTGATGAAATATCTGCTGACATTAATTGTTGGCATATCTCCAGTCTTCTGGGTGGGAAGTAAAAAGACCTGTTCTGAATGGGCCAATTTCTTCAACAGAAACCGCAAAAGAGAGTAAGAACAATTTTTTTTATTCCTGTTTTTTAAAGTGTATACTTTAGAATAAGTTGGATTTCAGACGTTTCTTAAATATAGCTCAGGTACATCGGGGATGAAAGGAAGACGAGGGAAAATGTGGGCCCTTTCCATAATGAAATGGGTGACCTGGTTACCCGGGATACGGAGAAGGTGGAGGTACTCAATGACTTTTTTGCCTCGGTCTTCACCAGCAAGTGCTCGAGCCTCACTACCCAAGCCACGGAAGGCACAGGCAGGGACTGGGAGAAGAAAGAGCCACCCACTGTGGGAGAACATCAGGTTGGAGACCATCTAAGGCACCTGAAGGTGCACAAGTCCGTGGGACCCGATGAGATCCATCTGCAGGTCCTGAAGGAACTGGCGGATGAAGTTGCTAAGCCACTATCCATCGTATTCGAGAAGTCATGACAGTCCGGTGAAGTTCCCACTGACTGGAAAAGGGGAAACATAACCCCCATTTTTAAAAAGGGAAAAAAGGAAGA
>NW_008795122.1:2387392-2395920 GCF_000699145.1 Aptenodytes forsteri | reverse complement strand
GGAAACATTCAAGGTCAGGTTGGACGGGGCTCTGAGCAACCTGATCTAGTTGAAGATGTCCCTGCTCATTGCAGGGGGGTTGGACTAGGTGACCTTTAGAGGTCCCTTCCAACCCAAACTATTCTATGATTCTATAATCAAAATGTTCTCCTCAGACCCTTTCTTTTTCGGTGTCTAAATGCTGAATATGGGCATCAGAAAAATTCCATTGGGCTCCTTGGAAGTTTTACATATGCAGTAACTTTTTGACAGCATTCTTGGAAGATAGAAAATATTTCCCTCTGTTGACTTGTTCTCTTCATAGAGCAGAAGACATATTGTTGTGTTTAGCATTGGCTAATATCTCTCTGGTTTCCAGTCAAATGAGGGAAGATAATTTCAGCCATCAACTTAGATCCTTTCATGTGTTCTGACTGCTTCATTTGGCACAGTACTTAGCTGTGTTTACTATCATGCAATAATAACATCCTCTGCTTTTCTCCTCTGCCAGGCTTGTCTTATTTTAAAATTAATTTTCACTGAACCCTCCTTAGTATCACTTTTATTGTATTAATCTACTGTTCCTTGTTTTTTTTCTGAAACAGAATAATTCAGTTTTGTTACTTAATTTTAGTAAATTCATATCTTTGGATTTAAACAGATTATAAATGTCATCTCCATTTCTTGTAGTTGTCATTTTTTCCATTCCTTTTTATTCCTTGATTATTTCGTTTTAGATTATCAGTGTTACTCGTAAATTATACTGTATTTTTAGATCTTTTTATTTCTTTGGATTTCCCAAGGCAGCAGTCCTTAAGCTGTTTTTATTTTACATCTACATTCCTTGATGGTGAGCTTATAGCTTCCTTTCCCTCTCCCCTCTTTTTCCATTTCCTGTATAATTTTTCTTGTGTTTCAGATGTTAACGGCTTTCAGCTATAAGAATTTTAAAATAATGAAGTCAATTTTAGAATGATTACCTCTTTTTTTACTTGAATGAGGTTTACTTTACATAAAGTTAATTTGGTAATACAGCTGCTTATGAGCTAATCCTGCTTTCCTCTCTTAGATGATTAATCTACTGAAGTCATTGGACTTACTTGCAGAAGTAAGAAATGTAAAAATCTGCTTTATTTAATTGTTCCACAGACATAATTACTTTGGAGCCATTATGATCAGATTTTTTCTCCTCTTTTCACATACAATTGTGTTCCTCGTGTTCATTAATATCCAGCTCAGATTGCGTCATTGGTTGCTATTCTTTCACGTTTTTGTGTATGAAGCCATATTACATTATATCTAAGGTTATCCTCTTCATTCAGTTACATGCTTCTGTTTTCTTTCAGTCCAATCAGTGAGAGTCGAAGAGTGCTGCAAGAATCATGCGAATTTTTCTTGAGGCACAATTCCAAAGTTAAACATAAAAAGAAGCACTACAAATCAACTTCGCACAGATTGAAAGTCATTTCGAAGTCAATGGGGACTAGTACGGGTGGCACAACAAATCATGGAACTTCTGCAGTAGCAATCACTAATCATGATTACTTAAGCCAAGAAACTGTTGCAGAAATTAAAACCTCTCCAGAGACATCTGAGAAAGAGGTAGAGGCAGAGGGAACATCAGCCCGAAGAGTTGAGGAAGGTGAAAACAGTGGAGAACAAATGTTGTCTGGTTCTAAACTGACCGTGGATCAGGAAAAAAGAAACAAATCAGATAGCACATGTGATATGAGTAGCTTGGCTGAGAGTATGAAGAGAGTAGGGGAAGGAAGGTAAGGTTCCTAAACTCAGTCTTTTGCTTGTGTGTTTCACCACTATTTTTGTAAGTTTTCTGTCACTTCTCTCTGAAGAATCAGTATACTCTCAGTATACAATTAACCTTTAGTAGCTGTCAAGAGTACTCTAATTCTTACGTGGCCACATGAAATAGTTTGTGTCTTTAGCATATGGGCTATTTTGTATTTTTTTTAGGATTATTCTTTTCCTTTTAAGCATTGAGTGCTGGAGCTTAGCTCATAGGTTATCTCTGTATTGTTGAGCAGTGACCCTCAAGGAATCTGTGGCTGCAATGCAATCATTTTGAGATGTGACAAGTCTGAAAAAGAACAACAGTGACCCTAAGCTTGAAAAGTGAACAGAACTGTATTGCATTCTCTTGAAAAAAGAATATAGGTTAAGATATGTTATAATTGCGTTGCTAAAAATGTGGTTTTTGCAGTGTAATGCACTGTGCTTAAAATTGACTCCCCGTGTTTTATTTTTCATTACTTACAGAATAACTCCTAAGAATGATTTTATTGAATCTCCTCCATTACAAAGCAGCTGTTCCCAAATACCTGGAGTCTCACAGTCAGCTTCCGTATCGCTACTTGTCTACTCGGCTTCAGACACCAGAAGAGAGTTGGATTCAGGAAACAGTTCAAACCCTTGAAAGATTGAAATTTTATATGAACATTTTCAATGTATAAAACTGATACGGATTCTGTTACACTGGAAATAACTGATATTCTGTGCCTTATTAAAAACCACACATATCTTGCTTTGCACTTAAAAAATGTAAGTTTTGTTGTAGGGACAGCTAGCAATAATGTACTATATTTAATCCTATCCAGGAATAATGGAAATGGAAATTCTGTAGGACATGGCTGGATTGACTAGCAGTAATTTAAGAAAAAGATGAGAGAAACGAATATTATTCCCAGCATAAGGAACACTTAGTAATGAATTGCATTAAAATAATGCTTAAAAAGCACTGCTACCTTTCAAGGCATAAAAGTTACATCTGCATCTTTGATATTTTTCAAAACTTGTTTATTTTTTTTCTCTTTTTTACTGTGTCTTAAACAGCAGTATCACTTAAGGGATACACAAATTTATAAATACTCTAAATTATGTGTCATGATGTATCAACTATAGCACTGTTTTATGGTAGTTTGTACACTGAATATGAAAGGGAATCTGGAATTAATGATTTATTTTGTACAGAAAAATGAATTTTGTAAATAATTGACTGCGTAAGGTCAATATTTAGAACTACTGTTTTGTATGTATTGTACAAACTCGGTAAAGTCAACATTCTTCCCTTAGGTGTTACTAAAGTCAACAGTCCTGTGGTGATCAGGCAATGAAGAAAACACTTCAGATCCCTGGCGGCATGGGGGACAGAATCTGAAGTGTACACTTCGGGGTTTTTTTACTGAGCTGCAGTGAAAGTGTTGTTTCACGTTGTTTCTATGCAAGTAACTTTTTTTAATTCTGTAGAGAAATACCTTGCAGAAAATAAACTATTGAGTTATTAATATACAGGCTTGTTTAACAATATACTTACTGAAAACAAGATGCTTTTTCTACAAAGCTTAATTTTTCTATATACTACAGCAATATATTTTCTTTAAATCAAAAAGGTCTTCATACATGTAGCCTTTCTTATGATAGGGTAGTTCTCAAGAGCAAGTACTGCTGACGTGGATAAGAATTTTATCATTCAGCTCTTAAGAAATCCTGGTTCCAGTGAAGTCAATGTGATTTATTACTTGAGATAATTTGGAGCCAGGGTTTTGCTGTTTCCTAAACCTAAATGTCAGTGCGTTTTGTAAGACCGTTCAGCATCTTACATCTGATTACTAATAAGAATATTTCTCAATATTTTGATATTATGCAGAAAAATTGTTTTCCAATTTGGGCAGCATTTGTGGTGATGCTTTAAACAATCAAACAAAACTGTCGTGGTACAAAGGTCATGTATATGCTGAATCAACGGGAACTACAGTTCTGATAAAGTGAAGTTATTTGTTTTATCCATCGTGCATTAAAAATGGAATGTATTTACCCTTATATTGCAGCATCGGCATTTTAGCATTTGTAATTTATTGCCTTAAATAGGACGTGCTATTTCTTTTATAATTTCCCCATTTAAAATATACAAATATAAAATACATCCTTGCTGCTGAGAAGGACAGTGAGAAAGATCTGAAAAGTCTCCTGTGAAAATGCACACTAAGTACCCTTCATTCTTGTAGTCATGTTTGTAAACGGGTAACTTTATACACATGTTCAGTAGTTCTGTTATTACTGTCTTTGTTAGTAATAAAATATACTGTTGTATAGTAAGAGCTTCTGAGTTAATACTTCTTATTAACTAGTTGTAGCATGTTTGTTGCTGTATTACTGTAGTATTTTTGCACCTAAGACCCTTTAATGTATTTTTTCTTAGAGCTGTGTGAGGTAGTAAGTATTGCAATGTTTTATCCCTCCTGTGTAAGTGAGAAACTGAGACAGAACAATGCTGGGAATTGTTCACATGAACATGGAGAGTGAGAAACTGAACGAGTGCTTTCATCCTAAATGTTTAGAGCGTTCTTTCTTTCATGACCTCTAGTTAAAGACCTCCTTTAGATTACATAGAATATGTATTTCCATGCTATGCTCTTGCTCAACCTTCTTAAAATATTGATACACATTTTTAATTTATCTAATATTATTCCCTTTTTTAGGTAGTTCAGTAAAAGTCATGCTTTTGTGGTAACTGCTCTAAAAAAGATGAATACAAAGCAATTTTGAAGTTACGGCAATACTGTGGGCTTAAAAATAGATACATTTTCAAAGAACTGTGAACTACTAACTAAGCAGTAATCATAACATCCATTGGAAGTGGTAGAACGAGGCTGTGGCACTTGTGTGTTCCCGTGCTGTCGTACCAGAAATAACGTGCAGAATGTGAATTCCCAAGGTGACCTTTATAGCTGAAGAGTTTGTGATCCCTGGATGCTTTAACCTTGAAATACCCAAGCAGTAACTGGAAAGTTAAACAGCTATTTGAATGCCCACAAAAATGATGGGGGAAAGAAGCTGAAAGAAGAGGTGCGGAGATGAGTGAGGGTATGGAAGTCTGCCTTACAGCGATGGACTATTAAGAACCTCATAAACAGTTTCTCTAACAAAAGGTGTTTGGGTTATTTGCTTTCATCTGTTACCTGACCAAAGTTAAAACTGAAAATAGACAATTCATATTAAAAGGCCTTTTCTTAAACTGTAACAGTAACTTGAACATCTCCATCAACTTAAGTCATTTAATTGAGACTGGCTATCTTCTGAAAGATGCACTATAATTTAAGACGGATACAGCCATTTCAGTCTTGTTTTCTGCCTTTGTTTGCAGAAAGCTAGAACAAAGGATACTGACAACTTCTGCAAGCCTTAAAATGTGTGTGCTAAATGGTCTTTTACTTCTCTTTTTTGTAATGGATCTCTGTCATAAATCACTTCAAAATATGCATTACACCGAATAGAAAATTGCATAGAAAATCTTTCGAAGGAGAAGATAAATCTAACATACTAAATCATATTTGAGTTGTGATATAAACAGCACCTGAGATTGCCACTACAGTAGCTTTATGGTACATTTTGTATACACTCTCATTTTACGGTCCTATTTTGCAATTTTTTTTAGTGAAAATTGGGATGAAGTTTACCTAGAGTATAAAATAAAGCTATGCACATATTTGGAAAAAATAGTCGAAGTTTGCAAAACTAACCCAGGATATGGAAAAAAATGGTATTTTGTTTCTATTGGTAACATTTGAAAGGTGCTATTAGCTTATAATAAGAAAAATATCTGCAATATTTAAAATATCTTTAAATCCTTTTGCTTTTTTAAACTTCAAAAATAAAAAACAATTCAAGTATGGAGTATTAACAAGCTGAAGCATCATGCTTTTTTCTTTGCCGGTTGTTCAACTGATTCATAGAGAACTGTAGGTCCTTTTTCTTTACAGGGTGCAGCATATATTTGGTTTAAAGATGGTAAAATCTAGTTGAATTTCAGAAGAAAAAAAAATATTTAAATATGAAAAGTTGAACTTTAATAAAAACAAGTTTAGCGTTCTACAAAGCACTGAAAAATACAGTAGCTGAATAGGATGAGGAATCACGTTTCCCTTTGAAGTTTGACCACCCAGTCTCAATGTGCAATTTCAGATCGCTGCACGTCAAAGGAGAAATGCTACATCCCTCCCTTGACCCTGGCCGCTTGTTGAATCGCTCTTTGAAGGTATCTGGCCGCTCTCTGTTTGGCTGCGCTCACTGGTAAAGATTTCTGCCAGTATTAACCACTGGCATTCACGGCAATTTAGATGGCTGGCACCAAAGGTATTTTAGAGTCTCGTGAGAATAAATGCTATTTCCTGTGCATTACCTTTTTTTGCACTTACTCTTTCACTCTTATTTTTGTCCCTTAACATGTTTATCTATTTTTTTAATGGACTAGAGTTTAACTGTAATTAAAAATAAAGATGTTGGGCAACCTATACCACGCCTTTATGAGCTGTCTGCTTTGTATCTCTAGAAGCGGAGCTCAGAGTATCTTTCTGATGTACATCTATGAAATCCGCTTCTGTACATTAACCGGATTTTACTTCCTACTAAAAAGCACTTGAGATGCAAAGTATAATTAAAAGATTAAAAACATGCCAGGACATTTCTATCTGAGCTCTTCATTAATGCTCATTCCCTGTGTTCCAACTTTGTTCATCAAAACTAAATCTAAAATAAAAGTTTGCTTTATCTGAGGTCTTACTAGTTAAAATAATGTAATGACAAACATGAAATCTCTTTAAACCTACCTTCATTAAATGGCTCACAGCTGGTTTCTCAGCACAAACAGGAGCTGGAGAGGGTAATAGTTTCTGCAAGAAGAGCTGTGTGGAAGAGAGCAATTTTTGTGGAAATGGGCACTCGGTGCTGGGTGTAGGTGAACTGGAGGGACACTGATCTCCGGCCTAGAGAGCATTCTCTCAGGTATGGCAGATTGTCATGAGAGAACGTCGGGTGTTTTAAGTGGAGAGGAACACACTGATACTTTAGGACTCACTCTTGACATACAAGGTGAAGAGAAACAGCAAGAAGAAATTTTACTTCCATTAAGTAGGTTTGTAAGTTACAGAGATGATGGTGGGATCATTAGGCACGGCCACCAAAGGGATCCTAACAGGAAAGAGTATGTTCCATGTTTGTTGTGTATGAAGGATGAGCAAAGTATCTATATTTTTATGAAGATAATGTGCATCCCAGTTTATCTTCCTGATGCTCTGCTTGACCACATAAAACTGGATAACGAAATGACATGGAGACGAAAATGAGTCACTGCCAGATAAGGTCCTAGAGAAAATTATTAGTAAGTTATTTAATTAGTTGATCACTTCAGCTAGCTGGGAAGCTGCATTCTCTCCAGACCCAGCTCTAGTAGTATCATACCTACTACCCGAGAGTGCATGCAAGTCTTGAATGACCGAGCTGAAGATTTGAGGATGCTGAAGCAGCTGAACAGGTTTCTTGGCACTGGGTTTGAGTCCCTGATGTTGCCCACTGGACACAGTCCTCTCTTGGGCTTGCTCTCCTTCCAGATTCCTACAGGTAGGGCTGTGATCCAGACTTCCAACTAAAGAACAAGTGGATGCTCTACAGGGACATCCAGACACGTATCATTCCGTGAAACATGAAGAGATGTCACTGACAGGGGTGTGACCTGCCACTGAGCGGATGAGATGCCAATGTGTTGGGCTGGCTAAAGTCAGGACTCACCATGGAAATTAATTGGAGCTCTTTTTCTTAAAATGTGATTTTTGTAGGCAAGATCATCCTGAGAATGGACACTGTGAGAGAAGCTGATAGTCGGGATGAGGTTCCCTATGGAGAGAAATGGAAAGTCACCAAGCCAGTAGGAAAAACCAAGAAAGCACACCCCATAAAAAACAAGGGAGGACTTTGCCTTTTAAATTAATCTAACCTCAACAGCATTAGATATTTTTAGGGCACACTTACTGAAGCTTCTGTATTTGGCAATGGCAAATTGTGAACTCATTTATGAGATTTTTAATCAACCAAGAGGTGCTGTAATTACAGCAAAGTTACAAGGACAGAAGTAAGGAAACCACACTAGAAACAAAGTCATGCCACACAAAAGCCCAGTTGGATGAGCACCTGCTGTAAAAAATATAACTCAAAGAAGGACTTGAAAAGACATTTTTATTCACAGGAACCTGGTAGGTTTTTCGCTGTTCTGGCCAAGCACAATTTAATCTCCACGTGAGCCAGGGATTCAGTGTTGTGCTTGATCCTTTCCAGCGCCATTGCACTAGTCAGTGGTTGATGCAAGTCAAGTAAGATTTCTATTTTAGCACATATAAAAATTTTAATGCAAGAGTTTATCTGTTGAAGGATCCTCGGGGCTAGCTATGGGATGACCCCACTGAACTGCTCATGGTGACCCTCTCTCACTGTGCCTGACCCAGCAGCCCCTGTAAATACATTGCCCTTTTGGTGACAGTGAGTCATCAGTGAACAGATGAGGTAGGTGCTGCCCAGAAGCTCCACAGCCCTGCTTGCAGCAAGCCATGGTGCTTCTTCGCTGAGGTCAGGCCACCTGGGGGGACAGTGTGGATGTGAGAAGCCGGGTCTCAGGAATGCCGCAGGCTCCAGGCTCCACCACTACATAGAATCATAGAATCATTGGGGTTGGAAAAGACCTCTAAGATCATCGAGTCCAACCGTCG
>NW_008795122.1:2381724-2387302 GCF_000699145.1 Aptenodytes forsteri | reverse complement strand
CTTGAGGCCATTTCCTCTCGTCCTATCGCTAGTTACTTAGAGACAGAGACCGACACCCACCTCGCTACAGGTAGTTGTAGAGAGGGTCTCCCCTGGCGCAACTTGAGGCCATTTCCTCTCGTCCTATCGCTTGTTACTTGGGAGAAGAGACCGACACCCACCTCGCTACAGGTAGTTGTAGAGAGCGATGAGGTCTCCCCTCAGCCTCCTTTTCTGCAGGCTAAACAACCCCAGTTCCCTCAGCCGCTCCTCATAAGACTTGTTCTCCAGACCCCTCACCAACCTACATGCAACAGGCAGAGCCGCAGCGACCATGTATGTTCAGAACTGTCATTGCTGTTGTGGCTCTGCCCCTCTCTCTCTGTCTCTCCTCTGAGATGGGAAGTTTTGTGCAACTGTTGAGTGTCCGGGGCCAATTCTTTTGTTTCTGTGACCAAATCCTCTTGCATCCACAGGCTTCGGTGTATTTTGTGTGTGCCAGCTATGGTGGCTATAGACCTCTGGTTTCTGTAAGCCATGCCGAAGCGCTACCCAGCCCTTCCTCAGCCTGCACCCCACTCCTCATTGCTGCCTTGCTTATCCTGAGGAACTCCTTTTCAAAGGGCTTGCTGGATACAAATAAAAATAAACATTTCAAAGTTCCAGTCCATTCCTTTCATTTTAGGGTTATCACTAATTCGAAGCACTGTCTTCCAAAACTGGAAGCACAGACCTGTGGAAGTGCACTTGATGAATGGTGTAGAAAACCCAAGATTGTTCCCTTCATTGAAGAAGCTTTCCTGTCTGAATGGAGCATTGTATTTCACATCCCAATAACCATTTACTAGCACAGGATTCAAGGAGAGTTAGCTTTTCAGTTCCGCAAAAGGCCTTTCTATTCACTGAGAATTCAATGAGACAGCCAAGTTTTTTTTACCATTGACTAATTCACAACCACTCTAATGAGCAAGTGTTTCTCCTGAGCCTCAGCTCTCTCCTTGCGCATGCTGATTCACTGAAGACCCCCTGTACATTTATTCTGCTCTCTATAATCACCATCTTCTTCAAGAATTTAACTTAAAACTGGACTGAATTACTTTTCCCATTCTACCATGTGCACAAGTCCTTGAGCAACCCGATCTAACTAGACCTGTTTCGACCAGATGAGCTCCAGACGCTCCTTCCAACCCAAACGTTTCCATGACTGCAGCCAGGATTGCGCCGGCTGCACTTGGGAGACAGTCTTGCAGAGCTACAGACCAGACTCCTTCAGAGTCAGACATTTTCAGCCAGCAATCAGTGAAAACAGGTCTCAGTATGGGCTTTTCATCATAACATTTACACTATGGACATGTCTGGATATCCTGAGTTACCCTTTATCAGTGAAGCAGACAGTTCTTCCAAATAGTTTTATTAAAGTTTATCTAACTCTGACAATTTGTGAGTGGTGTTTAGTTTAAGATATTCAATGCTTCCATTATTATTGTAAAAGCCACAGCTATAGGGAAATGCAACTAGAAATCAACTGATGACTTGGACAGAAAAAAAAGATCTGCCTAGAAGCCCCAGCGGGCTATGAAAGGAGCTGTTTCCACAAGATGAGCTCCGTGGTATCTGAGGCATGTCCTGGTCTTGACTTGTTGGTAACAATGTTAAAGATTTATCTCAATAGAAAACTTAATTAATCTGAGTAATAAAAAGTGTTAATCCTCTCTCTAGTGTTTTCTATTGTGCAAAAATACAATGTTTCCTATAGTAACATTAAGACCCGCCATGTGCTTATTCAGAAGTAAAGAATTAACACTTAACTGCGGAATTTTTCTCTCGCACTCAAAAAATGCCATCCTCCTGTATATGGACACAGGAATCTTCTTCTGCAGACAAGCCTCCGAAGGGTCAGCATACGCTTTCCTGACAGTTACACCCCTCTTGTCTTTGACGAACTCTGTTATTATGCTCTAACCTCTGCCTGTTCTTTCTGGCTGTCACTCAGATGATCAATTTTTTTTTTTTTCATGGCTTGCATAATGAACTGTTAGCATGACTTGACTGTCACCTGGAGGTATAGAGTCTCAACAAGTAGAATATTGATATGACTTACACTTTTAAGCTTTTCTCAGAGGAGGAAAGAGGATATCAGTGAGTGTTATAGTCCACTAAAAATCTGCCCAAAACTAGTTTTTAAGATTTCAATTGTTAATATGTGTACCTGCAAAGCACTGCTGTGACTGCAATGCCACGCTTATCATGTTTATGTAGAAGCTACTGGAAGATTTGTTAAATAGGTGCTAGTAAAGCTAGCACCTAGCTAGTTGCTAGTAAAGCAACAAAATAGAGGGAGAGAAGTTTTGGATTATTTTAAAATATTAAGCATGCTATATCAATAATATACTTAAATTAAAAGGTGTTAGAAGGGATCAAGGCCACGATCCCATTGATATTTATGCAGTTCCAAAGATTTTTTTTGTGGAAGAAAATGAAATCTATTTCTTAAACCTGTAATAAATTTCCCTGAGAGCTCTTACTTTGGTTTTCTTCTACAGCAGCACAGACGGCTCTTTGTTTCCTCAATCAGACAGGCAGGCTGCAAAGAGCCATTCAGGAAATTCAACAGTCTTCTCTGATCTCAGCCTTTTACACCGACTTACAGCTCACCCTAAAATATCAGTAATAAAGTGAACAAGAGCTAAATGATGAACTCCACAATTAAAAGCACCAAGGGTAGATCAGCAAAGATCCCGAGTGTTGCGGTGCTGAGCACTGCCGTGCTAACCCTGAGCACTCTGCTGCTTACCCCAGGGTATGCACGCGTTCCCCAAAGCACTGCACAGATAGGACTGCCAATCAAAGTCAAAATCCCCAGACATTGCCAGAACAGGGAAATGTATAAAGCAGTAAGAGTTAAAAGCAGATGACAGGTCCAGGTCTTGGCGCTTACCTTACTGGGCCTCTTTAAAGGGGCTCAGGATCCTCAGCCTTGAACCTACTGTAATATTAAGGCACCTAAGCCTGGTTTTCCTGGTTGTGAAAAGCCTCAAGTAATATAGTTCCCATCTGAGAGGAATCCATTTCTGAGTGGTTAAAGCTTCTCCTCACTGTGTAAGGAGACTCTTCTACCAGATCTGGGTCTGTTCTACCAGATGTGTGTCTCTTCTACCAGATTTGGAATATGGACCTGGTCTTTCATTCCCGGGCTCTGCATTAACCATGGGCAATGGGTTCCCATGACAAAATGCTCCTAATCTTTCCTACTGCAGTTGTTTCACTTTGTCAAGACCAAGGAATGAATAGCAATTATTTACTGGTTGAATTCAAACCAGTGCTCTAATAAATAGTATTCGTAAACCAGAACAGTTTGCACAAGAAAGGAGGAGGGACCCGGTGACCCAGTGGGCAGGCCCTTGAATTTAAATGTTTTATAGCTGAGGTGAATGGAAACACGTGTATGTATGAGCACATCCTCCTCTCCAGGCTTGTGGCTGGTTTTTGGGATGCTGAGAGGCTATGTGAGGGGGGGAAACGGCTCAAGTCACAGCAGAGAGACTGCACTCATGGCACCAGCCTGGTGGTGTGAGCATCTGCTGTGTATGGCGCACTAATGGTGCCACAGTGACCTTGCATGAGCCTGCCTGGGTTGTGCAGCAGCAGACTGATCGTGTGGAAGATTTTAGTGACATTTAAATGGTGGATGTATGTACCTCATCATCTTTGCTGATATGTTTGTAAAGCCACATATAAAAGATAAACTCTATATCATATGGCAGTATGGGTAAGATGAAGGAATCACTAGTTGACATAATATGGATCCTGGTTTGAAGATGCTCAGGCAAATTTATTACAACAGCTCCTTTTGTCCGGGAAATATTTAAGGCAAAGTAGGTCAGTAGTTCTGATTCAATTCGAGTATCTCACCGGCATTCAACAACGGTTGCTGCCCTCAGAAGCATTTAAATATGTCAAAAGCCCACAGAGCATAAGCCTAGCAGATGGCAAGGCTTGCTCGGACTGAAGCAGGCTAAAGAGGATGTTGATATTTCTGTTTTCCAGATGGTAATGCACATTGCAAGTCAAATGAGCGCTAGGAACTGCACAGTGCACTTACCAGAGCTCAGAGCAGACGTCCCACCATTATTTGCTAAGACCTTCTTTTAGAGCGCTCCTCAGTTCACTTCCCCTGGCAAAACCAGCCATTTGGGATTTAAAAGCTTCTAGCCCAGACCCAAACTCTAATGGTGAGCAAACCCAGGTGGGGAAATCTGTATGGATGTACGTGCAAATTTTGTTATCTAAACCACAGAGTATTTGTATTAGGAAGGTGTACAGTGCTGCTGTGCTGTGTGCTTCGGCTATTGCACCTTGCCTGAAGAAATTAATTCTGTAACACAGAAGTTGGGCAGTCTGGGAAGGGACGTGCCTTAGCAGCAGCCCGTATTGATGCTGGGGATCCCCAGCCACTTGGGAACGATGCTTGTGTGAACATGCATGTTACAGAGAAGTCAAACATTACCGTCTTCGCAGTATTGCCACCAACCCGGACCAGAGGCAGGAAGGTTTGCTGGTAGCGGCACGCAATTGCACAATGAAGCCTCTGCGTGTGCATGTTTGTGGATGTTCACTGAGGCTGTCACAGAAGCGATCGTTATAATTGAGGATTTACATCATTCCATAAATTTTCCCAACTGGTTTAGGGAACCATTATTATTTACTAGCTGTTTTATAAGTCGGCTGGGTGTATTGCTGCACTTCTCCACAAGGCAGGAGCCCACACCTCAGCAACGCGGCTGACGTCAGTCCCAGTTCTCAGGACAGCGTGTGACGGGGTTGATGACAGCAGTGCGACCTGTGGTGCAAATCGCACCTCACTGCTATTGTTCAGCCAGTATGGACGTGGAAAGGGGAGAAAGGCAGAAGTGGCTTAAAGTGCAGAGGTAACTGCAGTCAGAGCAACGTGGAGAGGTTTAGTGTAAACAAAAATCTGGTTCTGCGCGGTCTAGCGTGAATGGCTCAATGTCTTGTGACATGCATTCCTACAGGAGAAATGTGTGGTTTTGTTAAATACTTCAGAAAAAAAAATGTATTGAAGCTTATCTCCCCCTTCTGGAAACTCTACCTCTACAAATCCCACGAAGATTGCAGCATACAGAAGTTATATTTCAAATATTTGTTATTTCTATTTCTAATGCTTAAGGAGATATGGCATTCTTTATTTTATAGTGCTTTCATTTCTAGTATGCTGAAAAGTAAAATATTATTTTGAATGAAAGCAAAATGAGATGGTTTACGCTGGGTTGCCGAGGACTCTTCTTGTGTTACTGACAATGTTCAGTCAGGCAACACCAAGTTCTTCGATAAAAGTCCAAATTCCGCTGCTGTTCAGACGGATTTTGTGTCCTTACCTTGCACTTCTGTTAAAATGAAACCGGCGATTTATACCCGGCCGCTATTTAATCACTGTTTCCACTCACGGTGCATCAGGCTCCTGCTGTGGCGTTATGCGATTTCTTGGCCAAACGACTCATTCATCAGAAAGGTGTTACCGCCTGCAGAGCGAATTCTTGAAGACTTGGAAGCGGGCTCCTTGGTGCTCCGCGAGGGCCGG
>NW_008795122.1:2375171-2381217 GCF_000699145.1 Aptenodytes forsteri | reverse complement strand
CGGGGGCGGTGGGGCGGCCGGAGGAGCCGCGCGGCTGCTTTTTTATTGCAAAGACGGGAAAAAAAGCCCGAAAACCCACCGGTTTTGGAAAACCTCGCCGCCGCACCGGGCCGCTCCGGGCGGGCCCCCGCCGGGGCCCGCCGCCGTGTTTCCCTGCGCCGTTTGGGTTCTCTCTTGGTGTTTTTTTATTACCCCCTGGTTGCGCTGAATCAGGAAAATGCTGAGAAAGGGTTGGACGGGCTTGGACAGAAACCGCTGGATTTCGGCGGCTGGGTGCGTGTCTTCGTGTTTTCTACGCAGGGTCAGAGTCTGAGGGGTTTGCGGTTAAAGCCGGCGTCGTCCCCGCTGCCGGTCGTGTCCGCAGGGCGAAGCGAGGCCGAGCCGGAGGGGAGGCATCGCGGCGGGAATAAAGGCTGCACTGTGAGCCCATTCCTGCCCTCTGCAGATTGCAGCGGCGACGCTGAAATCTTGCAGTCCTTGCGACATAAGGAGTAAAGACGGTGTATTTCCTAAAAGGCTAGTGAATAAATAACAAACTACAAAAACAGAAATAAAAGGACTGCTCTTTAGCAGCCATTGGAGACTGTGAAAACTGTATCTGCACGCTTACTGAGCCCACTTTTCCTTGGAGTCGCATTAATGCATTTATTCCCTTTGGCACCTGGGACTGCATACCTCTGTTTGCAATTCCATTGCAGCTAGAAACGTGCATGTGTTGGGACTATCCCATCTCGGGGATAGAAGAAAGGAGGGAGATTTTCCAGTCCTTGGAATGTAGAAAGCAGATGTGAAGCTATTTCTGTGAGCTGCTGGACTGCTGTTCTCCTCCTGCAGAAAATCAGTGGCATGGCCGTTTCTTCCATGATCTCCAGCGAGATCCCCAGAAGTGACGTGCTGGAAGCACCGTGGGTGGCAAAGCTCCTTCCCTTTCTCACCACCTCATTACTCTTTCGTTTTTACTGTGGAAATTGAATTGCATTGAGAATAAGGAATTTGCACACATGGAGGAGCTTACGTTTTCTGTTGGAGCGGTATTTTAGGGTCCTTTGTACAGGGCATTCCTCTGGCATTGCCTCGTGCTTTCAGGTGCGGCAGAGTGGGCAGCAAAGCCCAGGTAAATAGATGGCAGCTGAGTCAGCCGCAGCCCAGTTGTTCAGACCGCTTCAGCTAAAGCCCTTCCAGGGCAGCATGACGGCACGCCTGAGAGGCAATCCTGCCTTCAGTGGACATTTTCATTTTAAAACATGTTTTATGCATTAGCAGCTTAAGAAAGCATGAAAAAAGACTTGATTCGGCAAGCATAGGTGCATTTAGTTGGAGTGGAGCCCAAAGCCCAGGTAATTCTTTCGCTCACCTCAGTGTTTTGGGTGTGCAACGGTGTGGGCCGCTCTCTCTGGAAGGAAACGGTGCGGCTCTTGGTGGGCAGCGGCCGCGGCTCCTCCCTCAGGGCAGCCCTGCTCCCTCGCAGTGCTGGTGCTGCCGCCACCCGGTGCTGCTGGTGCCCCGGGGGACGGGAGGGCCACGGGTCTGAGCCTCGGAGGACCCCAAATCTCACCGGTTTCCATATCCTCGGGATTTCTGTGATGAGTAACCACATGTAAAACCAGAGCCAGTCACTGCTGCCAATGGAGTCCAACGGGAAAATAGCAGCAAAAGCAGGTAACAAGCGATGCTGCGTGAAACAGAAATGTCTTTGCATCATTCTCGTGGTCCTTAGGTTGGTGTGTGCTTCACCAAGCAGCCTTCTCTCCAGCTAACTTTTCTATACGTGGCCTTCTTGATTATGACATCCCACTATTTCCACTGCCGTATGCCTACTGCGTTTTCTTTGGCGAAGGTAGTAAGGGAATGCCAGCATCCATTAGTCCAACTCTCATCTTACCTCCTACTAGAACCCGTACAGTCACTGATTTTATTTATAGCATGGCTCCAGCCGAGCCTGTGATGCCCATGCTGGGTTTTGCGCCAACGCACAGGAAAAGGAACAAGTCCAGAAGAAGAAAGTTCACCAATGTGACAAAGGAGAGAGGGCAGGGGCTCCCGCGGTGCAGATAGTGGCATGGCTTGCAGGAGGGGGAATAGTTGCATGATCCTTTCTTTTTGAAACAAGTGGGGATTAGGTAGTTTAAAACGGATGAAGAGAAATAGGTGTGAGAAAGGGGAAGAGCAGAATATAGTTATCTGTGAGCATTTGGGATGAAGACTGGAGGAACCGTCAGTCACCAGACGGGACAGAGCATTTAAAGTAAAAGGCCTGTGATCGCTAGCCCCTGCTCAACGTTTCTGTGCCTGCTCCACTGGCTCCATATGTGTGTGCTCCCCCTGGCATCCAGCGCTCGTGCCACTGGGGGAATGAGCTCTGGGCTGCACAAACGTACTCTCCAAGGACAGCAAGCCCAAATCTCGTAAGGTATGAAGGCAGTGTGTGTTAACATGCAGTTTGAGAGGGCAACAATTGACCTTTCCTAATATTGTGATGTTAGGGAGGGCGTTAGTGTGCTGTCCTCCCATGCATGCCTTCCCACCGCTGCGGATGGGGATCCTGAGTTCAGGCTGATTGCAGCGTGCAGCTTCCCATGTCCACATCAGCACTGACACGCTGTGTGCACTCTGGAGTCTGACTCACATGGCTTGACTTGCGACGTGATTCTGCCCTGCAGGAATGGCGGCAGAAGAAAAGCAGCGTTAACCTCTGCTCTCTAGGAAATGCAAAAGTTTCTCTACTTTAAAAAAAAAAAAAAGGAAAAAATAATAATGAAAGCTTATTAGCTGAGACAGTTACCCAAGCAATGGTGGGTTAGGAGAAAGTAACTGTTAACATATAACTCTCTATATTTTTTTGTTTCTGTATTGGAATGTTTTGAATCTTCTGAGGTTTTCCAACAGGTTTTAAAACTTGCACTAGGCCAATTTTTAATTCTAGGATTTATGCATGTTTTCATAAAATAATTGGCATCTTAATTTACAGCAGATTCTGCTGGCACTGCTTATCTTTGAAATTTTATTTTTCCTTTTTTTTCCTCTATGGATCCATTTTCTTGGTGATGCAGAAACAGCCCATTAGCTTGTGTCACAGCAGGAGTTTTTGTGTTTTGTTGTTGTTGTTTGTTTGTGTTTAACTTGGTTAGCCTTGGAGTTAATGGACGGAAGCAGCAAGATCTGTTCTGTGTTTCAGTACAACGGCATGTGCTTGCAAGGCCCCAGTGGCGTTCCTGGACGGGATGGAAACCCAGGAGCCAACGGGATCCCCGGGACACCTGGGATCCCAGGACGGGACGGGCTGAAGGGGGAGAAGGGCGAGTGTATGCGCGAGAGCATCGAGGAATCCTGGACGCCCAACTTCAAGCAGTGTTCGTGGAGTGCACTTAATTATGGCATCGATCTTGGGAAAATAGCAGTAAGTTACCTTTGCCTAGGGTGCTGCACTTCACCAACCACAGCGGGCTTTAGGTCTGCCTCTATGAGCTGGGTAGCGCCAATCACACAGATTTCCTATTGGAGCCTTTTTCTACATGTAAGGGTGAACTTCTCAAAGGTTTAGCTACTTCGGATTCTTCTCAGCTACGTTTCACAGCTATGTGCCCATTTCATTTCTGTAATAGTGTTTCACAAGAATGATGTGGCTGGTGTAAGAGTACATTTAGAAGACCAGATCTGTAACTGTTAAGGCTGAAAGTCTTTTTCAGTTGTGGAGCTTTTGTCAGGGTTTAAACCTCTCACAAATCTTGTGATAATTGTTAAATCCAGGATTTCTGGTAACTGAGACAGAAATTACACTGTCCTCTCATGCAAGGACTTGAGTGCAGCTTTCAGACAGCTCACACCCCTTTACATAAACCCCAGAAGGTAACTAGGTTACCAACTTAACAGCAGGTATTATCAAAATAAAATTAAGAATTTCCATAATCCCCCTTCTCCATTACCATCTATGAGGTGCTGTTTCTGATTTGCGTCTTTGCACTGTATGGTATTTGCCAGGCTCTACTTTTTTCTTCTTCTTTTTTTTTTCAGAGGGAAGGGACTAAAGAGAATAGCCAAAACATTCTGAAATAAATAGAAATACATTCCTAAATATAAATATATCTCCTAAACATAAATATATATAAAATAAATGGGTTCAAAACAAGAGGCTGCTAGCAAAGCATTTTTGTCTCCTCTTAGGAATGTACATTTACAAAGATGCGCTCGAACAGTGCTCTCCGCGTTCTCTTCAGTGGATCGCTTCGGCTAAAATGCAAAAATGCCTGTTGTCAGCGCTGGTACTTTACTTTTAACGGAGCAGAATGTGCTGGGCCACTTCCTATTGAAGCCATAATATATTTAGATCAAGGAAGCCCGGAGCTGAATTCTACTATTAATATACACCGGACTTCTTCAGGTATGTATGCCAAGACTGCATGAACAGAGATGGAGTAGAAGCCAGCAGCAAACGTAGTTACCAAATGCAGAGCACAGTCTGCCTCAGAAGGTCAAAAGACTGAACGAAGAGGCAGAAGAGTGGCCAGCTAACACTTGTTACTCTTACTCTGCTGTCTCACAGTTGACTATCAATAGTAACAGTATTAGAATTATTTATTAAGTGGTACTTTATTACTGTGGTATTTTTCATGGTACTTACATCCTGCAATTTAGAAATGGAAAGAGATTTCTATCCAGAGAGTTCTACTGATCTCTGCTACAACGTGAATACAGAGACATTCTGTGCTGTATTAGCATGTGGAGAAACTGCCTTACTGCCAAGCAGACAGTGTCATCCTGGCTTAAAATACTGATATTTGCACATTATCTGTGCATAAAATAAGACTTATTCCTCCTGGAATTTCTACTATAATTTCAGATGGGGCACAAAAGTATCTCCAAAGTGAAATATCTAGGAACAATTATTCAATTTCTAAGCAAAAGGCAAATTAGTGAAGTGATTCAACATAAAAGGAGGTGACACTAGGAAAAGGGGAGTAACGTTAAGTCTATACTCTTTCTCCATTTTCCTCTCTGTACTGTTTCATGACTGCATGAAATCTAACGTCCAGAGCTACGGTAGGTTTTTTTCATCAAGGGGTAGGACCCACCTGTCTTCATTGACCCACCTCCAACTAATGGTGCTAGTGGGGAAAAAAAAAAGGGCAACAGAAGTGGAACTTCATACAGAAGCAGCGAATTAGGAGTGGAAAGGATTACAGGGTGGCAATTGTGTTTGCAGGGCTTAGCTGCGGAAGCCAGGTATGGCTGTGTCCCCTCCCCATCACTGCTAAAAAGATGGCTGGATGGGGTTGAAGCCATATCCCAGCTACCAGTTTGTAAATTTGGACATTTAAAGAAGAGGTATACCTCCCATTTAGCCATCCTGTGGATTGTGATCTGCTTCAGGTACTGCAACAGGCGTCGGGAAGCAGCGTGGATAAAGGCAGTGCATGACTCTCTAACCTATGTTGCCATATCTCGAAGTAATAGTTTTTATTTCTAAAAATGCTATTCAGGTTTAACTAAATAGCATGAGCTTGCAATGAACTGTTGTTCTTAAGTACCTGTGCCCACCTTCAGTTGTGAAATACAAAGCGATTGCATCTGCTGAGGTAACCTGATTTTTGTCTTTAACCAGTGGAAGGTCTGTGTGAAGGGATCAATGCCGGCTTGGTGGATATTGCCATCTGGGTCGGGACTTGCTCAGATTATCCACGGGGAGATGCTTCTACTGGATGGAATTCAGTCTCCCGAATCATCATTGAAGAACTGCCAAAATAACTTTCCCTCCCTTTTTATAATCGCTCCCTTTTTTATTTTGTACAATTTTCTTCAGAATTTATTTCTGTAGAGTTGGATGCGAGTATTTGACTGAAAGAAACCAAACTCTTGCATCTGTAGTCTTTGTCTAGCCTTTTTTTGCACATTGCAGAGGCTTTTTATAATAATCATTTTAGAATATAAATATCAAAACCAAGTTAATTAACTTTTTTAATTCCTTGTTTGACATATGAAAATATACCACCACCATTTTAAAACTTAACTGTAACTTTTTGTATCAAATAAATAAGATCTTACAAAAAAA
>NW_008795122.1:2355304-2375123 GCF_000699145.1 Aptenodytes forsteri | reverse complement strand
TTGTTATTGATCATCAAACTGTTTAAGGTATTTGACGTGGTGTTATGATACACAATTAGTTTTTTTATAAGACTTCATAGAAAGTTCTAAGAAAGTAAATGCAGGTCTTGGCTTTAGCCTTCAGAAAACATACATTAACATCTACTCCTGTAAACCTGACTACAGAATAAGATGCTCTGCTGTTACAGTCTTAAGTCTCTCAACAAACTCCTGGTGACTTAACTGTGACCTAGATGATGTGGTAAGCGTTAAATACCTTGTTCTGAATAACTAAGTAAAAATAGACTATCTAAGCTCTCCTTCCCTCTTTCGCTTCTTGATAGACCGGATTTCAGTATAAACATCTATTATTGGTCTCCACTATTAGCATGCAGATACTAAATAATTTCAGTTACAAAACTTAATTTAATTGCTCCAATAAAGTAATTCTCCTGGATTTAGCCTTTCAGATATACACAATCACTTTGGTGTTAATTAAAAGCTAGATATATTAAATAGTTTGGAAGATATAGAAATAAGGCAGGTTGAAATGCCTTGGCTTTCAAAAAGTGTGCTGGTAAAGTGCAAAAATGATGTCACAGCCTCCAGACTGGGAAAGTGACAACACTGATCATGCCAGCACAGCATTAGCTTCAGTGTTTTAAGTGTTTTCTTCCAAATGCAACAAGTGATATACTCAAATATTTTTTAAAATTGTACAGATTCTAAAGGGAAATAAGTCATGTTTATATATACACAATCAATTTTACATTAATGAAATTAAAAACCCAAGAAAAAGCATGTAGAACATGCAGAAATCTACACTCTTCCCAAAAATTAAAAGGAAAAAAACATTAAATCTGAGATAAGGAATTTATTTCAGCTATTTAGAATTAAATCTCAGCTTTTTTTCTGAACGGGTTATAAGATTTTCCCCAGGCATCTCTCAAATTGGCATTTTGTTAAGAATGCTAGCGGAACACACCTGTAGCTAGGAGAGCATTCAGGCTTTCCCAGCTGCAAGCTTATGTGTGATATTGCTGCAAGCCAGCAAATTATACAGCTGGTATTTTGTCTCTGACGAACTGTACTGTTTTCATTGGCTTGGACGATGGGTTTTAAGGTATCTGAACACAAACAAGTTACTATGAGCTAAGCTATGGTGTGAATTTACAGAATGTCAGTTAACATACAGTAACTGATTGTGTACATGTCTGTAGCCTGTCTTTGCATTTATCCTGGACCACAAGTAAGCTGCTCTGGGCCTAGAGCACACTAATCCAGGGTAGTAAGTGCACAACTTTTATTCTTTTCTTATGATTTATTCATATGTCTTCACAGTATTTTTTGGACCCTGGGTAGCAGAGTTAACTCGGTGTTCCATTAAATTCATTCTGCATACTAGGAAACACACAAAACCAAGTAAACACCCTCCAAAGACAGAAGTCAGTAGGTAGCTGTTAGGGATCTATACAGTAATTTGCATGATACACTTCCAGTAAATTTGATCTTCAGCTAAATACACACGGAAACTTTCATCATAAAACCCAAAGCCAGCCATAATGGCCACATGCCCTTTTCAGATGAGATTATCAACTGTATCAGTTGAGGGGATGGGATCGGGGAGAAAAAAGTGTAAATTATTAATAAAGTTAAGTATACACAAAATGTGGTATGTGGCAATAGTATCAACAGAAACAAGCAAATGGATTGCTGAATTAAGATTCAAAATATTGAGCAGTTTCTGTAGTCTTCCAGATTTTAACTTAAAATTTAAACCATTTCCCTAATCTGTTAAATTTTTGTAAAAAAGCCTTATTTCTGCTTTAGGTTAGTCCTCTAGGTTAGGCTTGCCAATGTGACGCCCATCTACAAGAAGGGCCAGAAGGAAGATCCAGGGAACTACAGGCCTGTCAGCCTGACCTCGGTGCCGGGGAAGATTATGGAGCGGTTCATCTTGAGGGCACTCACAAGGCATGTGCGGGACAACCAGGACATCAGGCCCAGCCAGCACGGGTTCATGAGAGGCAGGTCCTGCTTGACCAACCTGATCTCCTTCTATGACCAGGTGACCCGCCTAGTGGACGAGGGAAAGGCTGTGGATGTGGTCTACCTGGACTTCAGCAAGGCCTTTGACACTGTCTCTCACAGCATTCTCCTAGAGAAGCTGGCGGCTCACGGCTTAGACAGGTGTACTCTGTGCTGGGTCAAAAACTGGCTGGACGGCCGGGCCCAGAGAGTTGTGGTGAATGGAGTTAAATCCAGTTGGCGGCCGGTCATGAGCGGTGTTCCCCAGGGCTCAGTTTTGGGGCCGGTCTTGTTCAATATCTTTATCGATGATCTGGACGAGGGGATTGAGTGCACCCTCAGTAAGTTTGCAGACGACACCAAGTTGGGCGGGAGCGTTGATCTGCTCGAGGGTAGGAAGGCTCTGCAGAGGGACCTGGACAGGCTGGATCGATGGGCCCAGGCCAACTGTATGAGGTTCAACAAGGCCAAGTGCCGGGTCCTGCACTTTGGCCACAACAACCCCATGCAGCGCTACAGGCTTGGGGAAGAGTGGCTGGAAAGCTGCCTGTCGGAAAAGGACCTGGGGGTGCTGGTCGACAGCCGGCTGAACATGAGCCGGCAGTGTGCCCAGGCGGCCAAGAAGGCCAATGGCATCCTGGCCTGTATCAGAAATAGTGTGGCCAGCAGGAGTAGGGATGTGATTGTGCCCCTTGTACTCGGCCCTGGTGAGGCCGCACCTTGAATACTGTGTTCAGTTTTGGGTCCCTCACTACAAGAAGGATGTTGAGGTGCTGGAGCGTGTCCAGAGAAGGGCAACGAGGCTGGTGAGGGGTCTGGAGAACAAGTCTTATGAGGAGCGGCTGAGGGAACTGGGGTTGTTTAGCCTGGAGAAAAGGAGGCTGAGGGGAGACCTCATCGCTCTCTACAACTACCTGAAAGGAGGCTGTAGCGAGGTGGGTGTCAGTCTCTTCTCCCAAGTAACTAGCGATAAGACGAGAGGAAATGGCCTCAAGTTGCGCCAGGGGAGGTTTAGATTGGACATGAGGAAAAATGTCTTTACTGAAAGAGTGGTTAAACATTGGAAGAGGCTGCCCAGGGGAGTGGTTGAGTCACCATCCCTGGAGGTATTTAAAAGACGAGTAGATGAGGCACTTAGGGACATGGTTTAGTGGGCTTGGTGGTGTTGGGTCGATGGTTGGACTCGAGGATCTTAGAGGTCTTTTCCAACCTCAATGATTCTATGATTCTATGATTCTGTTAAACAGGAAACTTCTCTAAGTGATTATTCAGGTGTTTTGCTGGACAGTACTCTCCGCTCCTTACAAAACTGATTATTTCCCCCTACCTGTTGAATAATCTTTGCTAACTTATTTCCTCCTTCGTTAAGTGATACTGTCTAGATACTTCTTAATACCTTCTTACTAACAGAAGGCAGATGTTATGGCCAGTAATGTATTTTCTTAAAGAAGAACTAAAAAAAATAAAACAAACCCAGATCTCCAAAAAGTACATATCCTTGACAGCAATTATTGGCATGCAAATAAACATCATTATTATGCAAATTTACTGAGATGTACTGTAATTTAGTTTATCACTAAGTTAGCAATCAATATATTCTTACAGTCCTTTCCTTAGACCAAATTAGAAGACATTAATGGATCGTTTTGTTTTTTTTTTAAAGAAAGTCCTGTGCACAATATTTTTTAGACTACTTACGGATTTTTTTTTCCCCAGAGAGCATTATTGAAAATAAGCATGGTCATATTTGTTATTACAGCGGTTTGAAAACTGCATCACTATGGGATTACTAGGAAAAAACCCTCATTTTTAAAATGTAAGCCTTCTTTCAAATATGCATTTACTTAGTAATATTTGGTCAGATGTATCAGTAATGGAGAAAGAATCTCGCTCAGAGAGAGGGAGGGAGGAGGGGAGAGAGGGCAGGCAGGGAAGAGAGAGAAAATGAATTAAGTAAGTGGCCAGCAATGCACACAACATACACTTTGGTCTGGTGCTAAAAGCAAGCCAAAAACCGCAGTGCAAGTCTGTCCTGGTACGAGACGAGAACTGGGTTTCATCAGATCAGCAATTATTCAAACCCAGGAATGGACAGCTGTTTTACAAAACAATTTGAGTTTCTGAACTGCACCCCACTGAGGCAGCATTTTTGTGTTGGATGAGCAATGGAATTTGGAGCATTCCATATCCTAAAATGTGACAAATTGTAACACAGAGGTGGAGTCAGAAGACATTGCTGTAAACAACTATATACATACTTTCTTCATGAGACTCAGATAAAGATTTAGGAAAGTTTTGACAGACCCCATAGCTGCTTTTATATGAAGTTTTCCACTTCTGTAGGAGTAGAATCTGACCAACTGTTATCTTGAGACTTGTCAAAACAGATTAGTCCATTATTCCAGGCAGGCCAGGATGAACTGAATTGCTGCACAGCTGCCTTCACCTAGTCACAGTGCTATTATTTCACAGTTGCAGAGACATCTGTTTCAAGGAGACACAGCTGATTCAGAGAGGAAGGCAGCAACGCAGGAACATTAAGCAGAAAAGATGTTGGCAGGGTTTTACTATCTCCAGGTTCTTTCCTCAAAATACGAGATCAATTCACAGTGTCAAAAAAGACTGCTGAACTAAATCGCTCCCAGAACATAAATATAAAACATAAAGGATAGGTTCCTTATGAACACAAGCTCATACCTTTAATTATTTTCTTTTTTAAAACCAAGTAAAAAACTAGACACATTTTCATAAACGACAAAGGTAATACAGCAGGCAGGAGTCACTCTGATCACATTGGGGATAACCCCTTTGTAAAATCCATGAATTCCTTCTTTCCTTTAAAGACACAGAAAAACATTTAGTTTTAATTAATGTCTTTTAATAGAAATCAGACATAAAACAAAGCCTGTTATTTTTCTTCTTGCGCTCTCACTGACAGGTACTTCAGGTTAGGAATAACAATTTCAGAATAATTTCTTACTATAGTGTTTAAAGAGCCGTAATATATCAAATCTTAACCCATCATTTTCTCTTCTGAACATACAATAGTATTCTGTAGGTCAGTTATTTAGCCTAGGGTTTGGGTGGTTTTTTGTGGGGGCTTTTTGTATTGTCTAAGCAGGAGGCAATTTACTATCTTTCTTCATGCCACAAGAACTGGTTAACTTAAAATTTCTGCAGCCTGTTCCAAAAAGCATTTACATATTTAATCTCACTGAAGCCAGCAGAGCTGAAAGGCTTGGTGGTTTTGGGTCATGTAACAGCAAGTGAGCTGAGGGTCAACATAACTAAGGAAAGTCAGCATTTACTTTTAGAGAATTAGAGCACCTCCTCCAGAATTTTGATTCCACTGGCCAATAAATGAGAATCTAACTTCTCCCAATTTGAATCACAGTATTCATGTTAGGGCTGTTAAAAAAGTTTCAAAGACTTTTATTCTCAGCTCCCTGTTTTCCAGCTTCATAGAGGCCTAGGATACCTGGAGTGATGAGTACAGTTAACACAGATCCTGGAAAGTGCTTGGGTGTGGTTTACGCTACCCTCGCTAGGGCTCTAGGTTGCATTTGTTTCATAATGAGTACAGTAGTGGCCCCAGAATGACTGTATACATTCACACTTTATCAGAACTAATAAGCCTTCCTACAGACTGCAGCACTGAAGGGCACGGTGCTGAGACATCAGAGCGATTTTCGCTTTGAATTGGCTTCAGTCAAAATGGTTGTACTGCCTCTGAGCCAGCGGTGGTCCTGAAACAACACAGCCTCATTCACTCCTTCAGGCGGCACCTCTTAATACTCCAGGACTTCGCTGACTCCATTCACGTCTCTCTAGCAATATGCTGCAACCCAGAAACATTGTCCAAAGCAAGATTAATGTTGGTTGCATACTGCAAAGGTGGCCAACCTTAGTTACCACAGAGTTCTGTGTGAAAACTCTCACATGCCCTGTGGAGCTGAGGGAAGAGGGTTTGTGAGAAGATATGCACAGGTGTGAGGTAACAGTTCTCTAAAGGTCCTACGGGAAGCTGGGACTAGACTACAAATGCAGTCAGGCCCCAGGATAACCCAGGGACAACAGTATAAACAGCTCTGGCTAGCCCACTTCCTCCTGTCAGGAATTTGGATTAGCCACAACTCCCAGCAGCACAACACTCCTGTCATATGTGATAATCTAAAGCAGCTCAAGTGAGACTTCATTGTTTAAGAGCCCCAAAACAGCCAACTCAATGTTATTTTTTAACCTGTAAGTGAAATTTGCTGAGGAAGACAGAAGTGAGACAGAATAAACAACAGAAGCCTGCAGGCTAGCATTGACCCTCTCCTATCTCCTCCTTTGTCCTCAGATTATTGCTATTAGTGGCATCTTACAAAAAATGACTTTGTACAGCTAACATTTTGTTTGCTCTGAGCTGCACTGGTTCTGCAAATCAGCATGGGAGCCAGTAAACATAGTTCTGATTCTGTAAGACTCACTTTCCAAGCTTTTAATTCTGCATGCCTACCTCCATGTCCTGCGGATCACATCGAACACACCAGAATACGTATTATGCTGATCTTGAAGACGAGCTCGCACAACTTGATAGGGATATGTTGCTGACACAGCGAATATTTTGGATACAGCTGCCATCATTATGTATTCCACAGTGTTCTAAAAGCAACAAAAATTACCAGGCTTGCCTTAAGTATGGTTTAAATTAGCCAATTTCCCAAAATCTTAAATTTGATTTTTAAATGTTGAACTAAACAATACTCTAGATTTTTCCCCCTTATAATACACACATTTAAAAAAATGGCAACATTTACTATATCCAGTGCTACAAGTAATTCTGTAAAACATGTGTTGTGCCCTCTCATTCCTATCAAGTGAAACACTTCTTCCAAAAGTAACTACCTTTGCCCAACTTGCACCTGACAGTTTTCCACATAAGTGTTTAAGACCATCACCTATGGTTCCACAAAGTAAGACAAAAAAACATTCCTCCCTCTAAAATTCTCAAAACACTTGCCAAAGTAAGAAGTTGATTTCTCTACAGAAAAACAGTGCTAACCAGTTGCTTGTTCCTAAAAAGTGAAAAAGTATTATTTCCTTCTATATATTCTACGTTCCAATTAATGTATCAATAATTTGTACATTTGGCTGTTCTAAGACCTAGACAAATGGAATAAATTTCCACTTATTCACATGCCACAACACATTTTTATTCTCAAGAATCGTACCAATTTTGTATCTGATACTCTGTTTCTGTACTTGTTGTATCTCAGTTTCAAATCCTCATATGCCATGAACTGAAGTGCTCCATGTGACGTTCCAAACAGACCAGGCACAAATCCCTAAAAAAACGAATAAAACAAGGTTAAGCAGCAATGCACAAAAACTATACAACCTGACAGAGCTCAGCTTACACACATACATATGTCCTCCATTACTTTACAAAGTGTGACTGCACAACTGTCACTGTGCAGTATGACTCAAAGCCGATTCTGGGTTGGTATTCTTAATGGCAAGCATCACACAAATGGGTAATAATGTTACTTTTCTCCAAATGACATAGAGGCTTGCTGTGGTTTAACCCGGCAGGCAGCAAAACACCACACAGCCGTTCATTAACTCCCCCCCACCCCGAGGGATGGGGGAGAGAATTGGGGAAAAAGAAGTGAAATTCGTGGGTTGAGATAAAGACAGTTTAACAGGACAGAAAAGGAAGGGAAAATAATAATAATGATGATAAAAGAATATACAAAATAAGTGATGCACAATGCAATTGCTCACCACCCACCGACTGATGCCCAGCCAGTTCCTGAGCAGCGGTCACACCCCCCCTGGCCAACTCCCCCCTCCCTCCCTTTCCAGGGACTGGCACTAAGCTGTTTAGTTCCCACCTGAGACCGGTAAGGCAATGACAGAAGCTGGCGTCTCAGTGAGGAGGGCCATCAGGAGTGGAGGTACAAAAAAGTTCTTGTGATCGAGTCCTGGAGATAGACATGTATGTGTGTGCATGTGCGTGTGTATATATAAATGTGTATCTATGATACATATACATTTCTATATCAAAAATGTGTGTGTATATATAGAATCATAGAATCATTTAGGTTGGAAAAGACCTTTAAGATCATTGAGTCCAACCGTAAATGTAACACTGCCAAGGCCACCACCAAACCATGTCCCGAAGTGCCAGCTCTACACGTCTTTTAAATACCTCCAGGGATGGTGACTCAACCACTTCCCTGGGCAGCCTGTTCCAATGCTTGACAACCCTTTCGGTGAAGAAATTTTTCCTAAGATCCAATCTAAACCTGCCCTGGCACAACTTGAGGTCGTTTCCTCTCGTCCTATCGCTTGTTACTTGGGAAAAGAGACCGACACCCACCTCGCTACAACCTCCTTTCAGGTAGTTATAGAGAGTGATAAGGTCTCCCTGAGCCTCCTCTTCTCCAGACTACAGTCCCAGTTCCCTCAGCCGCTCCTCATAGGACTTGTTCTCTAGACCCTTCACCAGCTTCGTTGCTCTTCTTTGGATGAGCTCCAGCACCTCAATGTCTTTCACACACACACACACTTGCACAGTGAAAAGTTGAAGGGCACAGATGGAAAGCTAACTCATACAAGGACTTATAGATGATTTACATTAAAGAAATATACCTAAGATTCGGATCAGTTTGAGTGCATTCCTCACCCTGCTCAGAGCACATCCCAAGACAGCCCAGCAGAGGTGACCAAAGGTGTAACAAAGCAGTCTGGGAAATGTTCCCCATTTGTAAGAGGCAGTAATGGACAGTAAGAGTGAAATATGAAAATACACAGAAACCTTTTCTTTCCAAAAAGTTGAAACGAAGGGGGAAAACAGGTATTTTCTGAAGTGTCTCTAAAAGAAAGAGAAGGCAGGAGTTCCTTCAGGATCAGGACTAGCTCAGTTGAAAATGAGCTGACAGCTGAATGGGTTCTGAGAAGCACTAATCCTCTTTTTGAAGAGTTAGTCACTTACACTGGAAAAATACAAATAAACGGGGAATTAATCATCTTGGCCAGAAATTACTTAAGGGAGCCAAAAGCTTGCTGAAAACTGTTGCAAAGGGACAATTATAATGGAGTAAGTGATCAAAATGTGGGTAAAAGGACTCAAAGAACCAAAATTTCCCAAAAAATACTGGCATTGAACAGTTTTATCTTATTTCCCATGATCCATTCAGGTAAGACAGAGGAATTAAAAGAAGTGTCCAGACACAAAACTCTGTATTAGACTAAATAGGAAGCCCAGAATGTTGAAAAAAGACTTATCAATATACGAATAAGAGCCTGGAGAAGGAGAAGAAAAAGAGAAGGGATCCTGGTAGGAGTCCACTGGAATAGTGTAACAGGACAAAATGATAAATTACTTCATAAACTCCTAAGTTGCAGGAAAAAAACCCCAAAACTAAAACAACAGCAGGCATAAAAATTGCACAGAGCTTCTACCGTTTTAGAGATTAGCTCTCCACATGCTATAGATTTCTTAAGTTTATGATATTGCAGCCATTCAGGAAGTGGTTTTTAGGATCTCTGATAAATGAGGATGAATTTCTTCTCACAGTAGAAAATAATGGTCATAAACTAATCCATCAGTGACCATGAACTGACAAAATACATTAAGGGCTAGCTAAAGTCCCAGAAAAAACACCTCCCCAAATGAGAACAAGTGGAATTAAACCAAACATCTATATTTCATCAACTGTGAGCATAATCATAGAATTTTGTGAAGTTTGAAGCCAAAGGGCCATAACAGAGGGGAAAAGACAACTTCGGTTTTCAGAAATCCTGGATCAGAAAAGAAAATTAACCAGTAATATAAAAACAGAAGAGGAGGAACAGAGAAAAACAAAATTATCGAAAATATCAAAGAAAAAATTATCTGGGTCAGCATAACAAGGAACAGTATGAAATTTATGTACAGTGATAGCAGGGAAAATTTTCACAAACATTTGCCCATGATCAGACAGTAAAACCGTTAAAAGACAGAGGAAGTTATTGCTCTCTACTTGGAAAGAATTAGAATGATGTATTTATATCATAGGAGAATGAGGTAATATTTTCCCCACCAACAAAAGAAGAATGTTAAACAACATTTGAGTGTGCTAAACTCTTAAATTTAAGCCAGCAGATTTGGATAACTTGCACCCAAGAGTCCTAAAGCATCTACCGATGACACTTGCTAAATGAGTACCAGCACTCTCTAAGTCTTGTGCTGATGGGGAAAGCTTCCAAAGACTGAAGGACTTTTAATGTTGGGCCAATATTAAAAAAATGCAAGAAGGGAGCGAGGCAACTGTCAGCCAATATGCCTCAGTAAAATAAGAGCTGACCCAGGCTTCTATTGATCATACAAAACAATGTGTTCTTATGGAAAAGGGTTTCAAAGCAAAACTGATTTCTTCACAGTAATGAAACGTCTTGGCTGAGGAAGTTTTTGAAAGATATTCCTACTCTATTTTCTTATTCTTACAATTTTACACAAAAATCTTTCTTGCAACAAAATTCGATAGAATTTTATTTATTTTTCATCTATAATATGACTGTGAAGATCAATTTTAAAATTTCACTTTATGTACTTCTTGTTATTTTTTACTTTAGTATTCAAAACATAACTTTAGAAAATTTTTGCCATGAGGGCTTGACAGGATCAATGGTTGCTCAAAGAAGTCCTGTTTGAATTCTCTTTTGGAGGATTAGAACAATAGACAGAATTAAATATATAATTAGAAATTTAAATGGTAAAGCATATAATTCTGAACAGTAGACAGCAGGAAAAAAATTGTATTTTAAAGTTGGCTTCAACAACTGTAAGTGCCAAAGATCCAGGACAAGAGAAAAATGTCCCGTTGGTTAGTGTTTCAAAGGTTGCACATCACAAGGAAAAGGAACATAGGCAAACATATGTAGTGGAAAGCCTATGCTTCTTAGTAAAGTAGGGAACAAGGTTCATTTGGTGATGTACTCACATCGCTGCCTGAAGTGTTTGAGAGCGCTCACGCCAGAGCAGCCTCTGCTATATGTTTTGAAAGAACGCAGCAGATCCCCCTTGTAATCTGGTTAGTGTTGTCTTCGTTTGGGTTCTCAGTGTGCCAAAGACCAGTAGTATCAGTGTCCTGCTCTGACAACTTGTGCAGAAAGACACTGGAAGTATGCCGTTATCTCCCTATGCATCTTGATTCCTTCATGGTGAAAAATGATCCCATCTTTTATGTGAAAGTTACTTATGCTTCTGTCTCTCTGTAGAACCTGGGACTAAAGTTAAAATCAAGATGGCCAAATCTCAGTGGATTTTGCTATATACAAGTACAAAGATGTAGAAAGTCACTTAGCTTACAAGCTTCACATTTGCAAGAAGAAGGAAAATAGCATAAGCAAATGCATAGCAAAATAAAGAGAGCTAAGTGCCTTAGACATTAATGGACTGGAAAAAATACTTTATCCTCAGAGTATAGAATCTTGCCTACCAAAGGTGAAATGACAATAGAGAAGTGTCCAATATATCTATTTCACTTGGTAACAAGCACGCATTATTGCTAGGATTTTTCTGTTGTTGTTGTTAGCATACTGTATTATTATTCTCAGTCTTGATGACTCTGTATTTTCCTTTAATGTCCTTAAATTTTCTGCACTTCCTGTTTATGTTACTGTTGTCTATTAAGCATTGCTCTATTTCTAATTGCTGCTTCTACATCATCACTAAAGAGAACGAAACTGAAAACACAAATACAGAAGCATGTAGGACAGGAAGAATGTTAGTTGCATTCTTGGTTGATGTTTTAGTAGTCAATCACTCTAAACTAGACATCTAACAGTTTCCCAAGAGCTCAGAGATACTTTAGGTTTTTCTGAAAGCGCAAACTCCTACAATCTTACGATTGTTTTACAATGTTTGGTCTCTCCTGCCTTACGCTTGGAAAGAACCATACAGCAGTCTTAACATGGAGATGGTTGCATGACATTCAACTTCATGGCAAAGTAATTTTTAGAGCTCAGATCTCCAACAGATCTATAGAATAGATCTGTTTACATAACCCCAAGCTGTTTTTTTCCTCAGCCTGGTGTGCAGCAGAGCAGCTCTGTCCCCAGTCATCGGGGGGACAGAGGCCAAAGCCTAAAGGATGGAGGGTGGGGAAGATCACTGACTAGATGATTACTGGGATAATCAGTGAAGGAAAGGCTCTTGCCTTTTCAAAACCAGGCCAAGTTCAAGAAGAACAAGTTATTGAGGAACCCAGCTTCAGATGAACTATAGTTTAATGAACAAACAATACCCAACAGAGCTAATAAAGACAGCTTTGAAAGAACTAGAAAGAGCTCTAGAAAGAGCTTTCTAGACTGCTAGAAATCAATGCATCCTGACATTACTAGTCTTGTGCCCCAAAGGACTGGAAGGAATTGCTCAGACCAGTAACAGCATCTTGTGCAATAGAGAGCAAGATATGGAATTGCTTGGACAAAAATACCATTCTTTAGAAGACTAATCTCAAATTAATCAGAAAGAAACTACTTCCAGATTTTATTTCCAACTTGTGGTGGTGTTCTCCAAGATCCCCTTATTTGCTATAAGGAACTCTATCTGAAATTAAGATTATGTGGAAAAAGAAGACGTTCGTGTGCACTACAGCTCCTGCAACTCAGGGCAATTAACAAAACTTCAGCCGTCAAATTTCAAATAAAGCAAGAAAGAGAAAAAATGAAAACTCCTCCCAAAACAGAAAATGGAAGAAGGCTAAAGTATGGACAAGTCAAAGAGCCACCTGAAGAGGTGCCTTTTTCCCCAGTATAGACAAAGTTGAGAGAATCCTGACGTCAAATGGAAGTTGCTCAGTGTGCGTAGTTATGTAGGTCACTCAGGACCTATCTAGGTCACCTTCTTTGCAGATCTAAGCAAGTAATTTGCTCTTTCAAAGGAAGTACCTGGTTTAGTTCCCCACTTGCAGATTAACACTACAAAGAAGAGTCTAATGCCAAAGGCAACACATGCTACATGCACGAATAATCTGAAAAGTAACTCAATGGAAGGACATCTTAAACCCTAACAGATGCAACAAATTAGAACTTATCTACATGGAACAGAGCAGACATCCAGGCAGGCAAATTAGAAATCCTGACAATTTCAATTTAGGAATAAATAAGGTGCCTTGTTCCTGGTGTCAGAATTTGACATTCATCAGTATGTGGCATACTAGTCTTTCAGTGTAGGAAGGATTATATTTTTCACTGCAAATAAAAGAAGTTGATGTTCAGTAATCAGGACAATTCATAAGAGATAGTTTTCTTGTTCTATAGCATTACTTGCAGGAGAAGAGCCAGACTGAACTAAAATAGGTTTCTTCACACCTTCCAGGCACTGATGAATGCATCTTGATGTCATGGCCTGAAGGAAGGAGGAGGCAAGAAGTCCAAATGCAGTTGCCATCTGTTTCCCTAAATTAAAGGGAATAAAAAACCCACACATACGCAGACCATATTTAGAAGTCTGCAAATTTTATGGATCTAGAGATGACAGATTACAGACCTCAATAACTAGAGGGCAAATGAGCAGTTGTGAAACCGTCCATTGTGGAAGAAAAAATTAGCAACTACTTTAGTCATATGTTATGTTCCACAAGATGTCAGAAAGACGGAGATAAGGGATGAAATGGAAGAAAGCACTAGCAGCAAGATAGATTACACTGTTGCTGCCCTCATCCAAATTCTAGTTCTAATGGCTGTGTGGTGTTTAGCTGCCTGCCGCGTTAAACCACAACATAGGAAGACTCCAAAAATTAAAAAGCAGCTTGTAGTTTACTCTCATTTCAGCATTATCACCCAATAGAAGATGGCTTAGCCATAAAGCTTACACTCTATTCTTCAGTGGTTTCCTACGTTTCAACAGTGTAATAGCTTTTCTTCTGATTAAGCCTTTTCGCTGCAGTTCTTCAGTGGGAAGGAAGACTCACAGAATAAAAGTAAGTGAGCTAATACAAAAATTGACATGCATTTTTTTTTTGTAGACGAGTATTTAAAAGTCTCACCATGCTACTGAGTGGTGCCAGCCAATCCTGGAATTTTTCTTAGCTTTTATTACCTTATATAAGCCACGTATGCCCTCCATCTTGTATATCTTTATAAGAGCATCAAACATTCCTCTGTACTGCCGCTTTGATGGGTCAACACCAGCGTTATATTGTAGCACAAGTCGTGTCTTCGTTACCCATATTGGGTTTGTAATAGAGAGCGTCATGGCTCCTGAGAACAGATGGAAGTTAGACTTGATTGTTATGCCAACTCCAATGCTTGTCCCAGTTTGTTCAGTCCAGTGTAACACAGGCTTCTACAATGACAAAACTACTTATCCTACAAGAGTACTCATATTATATAAACAGGCAAAGTTTATGCCCACCATTGTTCCCTCTCTCTGCCTTCAATGCTCACAATCAAGTCCAGCCTACTGCTGCTGGGGGTACTTCTGTAGAGCATATGGCTTTTTGCATATTCCTAGTACATCCCTTTTTTGCCTCACCTTTCCACAGTCAGTACTGTAATCTGTAGTAGACAGGAAACATAAGTAATTTCTTAATGTACTCCCAATTATCCAAGTATTCTTTGGGTATACAATTCTTCAAAATTTAACGGACACCTCAGTCATGAGAAATTTGCTTCATTGTATTGACAGGTTAATAGAAGCAGCCCATTACAGCTTTATAGGTTCTTGAAAATACAGTTGTAAAATAACCCATTACTGTTTCTCACATCAAACAATATGCCTTACATTTCAACATTAAATGAATGCTCCAATATCCTAATAAAAAGTCTTCTCAATTGCCTAGATTAAATACAACACAGAAGCATGTAGAAGAACATATGTTAGAAACAACATATTAAAAGTCTTGCTGATAGAAGTTGTATTTTTATTTCAGATCTTTAGTTTCTAAGAAAAACTTGGACCATAGATAAAGATTTTCAAAGACCAATGACCAATTCACTTATTCTATTAACTTCAGTAGGCCTTCTCTTTTCCGGGTCTAAGTGTTAAACATTTAACGAGTTAACAAGCTGATAGCAGCAGATTTATATAGTTATATTTTGGGACACAATATAGTACTAAATATGGAAAACGCTTATACACAATGAAAACAAGGTCAAAAGGTATTTTGACAACTGCTATTTCTGAGCAAAACTGAAAAGACCACAGTGATCCATCCATTCACCTTAGACATCATTAATTTATTTACAGACCATAAATGATTGCATTTGGACTCGAACACTTACACTTGCCACCTGTAAGAGAAAGCAGCGCTGACACACAAAGGCAGGGAGCAACATATGGAAAGGCTAGAAGCGAACATTAATCTTTGCGTTTAAACTCACCAGCCTCTGCAGCTGACACTAGGTGTTCGGTTGCACTGAGACTTTCCAGCTTCCCTTCCTTCTTGTAAGCTTTGATGGCATTGTAACTGGAAAATGTAAAATGTATTTTGGTAAAGGTGAAAACAAACCTGTATCACTGAAAAAAACACCCCAAAACAACAAAACACCTCACTTAAGATCATGGAAAACATGGTGGTACACAGCCTTTGAAAACAGGTATCTAAGCTTTGTTTAGTCGATTAATTGATCCCTGAGAAGTTAGCTCTTTAAAGTGAACTATGGTAATACATATTTAAATTGATAAAGTATTACTGTCAGTATCAATGGGACTGCATCCTGAAACAGCTCGGATCTCAAAAATTAACTTCTAAAAGAAACCGATTAGATAGCCTCCTTTTTATTGAGAGCAACAGTGACAGGTATGTATCTTCTAGCTCAGAAATACACTGAGCTTTCTTCTCTTGATCCAGTTTCCAGTCTTTGTGGATCGAGAAACTGTCAACAGGAGCTGAACTGTCAATAGGAACTGAACCGTCAATAGGAACCTATATCAAAGCTTGAGGACTGAAGTACCACAATAACAGAGTCCAGACAACTGACAAGTGAGGTTTGCATAGGCATACCAACGAACTATTCCCTCAAGTGTTTCAATTAATAGGGATCAGCGGTAAATGAGGTCACAGTTACATAGTTAATAAAGTAGAAAAGATTGAGTATTAAAAAACAGGCTGTATAAGCAAAGCCCATCAACTCACAAAAATGAAAGAACCGACTGTCACTAAAATTATTAAAAAACAGTTAAACATTTAGCTTTAGTAGAAAACTTTATCATGTTCTCCAATTCTTAACACATCAGTTTAGGTTTTTATTTGTCGTGAGGTTTTAAGCACAGTGTATTGGCACTTTTAGAGGATTCTTCATGAATGATGTCACCATCTCTCAAGTTCCTTAGTATTTTCACAGCATCAAGGGAATGCACTGTACTCGACAAAGTAACAGGTCTCTGACTCGGATGGCTTAAATTCTAAACCAGCAAACCGTAATAAAGGGTAACAGACCTGGACTTACTAAAAAAATCACAAGTTTATAAGGCACTTCGCACATTTTTATACCCCCCAAAGAAGATGCAGTGTGTATCTGAACATTACATTGCACAGGATATGACACATTTTACAGTTCTACTTACAAGAAGAAGTAAAGTCCCCAGGAAGCCCCTGCTCCCAACATGTTTGGAGTTACCCCTTGATATAAGCCTCGTAGTCCTTCATGCTTCCAGACAGTGGTCATGCAGTGGAGAATCCCATTGTACTTTGGCCTCAGCTCCAATCCATCGCTTACTATGAAAGAAAGAAATTATACTGAAAAACATTTCAGGAAGCATGAAGTTCAGCTGTGTAAAAGCCACCACAGAAGTACACAGCCTCCAAAGCAAGTTGCAAATGAACATGAAACCTAACTGATCAGCTGTATTTTAAAAGTATTCTTATAAAAGTATGCAAAAGAGTTGGGGTTTACAGCTTCATAAGTCTAGAGTCAAAGAACTTAAAAAGAAAAAAGGAAAAAGAAACAAAAAGAAGGAAAAGAACTTTTAAGCTCTGCAAGAGGAAAGTTCCCATCAATCTGAAAAGGCTAAATAAATGCACTGCTGTGCATTTTTGGTGAGCAGTGGCTTTGAATTGAAGTTTTTTGTCTCCTCTTTTTAGCGCCCCAGCAATTTTGCATCATATTTCAAGTGATACGTGTGGGGTCTTTGACAACACGTTTCTATAAGGAGTTTAGACAAGCCCCAAATAACAACTCTTAAATTCAATCTTCCTCTTCAAAATGTTCTATAAAGATCTGGGGTCACGTCTTCCAGCTTCCAAAGTCAGTTTTTACCAGAACACTCAAAGGTTATTTCCATCAAAAATTCCTGTGTTCTCCCTTCTATTCTCATTGAATGGATTTGCAGGAAAACACCAAATGCATACGCTTCTCCCACCCAATAACCAAACAGCTGGTTGTCCAAATGTTCAGAAAATATCACTGTCAAAAAGATAAAAAACATGCCAGTTTTTGTTTGACAGATTTCATTTAGAACACAGATGTTCACACAACTTACAGTGGTAACTACTATTGCTCCTACCGTAAGAGCAAGAGAGTAAGTTGATTACTGATGACACGCGTGGTACGGCGCATGGTGAGATGACAAGAGGTAACGGACACAAGCTGGAACAGAGGGAATTCTGACCAGAACTTTTTCTCCATCAGAGTGGTCAAATACCGGAACAAGTTGCCTGAGGAGGCATCATTGGAGCTCCTCAAAACTCTAGCAGGCAAGACTGAGCAATCCGATCAAGCAGACCTTATCTGAGCAGGGGGTGAAGTCCATAGATCTCTTCTGACCTAAGTTACTCCACGATGCCAACATAACAGCAGCTTTCATTCTTAATATAGACATAAGGCTAGATTGCAATTTTACTGAAAAATAATCTCAAAGTTTTACAGTCAGCGTAGTTTTTGTGTCCCCATCAAGATTAAACCTGGTAATCATGAATTTCATATGTTTTCATGTTTTCTGTTCAGTGCCACATTTATTATTCATTCTCCTTTGAACTTTGTGTACAGTACTGTATGTTGCGACAGACTTCAGGACTAAAGACAAAATGCTTTTTCTGAGGATCTTGTGACAAGGCCCCAACACCTTGACAATCACTCAAAACTAGGACACAAATTGAATTAAAACTACAACACAAATTAAATGCCTCTTTTCTCCCTCCTGAATGAGCACTGCTAGACCTTTCCCAAAGACCTTTCTGAATTTTTTTACCATGCTGCCATTCGATCAGGTTTATAAACACATTAACCAACGTGGGAAGTCAGACATGAATGCAAGTCTGTCTGTCAATGATGCTGCCGAGAATCTTCACAACATTCATTTCTGATATCAGCTCTTACTTCCTGGTTGAAGACAAAACATAGGAATCGTTGTTTTCAACCCAAACAAGCATGTGAAAGTAACTGACCTCCAGAGGTCACCTAATCCAATTCCCTGCTCAAAACAGATCTAATTACGTCAGGTTACTCAGGGACATGTCCAGTCGGTTCCTGAATGTTTCCAAGGCTGAAGAGATTACAGCCTCGGTGGGTAACCTCTTCCAGTATTTGACCACTCTCACAGTAAAAATCCTTTTTCCTAATAAATAACTGGAAATTTTCCATGTTCCTGCTTGTGCCTGTTTTCCTCTTGCCCTACAACTATTCACCTCCAAGAAGAATCTGGCTTCACCTTCTCTGTGTCCTCCAATCACGCAGTCATAGGCTGCAGTAATATCTCCCCTCAGCCTTCTCTCCGTGAGGCTGAACCGATCCTGTTCTGTCAGCCTGTCCTCCTACGTCCTGTGCTCCAGCCCCTTCACCAGTCTGGTGGCCTCCACTGGAATCACGTCAGTATGTCAGTGTCTTCCTTCTACCGGTGGGCCCCAAACCAGACACGGTACTTGTGTGTCTAGTTTAAGACTACGTCTAAGACACAGACGTAGTCTTACAAGTGCAAAATAGAGAGAAAGGAGCACTTCTGCTAGCTACGCTCTTCATAATACAGCCTAGGATGTGCCCACACTAGGATATGCAAGAAAGTGTTTAAATCCAACTTTGCAAGAAGTCTGTTCAGAAATGTAATGCCTTAAATTTTGTAAAACTTCTCTGTGATAGTTCACTATTTGTTTTTGAGATCTTAAACACCCCCGCATCCATTTAAGATAACAATCCAAAGATACAGCAAAATGTTTCAACCTCTATAAAAGAGAATATGATAAAAGGGCAACGTGTTTCTCATATTAACAGCAAAATTGGTAGGGAGAAGCTGACATGTTTCCCTGTGGAAAAACAAACAAGTTAGTTTTCTGCAAAACAATAGCACTACTGCTAACAACCAAGATTATTACAAAACAATTGTTACGCTTTGAGTGTTGAAAATCTTTGGCATAAAGGTGAACTTTGAACGTTGGCTTGAGACCATCCGCCTGTTAAAAACAGACAATCTTGCTGTGTCCCATGGCACTGGTGGTCGTGAGAGAGAGGGAAAAGCCTGGCCAGCTCTCTAATCTGCCTGAAAACAGCCTGAGGCACGCAGCACGTTTTATAGTCCCTAGAAATGACAAGAAGATTAAGCTTTGGGATAGGGGGGGAAGAACCGGAGGCCGTCCCTTTCGGCCTACGGCCCGTTTATTCCGAGCCGTGGGGCTACCCTGCCAGCGCCTGCTGTCACGTAGCCGCACGCAGGCTCGGGCAAAAATGCGCAGGCTCGTTTGGCTGTATTCTCCCTCAAAAAAAAGGCGGTAGGTCACTGGCTTGCAAACGGCGAGCTCAGCGAGACTGGCACGCTTTTAGCACAAAGGACGGTTTCTCTTCGCAGCCCTCAGCGGCAACCTCTGGGGGGAGCCGGGCTCGGGGGCTTTCCCTGGCGGCACAC
>NW_008795122.1:2307284-2354090 GCF_000699145.1 Aptenodytes forsteri | reverse complement strand
CCACTGTTCTGGTACTCCGAGATTACTCTTAGTATTACCAAGGGTACTCTTGGTGATCTTTTGCACCTACTACTGTTTCTTTCCTGGTACACCTCATCCTGCTTCTTGCATATCCCTTATTAAAACGGGCAAAAGTCGTGCAGATTTTACACGTTTTTTAGATGCAGCAGCTGTAGCCTGGTAGATGAGATGATGACTTGCCATGCTCTCTTCTGCTCATCCTCCGTAGAACTGATCTTAAACAGTTGTGCAGTTTGACCTCTGTAACATGATAGAAATGACGTTTAGTTTTTGCCTAGTGTCAGAAATAAAATGGCCACCCCTTGTCAGAAAGAGCAGGAATAAAACTCTGGGCATCTTGGATGCACTGAATCAAACTGTTTTGAGGAGGACAATAGACCTGTGTTATTTTAAATTGCGTATGCTTCATTATTTGATTGAGTTAGAGGTAGGTGGCTGTTGTGCAAAGTTGCATCGTAATTAACACTTTTCTAGTTATTTAATTGTGGTTTTATACTTATAACATGGAAAAATATTATTGAAGTTACCCACTGGGACAGTAGCTGAATAAATCTTAATTTTCTAAGTGGGATTTGTGTGTAAGCTGTTAAATCAAATTCTCTGTCATATTACAGAGTGATACCCAACTCCATTTCATCAGGGATTTTGGAGGTTTTGGTATGCATCAGATAGTCTTCAGAAACCAGCAGACTGAACTAAATTTCAATTCTTAATGAGTGATCTGTGTCAGTTGCTCTACTGACTTTTCAAGTTTTTTGCATGAAATGGAATGAAAGAGACAAAAAACCCAGAAGCACAATGTCAATATCCACTGTCTTTCTCAATTTATTGTAAGGTATATCTATGCAGGCGGATGCAGAGACCCTTGCTTGAAGCTTGTTGGATGTAAACACTCCCGTCTGGGAAACCAGATAGTGTTAGCAGAGGACCAAGCTAATGAAACTAATGAGTCTCATTTCTGAGCCAGGGCTAGCTTGCAGCTGACTAAACATGAAGAGAGCTAGGTTGCCTCTCCCTGTGTGTGTCCATGTATCTGTGTCCTTTCTGTGTATGTTAGAGTTTAGTGGTAGGAGGTTGGTATTGTGGGGTTGTTTGTTTTTGCTTTGTGGTTGTTGGTTTGGTTTTTTTTTTAATAATAGTTGCAAGATATCTGCAACTTCCAGTTTGTTGTGTACATTCATATCTTCCCTTGAAAAGGACATCAGATAATTTCAGAGTTATTTCAGACTTCATTAACTTCAAGCTTGTTAAGTGAGCATACTAATGATCCCATGGACCAATTTCAAAACGGTAGGAACAGCAAAAATCTTAGTGTTGCAGAAAATTCTCCCATGGCAGGAAAATCAAAGAGAAGAGCTTCTGAATTCAGCTTACCTTGAATTACACTACATACCATGGATTTCTAATGTGTGCATTACTCCTACTGCAGTTCCAAGAAACTACGACCCTGCGTTGCATCCATTTGAGGTTCCACGAGAGTACACAAGAGCTCTGAATGCAACAAAGCTAGAACGTGTGTTTGCAAAACCCTTTCTTAGCTCACTTGATGGCCACAGAGATGGAGTTAATTGCATGGCCAAACATCCAAAGAGTTTGTCTACGGTGCTGTCTGGAGCTTGTGATGGAGAGGTAAGCTGCAGTTACAAACCACAACAAACAAGGTACCTTTCTTCCTTCTTTTCTTTCTTCTTTCTCTTTTTGTGGTGGGTTTTGTTTTTTTTTAAATGCCACCTGCTTACGTTTCTTTAGTGTCTTTGTTCAGCATGATACCCTATCTTCTCTCAGAAGGTGCAACTTACCTAGTTTGGGGCAGTGTTTCTCAAACTGCAGGTTGTAATTTCCCAGCATGCACAGGCAGCAGCTTTCAGCTGTTCAGCTGTGAGCAAGGGTGTGACATTTCAGTTCCTCAGGATGGAGCAGTGAATGTTGATATTTACAGTCCATAGTGATTGCTTTTTGCTGCCCATGTGACCCCCCTCTTCCCCTTGAAGAAGTTAAACTGCTGCAGATTAAGAAGATTACATGAAGTCAGATGAGCTAGGGGGAAGGGGCACACAACTAATAACTTTTTAGAACAATAATTTATCATATTGCCTAAAAAATGATAACTCTCTATTTGTTTGATTATTTTACATAAATAGTACAAATAGGAAGCAAGGGCACTTTAAATGGAGTCACTTCCAGAAAAAAATTGCCTGTCTTTCCTGTCTTCTCAGTCCTCTTTCACCCTTACATTGTTCGTTTGATAGTACTTGTATATTTTAAAGGTATCTTCTGGGTAGCTGGTTGCTTTCTGCTTTTTATAGAATGTGCATATGTCATGCAGTAGTGTAAGGGAGACTAACCTTCTCAGAGAGGAGGGGAATAAATTTATATGAAATGTTGGCCAGATTTCTTATCCACTGATAGAGCAGGTAAAGTACTGGGTACTATAAATACATACAATTATAAAAACTGACCTCCATTTATTTCTTTTTTAAATGGGCCCAAATGCTTTGAAACTGAAACCTCTGTGAGAGGTGGACATCTATATAAAATGTAGTACAGCAACTGGACTGAAAACATTCTGTTGGTTCCAAAGGCTATTTCCTTGTACTTTTTTCTTTAGAGGGGTATTTTTTCTAAAATTATCACTGTCGCTATCTTTTAGCAAGAATTCTAGTTCAAAAATAGGGGGATGCAAAAATACGCTAAGTATACTGCTTGGGTGGGGGGAAAGGGTACTTTTAATTTTTTTTTTTTCCAAGAAGGGAATAATTAAGTAGTTTTGATATTATAAAATCTGGCCAGTGTTCAAGCCAGCTATGCCATTTCATTACAGCATGTGTGATCTCTTGTACTTGAATTATGAACTGCAGTTGTGGGCTGTAGAAAACTGAAATAACAGAATACTTTCCTGTTTTTAATAGGTTAAAATTTGGAACTTGACCAAACGACAGTGTATTCGTACTATACAAGCCCATGAAGGCTTTGTTCGAGGCATGTGTGCTCGTTTCTGTGGTACATCATTCTTTACTGTGAGTATAAAGTGTCTCCTTAGTACAGTGTAGCAGTACAGAGTGCCTGCTCACCATCTGTTTTCCAGTGAGCAACTTACTCTCTGCTATATAATACTTAAATATTGTATGAATATGTTTATTAAATTTGTCAGTGAACCTGACAATTCTATTTCTGATGAAATTTTTTTTGATGCTGTGATATGGATTATGTTCAAGATTATGGAAGGGATAAATACCAGAAAATTGCTAACGGATGGTCATGTAATTAAAACTTGAGTAAACTAGTTTTCATTAAAGTAGTAGATAGATTATGTTCATTGAAAGATGTACAAACACTTTAAAAAGTAACCATTTGCATATACTATGATTAAAGATAAGCTGATTAATCAACATGGAACCATCTTAGCTTTATTAACTTATATCAACCACAACTGATTCAGTTGTGTGTAAACTGTCTGGAAATAGTATGTCTTCCTGTTTGCATTACAACAATTCTAAGATGACACAATAAAAAGAATTGGTTTTGAAGACTAGAGTGTCCTGAGGCTTTGCTTCTTTTGAGCTGGGTATAGAAGAGCTATTTTCACTACAATATATATTTATCTTTTCTGAAGTACATACCAGGTCATGAGGACAGTAGTTAGGATGTAGGAGAAGTCATAGCAAAAAATTCTAAGTGACTCCAAATTAGAATCCCCTTTTGACAGTCCCTCTGCCTGAAAATTGAGAGAGGAGGAGAAGAAACAGTAGTAGTGCTGTCAGGAGAGGAAGTTAAACTTGTATAGCTAACATTTCTTTGGACGGTTTGCCTGATCCAGGTCACTGCACAGCCATGAAAAAGCTTGTGCTGGCATAGTGCATGGTGTTAGGAACAGGCAACTGGAGCAACTGAGGTGGAAAGTGCCTTTTAGCTGTTTACATACTCATCAAAATTACTTCCAGAAGATACTTTGCAGTTTAAGGTACCATTTGATTAAGAATCACAAAATGTAGTCTAAAAAGTAGTCGTCATTCCAGCTCAGCTTTTTCCTATTCGACCCTGGAAGTATCTCTTTTGAAAACTGGAAAAGATTCGTGGATCGAGGTAAAGACAGTTGAATAGGTGAAGGAAAGGTGGTGGTGGTGGGGAAACAGTGACAAACAGGAAATCAGTCACCTCCTTTTGAAAGCACACAGATCCCCAGACAGTCTCTGAGCACCAGCCACTTTGGAAGCCAGCCCCCGCCTCCCCTTTCTTCTTCCACTACCCCAGTTTTTATTGCTGAGCATGATGTTATATGGTATGGAATACTCCTTTGGCCAATTCCGGTCATCTGTCACACCTGTGTCCCCTCCCAGTCTATTGCCCACACCTAGCCTATTTGCTGATGGGGGAGGCAGGGATGATGACTGACAGAGTGTGTGTGTGGGGAAGTGCCTTGCTTGACACTGTGCAAGCACTGTTCAGCAGTAGCCAAGACATTGGTGCCTTATCAGCACTGTTTTAGCCACAGATCCAAACCACAGTGCCATATGGGCTGCTATAAAGAACGTTAACTCCATTCCAGCCAGACGATGTACATGTACCTTCTCAGTTTCTAGCGAAATACTATGACAAGGAGAACTAATCTTCAGCTTGGAGGTATAAAGGGGAACAGTGAATAGGCAGGAGAGAGCACTACTTCTGTGTATGTCATAGATCACTCCTTTTGAAAGGCTGCCTGTACTTAATTGCAAAGCACATCTAGTAAAATAAACAGAATATATTTACGTAAAACTGTACATGCTTTCTCCAATATTCCCAGGTTGGTGATGACAAAACTGTGAAGCAGTGGAAAATGGAGAGCCCGGAATATGGAGAAGAAGAAGAACCTATTCATACAATTCTTGGAAAGGTAGTAAATCTAAGTTTAGATTTTCCCACATCTCTTCTTTTGAATTAAGTTTGAACCAATTCTTATCTAGCTTTTGGAGGAGGGAGAAATAGTTTGATATTGCCTGTTATAATGGGTTGTAAGGTGATGGCATCAAATTTTATAATGGCACTTTTAAAGTATCTTCAAGTTTTTATTACATTTGTTTTACATGTAACCAGAAAGGAATACCTCAAATGCCATCAGAGACTGCTTAGATCTGTCTCTACTAATCATTCCTTTCCTGCAAACTGGTCGGATTTTTCAGTAGTCCTTTTCTTTTCAGATGTGTGTTGTCAGTGCTTAGTCTGAATTAAGTAACTTTCTTTTCATGCCAATACCTCGCAGCCATTAATACAAAATTTTAACTTTACGTCTTTCTTTTTGACAAAAGCGGGCTAAAAATACATACTTCAGCGCTTTCAATTTATGATAAGCTTATTTTAAGAACAACATTAAATGCTTTTTGTAAATAGATAGTTTGAAACTCTTTAATTATTGTAATTTCTATGGAATCTGTTCAGGTCCCCATTGAAAATTTGTAGTTGTACACTTAAAATTTCCATTTGCTTTGAAGTCAACCGGGACTTTGTAAATGGGCTTCTAATGCTGACTCCATTGTAAATTAACAAGAAATGCATGCATGCACATTAAGTGAGTATACAGAAAGCTAGTCTGTTGTGTAAGGGTACATCTGATAAGACTTAGTTTCTGGTAGCAGCGGTGACTTGGTTTTCAGTAATACAAATGAATAAAACCATGGCAGACTCAATATGCAATGATTTGTTTCTTTTTTGTAACAGAACATACTTGCATATTTATGTATGCAATTGTTTTTGTAAATTGTTTTCTGTTGTTTTTGTTGTTTTTGTTTTTTCTTTTAAAGACAGTGTATACAGGAATTGATCATCACTGGAAGGAAGCTGTTTTTGCCACCTGTGGCCATCAAGTGGACATTTGGGATGAGCAAAGGACAAGTCCTATGTGTTCTCTGACATGGGGTTTTGATAGCATAAGCAGTGTAAAATTTAATCCCATTGAGGTAATGTTTCTGTTGTAAGTTGGAAATCTACATTTTTCTTGATCTATGTAAGAGCTAAACTCTAACACCATCTTTAACGGCTTTTTCCAAATTTAGATTTTGATACGTGTTTTAACATAATATTTAGGGAGGCGTTTACGCGTATGTTTTTATGGCTGTATTGCTTTGGAATGTAGTACCATATATTTTTGTCTTTTTATCTTTTGTCTCTGTTAGTGGGGGAGAGGAGAAAGAAAAGTAGGGTGGTCTCCGTTCTGCCAACAACAATACATACCCCGTACCTCAGTCATACAAAGTAGCAGTTACGTGGCTGTGGAGCTCTCATCTGTTCTAGTACTGTACTCCCTGTGACCAAGACTTCTACCCCTCTCCATGGCAAAACAGTTGCATTTGATCTTCTACAGCAGTTCCTATATACTTCTTGGCTGGGCTGTGTTCGTAGATGAAGTGTTTATGAGGAATTGCTTGTTACTTTTGAAGCAGGGAGGACTGGGTGGATTCTGAATCTTGCAGGGGAAACTATTTAAAATGTTTGTGCTGAATAATTAGCTGCACAGAAAGAACGATGAATGTATTTCCTTGATTGAAAAAGGAACTATTTGACTACCAGCTTTGTGAAATAGCTTAGGTATCTAATGTAAGCTGCTAACCATACTCTAGAATTGTTTAGAAGACCATACGCACTGGTTTTCTTTTTTTTCTTTTAGACATACCTTTTGGGAAGCTGTGCTTCCGACAGAAATATTGTGCTATATGATATGAGAAAATCAACTCCACTAAAGAAGGTAATCTTTTTCTTTTTAACAGAAGCTTATGGCACTAATAATCATACTGAATATGTGAATAGTCTGTAACTGTTGATGACGATAGCGAAAGGGAAGCTCTGAACTGTGAGTTCACTTGAGTTTTCATGGTCTAATTTTGAGTCATTTAACTGAGTTTGAATTAACGTTGGGCTTTAAACCATGCAGAGTTAGAAGGGCCCTTTTCTGCATTCAAACGGGCTGTCATGCTCACTCTGTTGTAATTCTTGAAAAAGTGCCTGACCTGACAGCGATTTCACAATAAGAACTTTATGTTCCTATATTGCATTCTGTCTGTGTATGTGTGATTTTTTTTTTTTAAATTTTTTTTTTCCTCCTCCTTGCCAGAAGGAAACAAGGTAACTTCTAAGGCATTTCCTTTCCACCATTGGAGAGCCTTGCTCTGTATTTGAAAAGGTGTTTTTCTTTTGCATGGAGATAAACCCTCCCCTATGCACCTAGTATAAACATTTGGAAATCCTTTGCAGTGGAATCAAAATTGTATTTATATGTGGAATTTATCAATGACATGAAGATTCATATTTATCTTTAAGAGAATGTATGTGTTTATTTAAAACAAGAAGCCGGTAATTCATACACACATATTAACCTCGATTAGGTTCAGTAGTTTTGAGCCCCAGAACTATCTTAATAATTTCTTCTTGAAATACAATATTCCGGCTTGTGAATATACACTCAGTATATTATGTACTGTCTGCAATGACACTGGTCTGATACACATTAGAATACTATAATGGTACTTAACTTAGTTATAAAATAGGAGTGTTGTTGGCATAACAGCATTTCTTTCTCTCCCTGTGCCCCAACAATTTTTAATGAAGTTTCATTTGGGCCACTGTGACAGTGCTTATAAAAAATTGTCAGTGATGCCAGTTGGAGACTTGAATGTCGAAATGAACACAGCCAGTGCTGTAGATCTGCAGTTACAAGTTAAAAGGATGTAGTCTGAGCCTTTGTGAACTAAGTTGGAATCTAACAGAATTTTACGTATGTATATATGCTAAATATATAAAAGTATACATACATGTGCATATATACACATGGGTGCACATATATATATATGTATCTCATGTAGTAAGCAGCATGCTTAGGTGCATTTCCTGCTATAGGAGTAAAACACTGATGAATACTTCCTTGCATCCGTGGATACAATACCAGGTTTCCTGCTGGGATAGAGATGATTCTCCTGTGGAGAGGCAGGTTGAATGTCCGTTTCTGCACCGAGACCTAAGAGCTCTGTAACTCCCAAGAGAAGTGTGCTGCTTATTAGAGGTACCTTACCTATGTATGGGCACTGGCTTCTAGCAGTGCTGTGTTCCTGGTGTTTCATCAGCAAAGCAGCTCACACGCTGCCCTGAGTTTGGAACTCAGTGGGAGTCCCTTCCTTAACAGAAATAGGAGTACAGCTTTCCACATCATGAAGCAGTAGCTCTCTTGCCCGTTTGTCCTGTCTGTGAGTTTTGAAGTCTTAAGTTTCAAAGAGGGATGGGTAAGATGGTGAGATGCTGCCTAAGTGCAAAATAAGAACTAGTCTAAAAAAGCTGGGAAAAGATGAAGGGGAGCACTCCTGTTGCATGACAAGAGGAAGATGTTTTAACAGAAGTTGGTACGCTTTAAAAGTCATTCTTGTGCAACCTGTGGAATCACAGGAAAGCTTAGGGTGTTAAAGATAGACTTTAGCATTTAAACAGCTGACAGGAGCTGTGTTGTCCATTGCTTGTAACATTTTTAGCTGTTCACCTCAACCAAATACCTTGTAGGTAGTAAAGGAGGACAGAGTAATTATTTGGGTGATCCAGTTTTATGTTAAAGTAATCTCAAAATCTCTGGGCTGACATTCTTCGTAAGCAAGTGCTCACAGTTGAAATAAATAAACCAAGATAGCCAAGTCTTCAGGGACTTCACACCTTTGACTTGTGTTAAAAAGGACTTTTTCTTACGAAGTGACTAAGTGTATCTACAATTGATTAAAAAATAGTGTCAGAAGATGGCTCTGCTACAGGTTTAGATAGTTCTGAAATGCCATTATTAACGTATTTACAGCAACTTAAATCACTTCCAGCCCAGGTTGCCTTACATAGTTGTTACTGAATATAATGCTAGAACTGTACAGAGAATCCTTTTCTTAGGCACTATTTTAATTCCAAATGCCACTGCTGAAATAAATGGAATGCTTGTAAATTTGGGTGAAAAAATAGTGAAGCAAGATGTGGAGCATGGACTTCAACCAAACCTCACCCCTTTTGAAAAAGGGCTGAATTTTTCAGCAATATTAGAATTATTTTGTGGCATGATTTAAAATATTTATTATACATACAATGTGTTAACATTTAATTGCGTACTCATTTTGCAGCGGCTGAAAAACTTGGACAGGGAAGAATAAAGAACCCCCCTTGATTATTAGCTTCCCAGATATATGCAAGGTTTATAACTAGAAGAATAATACTGAAATCTGAACAAATCCTAGTTGTCACATTACTGTAAACATAGGGCCTTTCAGTGGCCTATTCTTTCAGTAAAGTCGCTTTTTAAAGTAGAGATCACTTCAGACATCTGATGATTACATCCAGTTCGGGATGCATGTAGTTTCTGAAAATGAGAAGTATTTTGCAGCACAGACTTCATATTGAACAGGATAATGTCACCTAGGAAGTGAGGACTTACGGAGAATGCAAATCATGAGAATATGCACACACTCATAAAATCACAACCTTTTTGGGGGGGCAGGGGTGGCGGTTCAGTGGATGTCATCACTATTAACTTGCTTTAAGATTGTGTTCATTATTGTAAAAGTTATAATTGTACAACTATATTTTGTTACATGTATGTAAATTTATGATGTTTTTGGCATAGTAAGCTGAGAACAAAAATGAGTTTGGAGTACCGTAGTGTTAAACACCCAAATTTCAGGATTTTCAAGTAGGGTTACGGCTGGCCTGGAGCGTTGTGGAAAATCCTGTTCAGTTTGTTAGTAAGTTGCTCTGTAATTATACATCTACTTTGTGTCAGGCGTGCTGTATGGGTTTTATTTTTAAATACAATGGTTGAAAGCTCCTCCAAGACTCGGCAGAAGCCAAAGCTGTTGTGTTGTACGGGGTGTCAGATGACCTCCTCCCTGCCTCCCCTTCTCCCACAGGGGCCCAGCTGTTACTGCCACAGCTGCCTCCAAGGTGGGGGCATTCGACATACAGCTTCTTAATGCCTCTTGCCTAGTCCACTGTTAGCAAAGTAGAAGGGTCTTATTAAGCTGTCATCAGCTCCTCCCACTTCAAGGCAAACTGGCCTCTTTGTAGCCATATGCTTACTAGCAGCAAGCAGATCTTATGAATGTGTAGCAAATGATACGCTGCTAGTACGGTGATAGTGGTGAGTAGATTACAACACAGTAAGTTCTACATACATTGCTTGGCACTTCAATAGGAAATGGCAACTGTCCTGGAGAATTCATGAACTGCAATTTCAGAGATAAAGTAATGAAGGGATAGTAATAACTGGGAGAACACCAAAATGTTACAATAGCTTTGCAAATGCTGGTTCACAGCGTCAATTAATGACTATATCTCTTGAAATAACCATTTAATTAGGTGTGTTTATAGATTACTTAACTAAAGGTTCCTGTAAATATGATGAAGTGAAATTTTTCAGGAATTCCAGGTTTACACGTTGATCACCAACATGTTTACATGTTAAATGACCACTCAGAAGAATTTGCTTCTAAGGTGACTTACAGAGGAAAATTTAATTGCTGTGTAGCACAAAGCAGTGAGCATATGATGAGGGACAGGAAGTTCTTGCGTTCCAATTCTAACACTGCTAAGGAAACATTGTCATGTCGCTATTCCTCTGCCATAATTCTGCATCTAGAAAGTGCTTGTCTCCAGTGGTACAGGAATCTTTGAACTATAGCGAGTATTTTACTGCCTATAACAAGGTAGCAATGTGTAAATATCTTTCAGGTTATCTTGAACATGAGGACAAATACGCTGTGTTGGAACCCCATGGAAGCTTTCGTTTTTACTGCAGCAAATGAAGATTACAAGTAAGTGTGACCTTGCTTTTTGATAATCCTGATCATGTTATGTTTTTAATCTGTATCTTGGTGGTTTATCATCATGCTAAAATAAATTTTTGAAAAACTACTAAAACTCTAAATTTGAATCACTTAAGTAATAACCTAGAGAATTATAGGCTCACTGACTTAAAAAAAAAAAAAGAATTGATAGTAGACTGCCTCTGTCTCTGTATTTCAGTACCTGGGGGGAAAAAAAGCAGTGTAACTTAGAAAAAATGCAGCTGAACCAATGCAAGTGTAACTTGCAACAGGACCTGGAAAATAAGTACTATTGGTCCAGTCTGAGGCAATATAAGTGTTTATTTTCTTGCCGGCTCTTGTGAAGCTTGATATATTGTACTGATCAGCTATTTTGATGAGACCATTTCTTAAAAACAAACAAACAACTTTTGTGAAACAGTTCCAGAGACTGCAATACTTATCTTTTCAATGTCTCAGAGCAGTTTTACTTTTGAACAATACTATTCATGTGAACAGCTAATCTGATATTGAAAAAGCTGTTTCTTCAAAACCAGGCCACCGCAAAATGTGCTCCATATCCTTTTTTCCAGGAAATCAGTGATCTAACAATAGATCACTGTTTTCTTCTAGAACATAGGAATTTTATCACTTATGGCTGTTTTTCCAAGGAAATGGAGTCTGGCCCAGACCTTGAAAGTGGGTGTTTGTATCTAATGTACTGCTTTTCACCTATTTTGGTTATGGTATGGTGAAGCTACCAGGCTACCTAATCTGTTTTTTTTTACCTCTTTCCCCTTCCCCCCCCCCCCCTTGCTAAACTAAAAATGGTAGCTGTTACTGTCAGGGGCGACTGTCCTCTTGCAAACTAAAGTTTTTTTAAGTTTTTCCCCCCCCCCCCCCCCCCCCCTTGCTAAACTAAAAATGGTAGCTGTTACTGTCAGGGGCGACTGTCCTCTTGCAAACTAAAGCAATTAGTATAAGCGCAATGGCAAATGCATATATCAACAACGCACACGCAAGTGTTAGCTGATTATATGGAGTAGCGGTTTTAAATATGACGCTAGCATACTTTTTCATGGGGAATTTGAAGGAAAAAGCAATAGTTGCCAGTAAACTATTGAATAAGAGACATTGACTTAATTCCAGTTATGCATTCATCTGCAGCAAGGACGGTGAGAAACCTGTTAAATTACAAATTCTTAATATAGTAGTTCTACTAAATAGTGTATCTTAAGCAGGTTTCATAAATGCTTTGTCTGTAAAGCACCTTTCTTATTGGCACTAGGCAAATTAATGATCTGCTCAGTTATTATGCCTTGCTATGTATCAATGGGCTTGTTGATTCAAAGGGAGTACAGGTAGACCTCACCTGAGCTTTCAAGTGCTTAAAGGCAAACCAGCTGTGGTCCAGCAGCTGTGTGTTTATTTTTAATGCTTTTCTACAGATAGTGTGCTCTGCTGAACTAGTATCTCCATGTATTGAAGGACCAAGCTTTCCTTAGACTCCTACATTGGCCTAAAGACAGTTAGGCAGTAGGAAAGGGTGCCAACCAAATGGAAGTGTCTCAGTATACTCTGAATTACTAGGAGTTCCCAATATGGGAATATCTGGAAACACTGCAGAGTTGATAGGCTTGCCGTAATGATTCAGAGATGCTTGTCCAAGTTCAGGTTATTTACTTAGATCTGAAGATGGAGTAAAGGAGTACAGTGTGGTGGTTGGAGAAATAGGTTTGGTCAGTGACCCATCAACAGATGATGAAGGGAATAGTGGAGACTATCTGTTCTGAGCAAGAAACCTAGGTCTGATCCAGTAACTAAAGCCTCTGGTTAATAAACTTTTTTAAAGCCCTAAACAATGCATCATTCTTTCTTTTCATGTGTTATGAGCAGTTTTAAAGAGTTACCTCTGCAATATGGATCTAACCTTAAGTGTGGTTTATGTATGATTAAAGTAGCTGTTCAGCAAAAATGTACTATTTGCTTAAGAGTTGTTAAGATATTAAGCTGTTGGTGTATTTGTTTTAAAGCTTATATACTTTTGATATGCGCTTTCTTGAATCACCTGTGACGGTGCATATGGATCACGTGTCTGCTGTTCTTGATGTGGATTATTCACCCACTGGGAAAGAATTTGTCTCTGCCAGCTTTGATAAGTCAGTCCGCATTTTTCCTGTAGACAAAGGTCACAGCAGGTGAGTGATTTTACACCTTTCTCTCTTGCTGTCATTCATTCCAGTGACCTCCCTCCCTAGTCCTCAAAATTCTGCATTCATTAACATATTCATTGGGGCATTCACTTCCTGTGAATATTGAAATCTTACTCTGTATATAATTTGAGATTGACAGGTCGTGTAGTTGACATATTCTGGAGTATGTATTAGAGTAGAACTACTTAACAGATAGCAGTACTTACGCAGTTTTGTATTAAAATTACAGTGGATTGCTGTTCTCGGGTGTACTCACCAAGATGAATCCCATCTTATTTCCCTCTATATGTATCTTTAATGTTTTTAGGTCACTTTGTACTGTATCTCTCGCCACTTAAGTTTGCAGTGCCTTACAACATTGTAGCATTTGGTTTTCTAGGGACTGTCTTCATCCTGCATGGATGATTGCTAAAGACATTACGTGAAAAGCATTGTTGTATGAATTCCTTAGGATCAGTTTGGGACACTTTTGTGATCTGTTTTGGTACGCTTATTACCATTTGTTCATATGTTGTTAACCAGGTTTTGATTCATGTGACAATGCTTTGAATACAATTCACTTTGAATTAGTTTTTCATGTAAGATTTCATGAGGCAGTGTATTAAATATTTTGCTGAAGTTCAGATTGGATCTACTGTGTCTCCATTATTCTTTTTTTTTTTTCAGTTTGATGAAAATTGAAGCAAGTTATCAGATCTGTCTGGTATCACTTGTTCTTCATAAACCTACCTTCATTATTCTCTGTTGTCAGTTCTTCCTCTTTTTTCTTTATTCTTAACTTTATTTTACTTCTAGTTGCCTTCCTCTCTCCAACCTCGGCCCCCCCAAAACTTGCTACTAGGTCAAATTCTAGGTGGTTTGGGGGGTGGAAACGTTGAAATATTGATTGGGGGAGGAGTATATTTTTATTATTGATTAATGCAGTTATGTATGCATTATTCAACGTAACTGTTTGTATGCTCCTATACTGCATTAAAGATTGAGAGGGGCTGTTTTCATTTGCCTTTATATCTAATCTACAGGTAGTTTTAATTTTCTTCCTGTCTTGCAATAATATTTTAAATGTAATTAGGTATTGCAGTTCCTTTGTGGGTTTGTTTTGGTTTTTTTAATTCTTGTATTATTAAACAATATGGTTAGCAGCTCCTGTGTTCTACAGATTCTCCTTTCTATGGAATAGTCATGTTCACAAAAGTGGTGATATGCAAAATTAAAGCACATTGAGGGGAAGTTTGCAGACCCCATAATGCAACAGTAAAAGGCTTTATTCCACATTGTAGCAGATTGTTGCCAAGGCTTGTGGAAGGAATTTTCCTCTTTGTCCCCCCTTTTTTTCCCCTTCTGTGTGGTGGCCATAAATCTAGTGAGGAAAAGCCTTACAGATTAAGAACTTAGCTTCATATAAGCTGACTAGGGCATTCTGGGACACTCAAAATTCTTTAGAAACTGGGCTTTTTCAGAATTGCACAGTTGAAATTAATCCCATGGAATGGAGGAAAGTCTCCAAATGGAAGATCTGATTCCACTTGGAAAACTGAGAGGGCAGTCAAGAGTATCTGTAGACAAGGATTCTGATGGTATTCCAGTTTTGACTTTTGCTTTCCCGCCAATTTGAAAAACTCCTAACTTCCCACTGCTTTCTATTTTATTTTAAAACGAAAATTTAAATTAGGAAATTGATTAGCCATAAGAAGTAAGATTTATTGCGAAGTTGATTAAATTTAGTAAATTCTTGGTAAACAGAACCGGATGTCTGTGCAAATTTTCTTAAATGACAGATCCGGGTTATTTGGCCATGTTTTGTGTTTTTCCTTTCCCTGAGAATGATATTTAATAGCTTGTGATGACAGCACCAGGAGAGGCAAACGCTGAAAATTCAGAATGAGAAAAGGAAAAGTACTTAGTTACCCAAAGGTGGGTGAAGAAAAGCTTTGTTATTGATCCAAATAGTAAAATGAAAGTAAACATAGAAATGCTTAAGAAAATGCGTATGTGCACACACGCTATTAAACATCAACATCAGTAAAAAGCTGATGTGAGTATTAATGTTTTCTGAAGGTACTCATGCTCAGTCTTCCATGTGGTTGTTCTTGTAGAGGATCACTTGAGTGTGAGTTAAAGAGGTGGTTAAGCTTATTAAAGCTTATTTAAGGTGATACATTGATTACTTTTGTTTTTCTCACAACCCCTCCAGCTCAACCCCAGTCTAGTTTTTCCACGGCTCTTGAATAGGTGTTGTTTCCATATTTCCCTTCCATTACTACTTGGATTTTACTTGTAAAAATAACTGGGTAGAAGAAAGAGAATGGTCTATAAGCTGCAGTGCGTGACTGATATACCAAAGGAGTGGGTATTAGTGGACAATAAGTAGGCCTTACTTATTCTTCACCTTTAGAATGCTAAGAAATAGTTAAAATTACCAGAAAAGTGTACTTAGTCCTATATTTTTATAGTAGAAATAAAATAACTTTATGAATATTATTGTTCTGCTTGTTTGGTACATACTTAATGAAAATTAGATAAGAGTTTCATTTAAATATTGGTTTAAATGTAACACGTAGAAACATTTTTCAACAGGTGCTAGCACTTGCTGAGCAGGAGTCTGATCGGCAGAAATTAAATCTAGTTTATGCTTTAATAGCCACCCAGCTGTTCCGAATCCGTTTTTACTAGCTGATATTTCTTGTTGAGTTCTTGTTTGCAGGACTGGAGACTTTTCTTCAAGTTTTTAGGGTTTTAAGATTTTTCCTAGGAGTCCCTTAGACAATGATGAGGAAGTCCATTTTTGGGGAAAGGAGGGAAATCACGATGAAGAGTAGCCAATCCATTGCCATGTCATAAATGGACAGCTGGAGGTGTTTATTTGCTGTTCTCTTTCTTGTTCACAATGGTGGTGTCAGATTCTTTGGCACTCATTCTTCTGCAGTCCCATTCTGTAATGCTTGATCGGTGTAACAGCATATTAATGAAAATTATTTCAGGAACAGTATGCATATCATATTGTATACCCATGGCATGTTTTGCAAAAACAGTTATTCTTTAGCTATTTACTGTAACTTCTATGAAAGCACTTATTTAAAAAGCATCTTGTCCTAGGTGTCCTTTATCAGTCTAACCATCACACTTTATTTGAATTTCTCTCTATATAGATTTAAGATCAGCACATTGTTCAAAAAAAGTCAGATTTTTTTAAAAAAACAACAACAAAAAGTAAAAAATAAATTTTGCCTTGAACAGAATGCTTTGTGCTATTTGAAAGGTAATGTTGGTGGGAAAAGTGACGATAGATTGCTTAAAAATGTTTCTCTCTGTTTTAGGGAGGTATATCATACAAAACGAATGCAGCACGTCATCACTGTAAAATGGACTTCAGATAACAAATATATTCTGTGTGGCTCAGATGAGATGAATATTCGTCTGTGGAAAGCTAATGCTTCTGAAAAACTGGGAGTGGTAAGAGTTGCATTTTGCTTTTTGTTATCACAAGACAAGAAGTTTGGGTTTTTTTGTTATTACAACTGGTTAGCCTATTAACTTCTAAAAACTTGTTTCTAAAGGGAAAATGTAAAATTGTAGTTTGACATTTGTATTTAATTTGAAAACTCACATGTGCAGTATAGCTCATTGCATTTACTGTGGCCTATAATAATAATAATAATAAAATTACATGCTTTGTTATTGCTACACAAGGTGACTTTTTTTTGGTCTTGTTTAATGTTAACAATAATCATCAGTTCTAACTAAACTAGATTGGAGTTTTTTACCTGGGTGCTACAGGTGGGAATTCATCCCTTTGCACTAGAGAAAAAGCAATAAATTCTGGTTTGCCATACATAAGTCATTCTACTGAAGCTTAGGGTTACTACTTTTAAAAATTGACTGGCACGTAACTGGTTTGTGTGCAGTTCATACCGTGATAAGCATATGCATTGTAAAATAGACTGTTTGCACTGATGCATAACCAAGATTGTCATTAACCTATATAACTCTCAGATATCAAGTGGGCAAACCAGTGTGGTGTTTGAAGTCCATTTAATTCAATGTAAGTCAGTTTGGCTGAAGTGTTCCTAGTAGGAACAGACATCAGTCGAATTAGATACAGGTTTTTTACAGTTACAGTTGTTCAAATGTTTATGTATAGACAAAGCCAAAATGTTCTATTACAGTTACCACTTGCATATATTCATCTGCACAGTTGTATGAAAGTATTGAATGAGCTTGGAGAATGAATTTGACACTTTGTCCGCTGGGAGTAATCCCTTTACGTAGCTTTATATTGTTACGGTATTTTGGAGGTGCTTACATTGCTTTTTCTGAGCCCATCAGCATAGCTGTCAAATAATGCTTGGGGGAATTTCTACTTGATCTTGTGAAAGATTGAGGGGGGAGGAAAGGGAAGCTGTAATTCAGGGAAAAATATTGTACAGTTAAGGGGATGGATCTGTTGCATAGTTATGTCTAGTGCTGCTTGTGGTTACCTGAAGCTCCATCAAGTTACAGTATCTGCATAGCAGGGAAGTGGAGCGGAGCTGGGAGAGGTGGCAGGTAATGGGAGTGGTAGGAATACTTAGGGCTACGATGCGGAATGGGATAATTCATGGACTGTTGTGCACTGTGAAGCACTGGATATGGAGTAGCACAGCTAAAACAGTATGTATATCTTTACCCAGGGCCCACCATAGGTATTTGGAAGTCCTATTATTTTTCTCATCTTTGCTATAGAGCTATAGATAAAAAAAACCCGCAACTTTGTAGCCTGTGCAGTATTTGTGGTCATAAACTACTATTTCAGTTAAATTTCTTTAATGGAATAACTCTTCTTTTTTGTTGAGGATGCTATTTTTTTTCTGTTCTAAATAGATTCTTGGGATTTTCCCATGTAGTGCTTCAGTCAAACATTTAAATATCAGTCCCATACTTGCTAATTCCAAGGACTCTGCAAAGCTCATTATAGACTTTACTTTTTGATTAAACTTTTATGTTGAATTTGCTTAGACAGCGTGGTGTTGGGCAGAAATATTACCTGTTTTCCTATTGTATCCATATGCTCATGGCAACGCCCTTTTCACCTGGTTTTACAGTATTAACTGAAATTTTCTCTCTTTTTTCACTATATGCTTAGTGAGCATGCTGTCTCTCTCTAAGATGTTGTTCTATAGCAGAATTGTCTGGTATTTTTGACATGCATCTTTACTCTGTGCCCTTTGTATGAAGGACAAGTGGGTAAAAAGAATGTTGACTTCTTTTTGACTATTGACTACTAGATGGCATTGGCTCCTTTTCTTATGAAAGAGTAAGGATACTTGGCTCTGGGAAGTAATAGACAAACCCAGCTACTCCTGCATTGTAGAAATATTACATACCAAAAGGACAACTTAGCTATTGTTTAAGTATTCAAAATGTAGAGTGGTAGATGACATTCTGCTGTTTTCTGTAGTATTTACATCAGTGAAAACCGGCCATGGATGGGCCTAAAAAAGGCACTGCTAGTTACGGCTATCAGGTATTGGATATGGCCTGCACATTGAGTCTTGTGTTCCTTGACCTGACAGTGAATCCTACATAAAATAGCCTGTCCTTTGTTTTTTCTGTTTGTAAGTACAGTGTTGCTGCTTGACATGCCTTTTGGAGGCTGCACGTACGAGTCAGTTCTGCTGTTGTGGGACCATACAAATACAGATTCTGTAGCATGCATGCATGTAAGGGTTTGTAAGCATTTCTGTCAAAGCTCTTCCCAAGAGAACTAAGTCAATAGCTATCTATAACACACAGGTCAAGTGGCATGTGGGTTTTTTGGGTTTTTTTTGTTTGTTTGTTGGCTTGGTTTGGAGGCTGCACGTACGAGTCAGTTCTGCTGTTGTGGGACCATACAAATACAGATTCTGTAGCATGCATGCATGTAAGGGTTTGTAAGCATTTCTGTCAAAGCTCTTCCCAAGAGAACTAAGTCAATAGCTATCTATAACACACAGGTCAAGTGGCATGTGGGTTTTTTGGGGTTTTTTTGTTTGTTTGTTGGCTTGTTGTTTTTTTTTTTTAAGATCAGAAATGAAAGTCATCCCATCATATAGAATACAAAACTTGTCAACCTATTGTAAAAAAAACCACCTTGCAACATCAAAAGACATCTTAAGAAAGCAAAATTATTTAGAAATACAGGAAGAACTTACAAGGGACATAGTGAATTATGTAGAAAAATTGCTCTCATGTCACATGGATGACGCTAATTAACTTGTAAATAATTATAAGAAGAGACAGTGTTTCACATCCCCATATCTTGTGTGGAATTGTGTTCAAGCATGATGCTGTTGAAGCCTTGAATTTAGCAAGACACAGAATTTGGATATTAAATCAGTAACTGTCCGAAGCTGCTATAATTGTTAAAAAAAAATTTTTTTTAGGAGCACTATGAAATTTTGTTTTTCAGATGTTTAGAGAGTAATTGTTGTTAATAGGACTTGAGAGTGGAATCTTTATGGCTTATCCCGTTCTTGGATATACCTTGGAAATGTTGCTTGGATTCAGGCAACTGTGCCAATCCTTGTTTGATCCAACCTGGTAGTTCCTGTGATTCTTGACATTGCAACTGTTAATGGCTATTTATTAGGTTCCACTGTTTAGTACCTGCTCCTTCTTTTTTAGAGGATTGGTGTTCTTATCTTCATAGACATATGCTTGCTTATTTTATAAATGTCCAGTTCTTCCATAGTCTGGCTATTTTTTGAACACTTTGAATATTCAAAGCTGAACATTCAGTAATTCTGTCGGAAGTGTCAGAATATGTCTTAAATGCTTAGTTGCTTGGTCTGCTATTTTTCTTCGCGGAGAAGATTTGATTGAATGACTCATCCAAAGGTCACAGTATTTCTGATATAATGCTAACATCTTGTAATACATTGTATTTTAAGATGGATATTTTTGGGATGGGGGTGGATGGAAACCAGCATCCTGAAAGAGAAAGAAAAGTGGTTATCAAACATTTTTTTTTCTTTGGTGAGTACTTAGTCTTACTTGGTTTTAGCGTTGTGGGTTCCAAGGAAGTTATAGTGAATATATTGTACTTATGTTGTGACTGATGAACACTTATCCAGTTGGAAAGTTGTACTTTCTGAACCATGGCTACCCTAGCAGTCATCAGTTCTGACATGCATGTTTCTTCTGTTTTTTTAATGTATTTGGCATCGCACTCATTATTCAAAATCAGTGAAACATTAAAGTAAGAATAAAAGTCTCTGGAGGAGCCAGGGGCATGCTGTGTCTCCACTCCACTGACAATTAAGTCTGCATGGGTTTTACATAGGGGTAACAAACCCCAAATCTCTCTGTTGGAGCTACTGCAGAAGTTGCTTTAAAATAATTTGCAATGTTTAGGTTTTTTAATAAAGGTTGATTAAATGATAAATAATTATTAAATAGGACTCAACAGGTGTTATTTTTAAAGCAGTAAACATCTAGCTCTGCATATCCAGAAGCAAAAGACCCAATTAAACAAGACTTTTGAGATACTCCAGACTGTTCAAATACTGCACGTAAAATATGACGTGTTTAGCTACATTTTGAGGCTTTTGTACCTGTGCTCTTGGAGAGGTGTTTGGGATTTCTGAAAAGGTAAATGACTTTGGCTTTTGAGGAAAAGAGGAAAGCAGAGCCTCGTCTGAGTGAAAAGGCTGGAAAAGCAGTAGTAATAGAGTAGAATTAAATTAATTAATACAAAGAAAGGGATAGATTGGGGCTTTTGAACTGTAGTGGAAGCAATGAACCATCAGTAAAACTTCAGAAACCTGTATTGTTCTTCAGTCTATTGACACATTGTTAAAAAATCTACACCTGCAGTTCTTGGAGGGTAAATGCTTAGTAACATTACTTTTGTGAGTAACAGCTGCAAAATTTGGCTCTGTTACATTTCCACAGTAGTTAGGAATTAGAAAAGAGCACAGTTGAAGAAAACTTTCTGCTTGGGAATGATTTGTATTTCAGTAAGCGTAAAACTAGTGTGAGGAGTGAGTGTAACAGTAGAGGAGCATAGGTTTGCTGCTTTCTTGCAAGATGCAGAAATAACAGCTTTTGAGTAAAGACTGAAAAAGATAGGAGAAAGTGCAGTTACAAGTCTTGGTTTTGCTCTAGCAAAGTGCATTAGCAGGAGCGCATCGGAACTGTCTAAGTAATTGTATATCCTTTCAGTCTGCTTCTAATACACAGTTCCATTTTGTGAGATAGGGCTGATAACAAGCAATACCAGATACTGTGTGACATGGCATTCTTTTTGTAGTGATTTTGGGGTTGTGATTCAATGCACATGTAACTTCATCCCTTCAGCTATGATTTTGTGCTCTTAACATCTATGTTACCTTTCTTTTTTTGTCACCCATTTAGATGTAAAGAAGCCATAAGTTTTTGGTCCAAGGAAACAATGAATAATAAACTTTATGGCAATAAATTTAGAAAGGTGTTTTCAGTGGAGCAATGGAAAAAAATTAAAGACAAGCTATGGGATACTTTTGCATTCTAAAAATGTTGCACCTGTGCTCTGTTTGTCCTAACCTAGAAGGGCAACCTGGACAGGATAGATAAACAGCCATTTCATATTCTCATGCTGAATTACAGGAGTCTAATAGTGTGAAGTTTTAAATACTGCACAGTACAAATACAGCTCTCTTTAACAGGAGAATTTTTTGTTAAAGGTGGTTTTAGCTCTTCAATCGGGGCTTTGGAAAAATGCTTACCTTCCTTCTGCTTAGATGGGAAAAATAACCAGCCTGTATCATCTGGAGGGAGGAAAGAGGCATAGGCAGTTTACTCGAGGACACATTTTCCTATTGCTGACAACTTCATTGCATTTCGGAGTTCTTTTTCCCCCTTTCTCACTCTAGATATTTGCTGTGAAGTATTGCTGCGGTAATGGCACAAATCAGCTGTCTTTCTGCCATATGATTTCTATTTTCCTCACACGGGAAGGAAGTTGCACATTCACTTTTGGAATGTGTGAAAAAAGGGTCATACGTCATCTTTGAGCATGTCTTCCACTCATGATGTCATATAAATCCTAATTCATTACATTGTAGAGTGTTGTAGTCCCTATAAACAAAATCTCTAATCCTGCTAAATCATGCTGAGTTTACAGCATCTTCTCCAGCTCAAAGCAGAATGGGAAGTAATGCTGTTCTCTTCAGCTGTTTATGTTGACCTTTGTAAAATGACTTGTGAGAGAGATTGGAATTCGGTGCATTATTGCAGTCTGCTTTCTTAGCTAGCTACTGTCTCTCATAAACGGACAGAAACTTTTCATTACTGCAAAATTTTCTTTTACCATCATGAAGATGAGGGTGCACTTAGCACACCCTGGTATATGGGGTGTTGGCATTCAGTAGTTGGATGGAAAGTCACCAGCTATGTGCCTTTCTATATACCACATTACACATAAAAATGGAATCAGACTCAAACATAACCACTGCTTAATCTATATTAATTTTTTAAATAAGATATCCTGGATGTATCTTTAATTTACAGATTCACCTCTTGTCTGTAGAATCATCAAGGTTATACTAAATCAGCAGCAATTTGCTGCTCTTAAATTAAAGGAAAATCATTGCATTTAATTAAAGTAAAAGCTCTTTAATTTGGATTATGTTGGCAGTTTTCTGCAGAGTGGGAACACCTGGGATTTATTGAGAGTGAACCAGCTATTCAGGCTGGCTCACTAGAAGGAATTTCAGTAAAGGGTGGGGTGTGTGTGTGTAGTTTTAGTGGCTTAAGATTGTAAAATTTACTCACTTGCAATTTGAGAAGTTGTGATAAATGTAAGTAAAGCAGAGGGAATTGTTTTTACGAATAAGAGGGTGTGGAGAAACAGAGGTTAAGAGTATTATGTGTCTCTGCCTCAATAACAATTTTCTGAGCGATGAGCAACTCTGCGTCTGGTACCTGGTTTCTTTATTGTCCCAAAGGAGAAACTCCTTTGCCATATGTTTTATTAATACTTGCTTTCAGACCTTTAATGGTATTTTGGACCAAAATCATCTGAGTATAATATTTATTTTTTCAGAAGTTATGAAATATTCTAACAGAAGTCACTTCTAAAAGTGACCTCCAGAGTGGAGAAATAGCCAATTGCTGATTTCAAAGGGAAACAAAGCATGTTTCATAATAATGCAGGTGAAATTTCCAAATTTTTGCGTGTGTAATAAAGTTGTTGGTTTTTTAATTTCTTTTTTTATGTTAGTGTTTGAAACTCAGGTTCTGTTTTTTCTTGAGAAAGTAAGAAATTAGTGAAACTGAGTCAGTTGCAAAGCTGAATAAATAGAAGTTGTCTGAACGATTGTTTTGCTTTTAATACTTTAGGTTCAGGTAGTAGCGGATGAAGTAAATATGGGAGGGCAAAAGACTTATGCCACTGCTTGTTTGAGAATATGAAAGGTTTTTAGATGTCGGAAATACTGGAGTTATAGAGTGATATAGGATTATCCTCTTAACAGAAACAGAAAATCTTTTGATATTAAAAAAACACTAAGTGGCTTGGGAGTAGAGGACTTTTTTTTTTCATAAAGATTCACTTGCTGCTTTGGTCAAAGTCTTCAGCTCACTAGACTGAAATACAGCTGAAATTCCCAGATATCCGAGCAAATCCAAAATACATAGAAACTGATATCCCTCATGAAGCAGTGCACGCTTTAAACAAAAACACAGCACGCACAGATTTTTTCTTTTTGATAAATAAGCATTAGGACCAAAGGAAACATGCCTGGTTGGGAAAAAAAAAAATCCTCTGTAGGTTAGCTGTTAGGAAAAGGCTTTTCTCACTTTCAATGTTATAATGGTGGCTCAGACATAATTTTACACATGGATAAAGTTAGTCTTTTGTGGTAATGCTAGCTCACCTGTAATTCACATGTTTGTGATACTAAGATATTTTTAGCTGCGTGATGAAAGTTGGAACTCCCTGTCTGCCATATAGTCAAGCTAATACTTGAAATCTGATATGTGCACTGTGCTTCCTAATGGATCAAGGCACTGGGTAAGATTTAGGCCACCTAAAGAGCTTCTGTAAAGCTGTTCATGAAGACAGTTCATTTACAGCATTTGTACTTGCGCTGGCTAGTGATTAAAATGCCTGCAAATCTTTGTTTCACAGCAAAAGTTGTTCATCAGCAGGGGTTAGGAAAGCAGGCAGACTCTGATCAAAGAGGTTTTACTGTCAGCTATTTCTATTCTCTCTTCTTTCTCTACCGCACATTAAAATCTGATTTTCAGGGAGTAAATTCAGTTACTTTACTGAACTTTGAAACCTGTGACAATGTTTTGTGTTTGAGCATTGGGATATTGTTGAAATTGTAGATTTTTAGTACTTACCCTAATGCTGAAGTTTCTGCGGTTACAGCCATTTGCTAGAAGGAATCCATTTGAATTAAAAGTTAAAATTTTGTTTTGTAGAGAAAATCATGACAGTTAAATCCCCGTTCTTTTATAACATGTTTGTCTCTGTTGTTTTCCCCATAGCTTGCACCACGAGAGAAGGCAGCTATGAATTACAATCAGAAGCTGAAGGAGAAGTTCCAGTATCACCCACAGATCAGACGCATAGCTCAACACCGTCACTTGCCTAAAAGTATATTTTGCCAAATCAAGGAGCAACGTATCATGAGAGAAGCTCGTCGGCGAAAGTATGTCTTTCTCTTCTGGCTTTGTTTTCTCTTGATCTTAACAAAATGCATCACTGCAGTGCTGTAGCAGCAATGTATGGGAGTGTTAGAGCTACGGTGCGTGGGAAGAACAAGTATGAGCTACTTCTAACATCTGAAGGAGTGATCATGAACTACTGGATTGATTAACCTTTGATTATAAGGAAAATGTAGACAAATGCCAGTATCAGTGAGGACTGGCTGCTTGCTAAAAGTTCACTGAAGAAATGGGAGCAAATACCGTGTTGGAAGGAGCCACAGTGCTCTGTTAAGCATAACGTGATGCAACATTGCAATGGAAACAGAATGGGCTCTTTTGGGGGTGTGGAGGTCTTTTTGGTTTTGTTTTGGTTTTTTGTGTGGTGGTTTTTTTTTAATGCCAAACTCCAGGATGAGTGTTTTCCGTCCCCTGGATCGTTGCCATATTGGAATTTCTAGGAGCAGAAGGTGGCATACTTTGCCATAGCCATTAAATTAACAGTAAAACCAAAAAGTGATGGGTTTTAGTCCTCTTTCTCAGCTGAAAGACTCTACAAACTTGAGCAGCAAATCCTGTTGACATGAAACCCAAGTAAGCTGAGCTCCCAAGAAAAGGCTTGATTTGAAACTTTTCTAAATTGGCCAGTTTTAAAGTTATTTTTCAAAGGGACGATCCTTCTTCTCAAAGGAGGAAGTACGTGGCTTTTGATTAATAAAAGCAGAGCAATTCTTAATTTTTTTTTTTTAAATTGTAGGCTATCTCCATTAGTAGCTTAAGTAGAAAGCTAGTATTTTTTAAATCTTTGTGCTGACTACTGAACTTCATTTTTCTGTTTTTTGTTTCTAGGGAACTGAATCGTCGTAAGCACAGCAAACCAGGATCTATGCCATTTGTGTCAGAGAGGAAGAAACATATTGTGGCAGTAGTGAAATAATTGTTTTCACATGTACAATATGTCATAATGAAAGAAAATGTTGCTATTGATGAATCCACTGTACAAAAGTTGATGGACATTGGTAAGACAGCGTATGGCTCCAGAAGCGTGGCTTTTCTTCCAAGTATACACATGCTCTCATTTCTCAAGTCATTGTCTGCCTTGGGTAGCCATAAGAATTGGCTCTGTAATCATAGAATAGTTTGGGTTGGAAGGGACCTCTAAAGGTCATCTAGTCCAAATCTTTTATTGCCATTTGCCTATCTGATGTTACTGGCCCAATGCTGTGTATTGCAGTGGAGTTTGAACCTTTTGATGTAAGCAGGTAACTTGGTAGTTGGTGGAGGATATCTGTAGTTCCAGTCCTATTCCTTGGTACCATTACTACAAAAGAAGGATGAAATCAATTCAGATTTGTCAGAGGCAAAAAACCCCTTTTTTCCATGTAGAGTTATAAAATCAGTTGTCCTTACACTGGTTTGTTGGGTTTTTTTAAACAAATCTAATAAAGTAAACAAGTGACCTTAAGGCAATGGACTAGATCTTGATTATTCCAACTGACAAATATACTGCATTATACTTATTACAGTACGATATATTATTTTTCTTTTATCCAAAAGGAATTCAACAGGAGTATCAGACATCTGTAAACATACTTATAGTTTTGTTCTGTCTTAACTATTATTACATGACTTGACAAAACTTCAGACTGTTGAAGTTGCTAATATTAATAATGACATAGTTGAATAAATCTTCTCTTTAGCGTATTTAAAACTTCTAAAATCTGGATGAAAGATGACACAAATTATATAACCCCCAGAATTTTTTTTAGGTGAGATTTATTATAATCCTTCTATATTAACTTTATATAAAAAAAAAAAGCTTCACATTTCACAAGGTACCTGTAGCCCGAAGTTCTTTTACTGTTTGTCTGGGAAATGCTCTGCTTCTCTTCCTCTTTAGCGTATTTAAAACTTCTAAAATCTGGATGAAAGATGACACAAATTATATAACCCCCAGAATTTTTTTTAGGTGAGATTTATTATAATCCTTCTATATTAAGTTTATATAAAAAAAAAAAGCTTCACATTTCACAAGGTACCTGTAGCCCGAAGTTCTTTTACTGTTTGTCTGGGAAATGCTCTGCTTCTCTTCCAGTGGAATAGTCTTAGCTTTTTACTGAAGATACTAAGGTGATCAGAAAAGTATGCTGGAATTCATCTAGGCCTTCTAGGCTGAAGGCTTCTCTTGCAGAAATATGAGATACTTAATAACCATGTGTTGCTTAACATCTTCCGTACTAAAGGATTTTTTTAAGCCTTTGCACTACGATGCAGTCTGTAACGACATTCCCCTACCTCCCCAAGTTTACGCACAAAAGAAATTTATGAACTCAATTAGAATAAACTTTATAGTTTAACTTTTTTATTATTTTAATCTGGAAATTGAGCATTTTGAGCACTTACCTTCATACAGCATCCTGTTTAACATATCTACTGACACCAACATCTGTATGCATTTCTAGCTCTCACTCTTTCACTTGTCTCTTCCAGCACTGGTTGAGCAAAATTCCTGGATCATCATGGCAAAATTATGGCTGTTTGGTGATAAGAGGCCATAATGTATCTTTTACTCTCTGGATCACTTACCTTATGGAGTGATGCAGGAAGAGGAGCAGATCTGAAAAGCTATAAGTAGGGTGATGAGAAGCAGTGGAACAGATCAGGGAATAGACTCATGCTGGCTGTGTGCCTTTTGTACTAATACAGTGCACTCTGTGCCAAATACAGTTTATTTCCTTCCTGAAACACTGAGAAAATTGAGGGAGACTGTGCGGTCCAAAGTATGGCTTGTGACACAGCTGTAGTCAAGTCTTGCACAATTTGCAAAACCAGCCTAATCTTCTGGAATGTGATTAAAAATTTTCAGCCTTGTCAGTTTAGCTTGAGTTGATGTAGTTGGTTGTTGATTTGTTGAGTCATGATAACCTCTGGTGTGAACGAGCCCTGCTGCTTGGAATTTATTAGTTTTGGTGCAGAACTCTGAACGTAACCAGAGAGCTTTCAGTTCTGAAGTTAGCGTGGTTACAGTGTGGTATCAGTGTGGAGCAATACTGCATGAGCCATGTCTAAAGGATCTCTTTATGCTCAAAGACCTTTGTGCACTATTGCCTTCAGACAGGCCCCCAAGTGGAGCAACTCAAAGGATGAGGGTTGGCTAAAACTCTTGCTAGAGAGGTTGTAACAGCATGCTGAAAAAAGGCATTTTGAAGTTAGGAGGGTACTTGGAGGCTGTGTGTTTGGATAGGAATTCCTTTTCCAAATTCAATGGATGTGGTCTTGTACAGACATCTTAGTCTTGTCATCAAGTGGGGCACCCTCTTAGCATTCCAGGAAAAAGTCTGTTTTCCAAAATCAAGTCTTTCTATGACTTCTAGAAACATGTTAGTTGTAAGACCAGTGTAGGTGTGGGCTGGGGCTTTCTGGTTGGAAGTCAGTTGTTTGGAATTTTGCAGGTGGTAGTTGCAGTCTGTTCAGAGGATCCGTGGCCGTGGATTTGTACGCTGTTGGGCTAGCTGCTGTTGATTTCTCCGTTTTGGAAATGCTTACAGTTGGTCTCCAACACTTTCTGTGGCCATCCACCAAAAATATGTAATGCCACAATACTCAGGGTTTTTAAACTTACTTAAATACAGTAGTTGCCAAGTGGGTAGCTCTGCTTGCAAGAAGTGCCCATACAAGTCTGTCACAGGCCATCATTGAAATGGTTTAGAAATTATATTAAAGGAGCTGGAGCTTGTAATTTTTTTATTTGGTGGTTTGTTTTTTTTATTTTTTCCCTCAGTGATTTGAGAGGTGTAATCAGGCCTCATCTTAACAACCTTAAAGGAGTTACCTAGATTTATTGAAATGATTATATGCAAAAAGAGTATGGATACATGCATCTGCATGTATGTGTACCCAAGTGTATGTAGAATAAAATCCTTAGCATCACATAAGATACTGAAAATATAAGGAAACTGGTGTGGTTGTTGTAGGTTGTTTGGTGGGGGGGGGGGGGGGGGGGGGAAATGATGGACTATTTTCTAAATCAAATGCAGTGTCTACATACCTGCTGATTAAAAAAAGGTAACTTCTGTATGTATCCTTACTTTGGGAAGATATTTAAAGACTGTTTTGAAAGAGAAATAACTTCTTTGATAAATATTTAAATCAGTATTCATAGCCTTGGTGACTTTTAGCGGTTTCATGATAAAGCATCTATGGGGTCATCAATGTTTTATTCCTGTTTTATCATAGCCAGGCAATGTACTGATACGGATATTTGAACAAAATAATTTTTTTTCACTCTGTGTATATTCTACATATCTAAAACAAGCTAAACTGCCACTCAGGCTTCTGAGGTGTATATGGGAATAGATAAAAATTTTTAGACAGACTCAAAAAAAAAACCCACGGGACTTTTTTTTTTTGCCAGTGTCCATGTGGGTATTCTTCACTTTGTTCATGGTAGCAGAATCCCCTGGCCTTTGGGACCGGGAGGGTTTTTCCCCTCCCAATCCAAAGGATCCAAGGCTGCTATGATTCTGTATCCGCAAGCTCATAACAATAGAAAACAATACCCTGTGCGCACCTACACACAGTGTGCTCCTACACACAATACAAACAATAAACACATGGCCAGCCACAAATCAACATGGGGAGAGAGCAGTGCCGTTACTGGCACCTGTGTAAACACAGGCTGCACTTGGGTATTACAGCTCCACCCTCTGCCTTCTCTCCAGTGGGCCAGGATTGAAGTTCACCTGAGGGGTGTGCACGCACCTGCAACATGGGTCTCTGGTAGCTGCTGTGAGACAGGCCATGCAGTGACCGGCATCTAGCCTGTCTCTCCCAGTTGCTGGCCCCTAGACCCTCAAGTCCCTCAGACATGTGGTCCTGCTCCAGTGGCTCGTACTTACTCCTGTTGTCCCACTTGAAGTTTGCTAGCATTAATACATACATGCACACAAGACCAGGTGCAAGGCTCACGCACTGAAGTGTAATCGGTAAGCTGTCTACCTGGGACTGGCCCCCTTTATCCTCTTTGTCCTTGGTTTTTCCATGCTTGTTTCTCTCCAGTCTACCGTAGTCCGTCACACACCTTTGGTGCTTCCCTTAAACATCCCATAGTAAGTCTTGCACATTGCTGCAATCCCCTTAAAAAATCCCATAATAAATTTTACATAGTCCCCAAATTCCTTCTGTTCTGTTCCTAATTTCTCATCCCCCTGTATCCTGTAAGAAGTCTTACACCCCTTTAGGTAATCCATCAGTTTGCACGGCTTTCTGGGGATTTAACTACACTTGTTTTAGTGGGTTTTGCACCAGGAACAATGATCTGAATCGTTTTCCTTTGATGGTTTTAGGACTAGTGAGTCAGCGTGCTCACTTTTCACTAATTGTTCTTCTGGTCCTTGCCATGGCTTTGTGTTTAATTTGCTTAGCCTTTAGTCAGATAACTTAACACACTGTTATATCAACGTATCTCTGCAGCGCCTTCTGATCCTAGTTACTGGACCAAGAATGTGGCGGTTGAAGTAGAATTCATCTTCCTTAACCTTAGATGTCTACGGTACAGGCACAGTGAACAGCTTTGTGTACCTCATCTTGCTCTATACTCGATGGAGATAAATAGTTATGTTAGGGGACATCTCTCCCATACTTCAGACATTTATATTATGATTTAAAACTTTGTTTTACTTTGTAATTAACATGATACAAAAGGCAGCTAGTTAACTTGTGAATATCTGTCTAGGTTTGGACAGAATCGCACACAGAGGTGATTAGGTTTAAGATGAGCAAAACCAGCGACAAGCGAACACTTTCTGGAAGTTCTCGTCTGCTATTTGGCGTTGCAAAAGTCTAAAAATGTTTGAAGGGAGATGAATGAGGTTCTGTAACTGAGGACAAAGAAATTTCTGCGGATAACAGTTCGTGGGAAACTTGAAGACCTCAATGTTATACTAGAGAAAGATGAAAAGGTGTTTGAAGAAGAGGGACTTTAATTAGAAAGAAAAGACTGATGTGCTCACCTAGGACTTCTGGAGCTTTAGAAGGTATGTGAAGAATTCTAGGACAAAATCAAAGATCATAGTTCAAATACCACCAACTAAAACCTGCTGAAAGTGTCATTCCTTACTATATTAAATGAAAAAAATACACACTTCCTCTGAGATGAAGATCATGTTCTTTATATGCAGTTTGAAACAGACTTAAGGACTCATTTTCAAAGGCGATGAGTAATTACTGTTATACTGACTTTAAGCAGAGCTGCTGTTTTTCAGTGCCTCGAAAGTTTGATCTGGGATCTCTGTAGATTTTAGGATATAGGTGGAAGATCTTGTTTTTTGAAGCTTTTCTTACATTAATAAATGTTAGTATACTTAGTGATTTCATTTTGTCCAAGTCTGGAGCAGTTTCAGCAGATGCAAATGATGTGTTCTCAGTGGGTAGATGGATATGATCAGGAGTTTATAGCATGTTGCATCACATTTTCTACTTTTAGGGCTTGTGTGGGCAAAAATCAAAGATCTTTCAGCAGACAAAGGAGCATTGCTGATTATTAAGAAGATAAATGGATGGAGATGGTATTTTGACTGTCATAGTAAAAATGTGATTAAAAACCACAATATGATAGAAAACCACAGATTTAATACAGATTTAGTAGACATGCTGCACTCACGTATTTATTACAAGACCGACATCCAAGCCTCTAACTTGTGTTCCAGCAGAGTGGAATTATTTGAAGATGTGACTTTTTTTTCTAAGAGCCTTATTGTAGAATACGACAATTTTTTTCAGTGACCTGAAAAATGCCATTAATTTACAAAACACGTATAAAAGCTGTCATGGCATAAGGTACAAGTGAATGGTGGGAAGTAGCAAAGGATAGGGGATCTGTTACGTCTGCTAAGAGAGGCCATTGCATCAAACACCTGCACGAGACAAGTCCACGAGTTCATGATAGAGCCAAACCTTATCAACAGCTGCAGAGTCTCAGCCTGAGCGCTCCCGCTTTTACTATCTGGGGCAAACATCCCTGGGTAGCTAGGCAGCAGCATTCGGTCATTACTCATTTCCCTTTCACTCTGTCCTGCAAGAACAGCTGCTTGCTGTTTTTCTGCACTTTGAGATCTAGGGTAGAGATTGAATACTACCTGAGGATGAAATCACTTCTTTGTATTTGTAAAATGGGTTTGATTAGAGGATTACAGATTTTCCAGCATTATGGTTTTCTTTCTCTTCTGTTTTTTGTTCTCTTCACATCCCTGAGTCCCTAAATAGCGCCTCAGAAATTCTTGCTTTCTCTGTGGTCATCATTGACTTGGCTGTATCACTTAGCTTTTGCTAACCAGAAAACAGAAATACTTCTTTCTTGAGGTTATTTCTACCGTATAATATTATGTGGTGGAACATTACCCTGAATCCCTCCAAAAATGAGGATTGTTAAGCCCTGGAAGACCTATGGTCGCTTTAATCATTTGCAGATGCCTACAAAACATAGTGTTTGGGATGTATTAGGGAAAAGGAAACCTGATCTCAAAAATGCTTGGAGGATAAGAAGAGAGGAGAGCCAAAGGGGAAGGATTATTACCAGAATATAACAAGGTTTTGCAAACTGGCCAAAGGGGTGGGGTTTGGCATGGCAGGAGTCGGGAGCTGCAAGGCACAGATGGAAAAGGAAGGAGCGTGTCAGCAGTTTTCTCACTCAGTTTGAGTAAAGACGATAGGGAAAAATCAATCTCTCGTGCTATAAGAACGTAAGGTGAAATATCTAAAATGCCTACTCTTTTTTTTTTTTTTTTCCCCCACAAATGGGATAATCCAGCATTTAAGTCTGAAGGCAAAAGATTCATTGGCTCAGCTGGATATCTAAAGGTATCATATTTATAGACCAGCTATTTCAGGAGCGGAGCCTGTGTTCTTTTGCATCACTTAAGGCAAAATATAACCTTGGCAAACAAAACCACTGGCAATATTTGCAGTTGCGTCATTCTCAAGTGAGTATTTAACATCAGAAAACGTTAGGACATTCATGATAAGCCAGTGTTTTTACATAATCCTGTCAGTTATGGCTGTCCAGTGGCTGCGGTACAGTATCTTGAACAGAAAATGTTCATTATCACAAGTTAAAGCAGCATGGAGTAGGTAACTGGATTATGATATTGATGTCAAACTGTGGAATAAACTTAATATAGTAACTGGGTGTCAAAATGTGATTTGAAACTAACGTTTAATCAGAAGAGGGTTTTTTTTTCCCTGGGAATAAAAAGAATGAAAACAGGAATCTGGCTTAGTGACAATTCTTTAAATTACGGACAATGCATAGTAATTTGCTTCAAAAGAGAAATACCTTTATGGGTTTTGTGCCTTATTCTGTGGAGAGTCTTTTATGTGAACTGTCCTAGACAGATATTTTGACTGAGCTCTGTACATTGAAGAAATGTCATAGTGAATTTTGGACAGAGTCAAAATTCAGTTGTGTAGTCATGCTAAGGGATGCATTTATGGTGGCAGACACAGAAAAATGTGGCAGAACAGATCAGAACTAAACGCTCAAAAAAAAAAATCTATTAAAAAAAGTTTTGTTAAAATGTTTAGTAACCAAAGACTTAATTCACAAGATGGGGAGAGCTGAAGTACTGTGCAGTGGGATGCTAAACTAACCAGTTAAGTCTTTCAGCGAGAGGTATCTGAAGGAAGAAATTGCAGATCAGTCAGGTTCTCATTTTATCCGTCTGTCTTAATTCAACCCACTTCTCATATCATCAGAAGCGTATCAGTTCAGCTGCCTTTAAGCTGTACTATCAGAAGCCAATGCCTTCACAGTTTTCCAAATTTTCTTGCAAAACTGCTGCTTCAGTGAATACTCTGCTGAAAACGCCCCTCTGGTTTGCTTGGCTTTGGGGATGCCAAAGTTCATGTGTCTCGGGCCACGATGTAAAGGCATGCCCAGTCCAAGAACAGGGCCTGCTTTATTCTGTGCAGCTACGTCTCTCTGAGAAACCAAGGGGATACCAGTGCTGAAAGCTGTTTTCCATCCATTCCTTCCTGACCCGCAGGTATATGTTTAATGCATAGCTACAAAAGACTCCTAGCTTGTCATGGAGGGCGTTAGATTTCCCTGCTGGAGGCCTGCCACGGAAAAGCAAGGCTTTTCACTTGAGTCATTTACTCACAGATGCAATCATGCAAAAGTTGCTGTTTTAGTAGGTGAGCTGCTAATACTTCTCAAGACTTCCCTCTTACGGAGCAATACAGTCATCTGAGGTCACACTGGTTTTCACCACCTTTGTTTTTTGACTTTCTGGCTTCAGAACATTTTATTCAATTCTGACAGTTCTTTAGCAGCATGTTTTTTATCAATGTCTCCAGGAGGCAGATACCATCAGCAATGTCCAGACCTACATGTGCGTGACCTGACCACAGAATTTCACTGTCTTGAAGATCTGTTACCTCCAAAATATGGTAAATTCAGTATTAACTCCAAACTAACTGGTTAGAGATCTTGGGCCATCTGGTGTCTGAATGAAAACCGCAAAATTTTCTTGGTCTTGTACGGGGTCACTGAAAAATTTCAGAGATCCTCTTGAAAGCTTTCTGAAGGTCAGCACAATCTAGGTATGTTTGGTATGTGCCATGTGTTGCTGGTGTGCATTGCTGGTTCAGTGATGGTGCACAGCCTGAAAATACGGTCAGCATAAGATCAGGCTGCCAAAAGTAATCTGTTGTTCTTAAAGTACCTGAAGATGCAGCGATGTTGCAAATCCAATTCAGCGTAAGTACGTAGAAGAATTTTCTAGAGAGGGCTGTGATGCTACATCAGTTGCTAAAAGTGTCTTTCAGGTAGGTTTTTTTGAAGTTTTTTATTCTATGTTCTTCTACAGTGTACTCATTCTCTTGTGCTCAGTTCGAGATTTAAAGCATCATTTTCTGTTCCTTTTTGCTGCCTTCTTTGCGCAGATCTGATCTGTTTTACCCTACACTGTGCCTTCCACTTTTTCATTTTTAAGCTACTTTCAGCTTAATGCAAGATGATTTTCTCACAGCTATTGTCTTATTTGAATTATCCAAATTGATTTTTTTTTTTTCAGGTGACAGGGCAGTTTCAGTATGCAGTGAAAGTCTCCTCTTTAATTTGTTTTTTTTTTTATGGTAATAATATTTCCTCATCTGTTTTTTATTAATTCATTCTAGCTATGATTAAAGTCACCTGCAAGCTCTTTGTAGTTGGAAGACAATCCTCAGGAGCCCCCTTTTTGCTGCCTGCCAACGTGATTGTCTTTTCTTCATAACCATTTATTCCCTTTTTCCATTTTTAATGGCGGTTTGGCCTAAGCATTTGGCTCACTGTCAGCACGTACAACTTACATGCCCAAACATTCAGAGGAACAAACAAAAGTTTCTGCAGGTTAAAACCTGGTATGCCTGTGTTTTTGTTACAACCAGTCTGATGTGATTTTGTGGGCAGAAGAGCATGTTCTTGCCATCAACGGATGATTTAGTTATCAAAGTTGGATGAGCTCTTCATCAGTGCTGCTGTGTGAACAAATTCCAGGTACCCAAGTCACGTTCAGTCCATAATTAGTTGTCCTTACTCTCCCATTCATGCCTAGCTGTGTCAATGAGGGCGTGCTGCTGCTAATGAGGTTCTGTAAGATGTTTTAGAAAGTGGGTTTGTATCATGGTAGCACTTGGAGGGTTTTCATCCTCACCTACTACCTTGAACTGTGTACCTGCTCCTTTGCTTTGTTCCTCATCTGTTTCACAGGCTTTTTACACGGTGTCACTCACAATCAGTGCAACTCTCTCTTTTCCTCCAGCTGGGGAACCTGAGTAGTTCATGATTTTATTATTGTTCTTCAATTTGATACAATCTGTTCCTGACCATCTGTACCCACTCATGCTGAGAATATCAATACTGTAATTTTCCATCTCCCTCATAACTTGAGCTGATTTTTCCAGCTTGCAGCATTGTATATACATGCCAGAATCTTATACATAACATGGAGTGACTCCGGAGCAGCAGCTACTTCAAGGTTCGAGCTCCATGCTGAGGCAGGATTGGACTGATGCTTGTTGCACAGATTCATTTGGGACTATCCACTAATCCAAGGAACTGAGATGGAAATTGTCATGGAGACAAAGTGAAGACTTAGCCAATAATATTTTTAAAGAGGAAGGTGGTCAGCCTTGCATCCAGCTCCCACGCTTGAAGAATTGAGAGAGAAATTTCTGTCTGGCCTCTATCTTTGATGTACCCAGCCTTGGCAGACCTGTCGGGAGCTTACATAATGCTGCTGACATAACTCTTTGGATCAGAGTCTCCTAAGCAACCCAACACAGCAAGGTACTAGGTTCAGAAATGGGGAAAAATGTGGGGTTGCCTCTGTGTGTGGGGGGTGCGTGCACTCTGCATAATTCTGGCAATTTGTTTTCTAGTATACTCAGAATTAAGCAGGTTAATTTAGCTTTTCCTCTATTTGTTCATATCTGGTGCTTAGAGGCTTTTGAAAATCCTATTCTCAGCCATCAACTAATTTCATTTACATAGAAAATACTACAACTGTTTTCTGTTGTCTGGTGGACTATTTTATTATCATCTTTTTGAAATGCTTTTTTTCTTCACATAATGTCTTGAAGTAAAACGCTTCTAAATGGCATGTGATTAGAAATCTGATAAACTAGGTCCTTTCAGTATTTAACTAATCCTTCAGGTCCTGCGGGCTCCTACATTTGTGTGTGTGTGTGAGAATATGAGGGAAAGTAAAGATGCATAATGGACTATAACAAGAGGTTTCAGTGATGTTATAAACCACAGGAGTGAAGTTCAGATAGTTCATGGTCCAGTTAACAGCAACTCTCAATAGAATTATATCTCTATAAATCAAAATTTGTCTGTTGCTTATTTTCTATATGTGGTTCTGACTCATGAATCTATGCCCTGTGGAAATTTCTATTCCTTCTTGAGTCATGCAAATGTTGCCTCCTATCACCCCAGATCTTGCTTTCTCCAGTGGTTAGCTCTGTTGCACCCTACTCTGTTGCCACGTATTTTTTACTTCATGTAACATCACCGTTTTGGGGAAAAAAAAATTGAGTTGATTTTTCTTCTTTTTCAAAAATAACGTAGAATTCATTGTACCAAAATTGGAGAAGTACAAGAGGCAATCAGTATATACACGATGTAGAACCAAATAGGAAAAAAGTTAATGTAAATGCAAACAGAATACTTTATGCTACTTCCTTCATGTTACCTTCATCCTGCTTCTGAGGATGAAGGTCGGAATGCAGCAAAACATCATTGATAAGCACATGTGGACATCATCAGATAGAGAGACAATATATTCCTCCCTATGAAAGGGTTTAGTCAGGTTTACCTCTTCCTCTTTAAGCTATGCTGTGAAAGAGTAAAGCAAAGCTGGGGTATCTTTGCATATGCTTGTCATCCTATGTACTGATACAGAAAAAAACATGACATAAAGCAATGGAGTTAAATAGTTGCTGGATATGAAATCATGGACAGTAACAGTGTAGACTTCAGGGCAGTAGCAGATGAATATATGAAAGCCTAAGATGCTACATCAGGTGGACAAAGTCACAGGAGGCAACTTTCTGACTAGAAATGAGAAACGGTTCCTTGTGAGAGAAGCAAGCAGCCATGTGTCCAACATGTCCTCATTGCTTTCAGGATGTGAGCAGTGTTGTCGCTAGCTGGCCTGTAGTCATCTGCTACTACGGGTTAGATGCAGCTCTTCTGTTTTTAAATCTTGGGGTGCATCTGCTGAAGGATAGAAAGAATTTAACTTCTTCTTCTGTAACAGAAAGGTTGAGGTGTTGAGCAATGGAAGTGCTTTCAGTAACAGCCAGATCGGCAAAATCTGACTGCCTATTTTGAAATGAGGTTGTTGACGATCTGCTGCAGACAATGGCCTAAATGATGTTTTTTTGTATTGAAGTGGGTTGTCTTTGCAGTTAGATCAAATGTCTCATCTATTGGTCAATAAAGGGCAACAAAGCTGGTGAAAGGGCTGGAAGGAATGTCCTATGAGGAGTGGCTGAGGACTCTGGGTTTGTCTAGTTTGGAGAAAAGGAGGCTGAAGGGCCATCTCGTTGCTCTCTACAGCTTCCTGAGGAGGGGAAGTGGAGAGGGAGGTGCTGAGCTCTTCTCCCTGGGACCTAGTAACAGGACACATGGGAATGGTTCAAAGCTGCGCCAGGGGAGGTTTAGACTGGACATTAGGAAGCATTTCTTTACCGAGAGGGTGGACAAACCCTGGAACAGGCTTCCTAGAGAGGTGGTCGATGCCCCAGGCCTGTCAGTGTTGAAGAGGCATTTGGACAATGCCCTTAATAACGTGCTTTAACTGTTGGTCAGCCCTGAAGTGGTCAGGCAGTTGGACTAGATGATCATTGTAGGTCCCTTCCAACTGAAATATTCTATTCTATTCTAGTCTGTTCTACCAAAGACATCATTGGTATAGCTTGCAACCTGGAGACTGGATCCATGGTCTCTATAGTTAGGGAAAGCAAGGAGGGAAAACCCCTAGGTCACTGCTGTAAATCATTATTTCCTTGGAGAAAGCAGGTTGCCAGTTTCATTAAAACTAGATGATCAGAAAAGCAGCCCATTTTTCATGCCAATTTGTCAAATGTTGACTTGTCCTACACCTCTCTTGAGGCGCAGTGATTTTTACGTAAGTAGCAATGCTTTATTTCTGCATGTAACTCATTTTTCTATATCTTTTTATGACTGAGTTTTGGACATGGGTGTGTTACAGGCTACTCTTTATGGTTTTTGAACTGCTGACAGCCATTAATGTTTTTGAAAATTATGGTGCATGATGGGTGAATACCTATGAGATCTATAGTATCACCAACAAAATGCCATCAATTCTTATTGATGGTTTCTTGCTTGCTGTCCTTTGAAATAGCTGGCACAGGGGAGAATATGTGCACAGAAAGGTGGCTACTCATCAGAACGGCTCGTATTCAAGACAGAAATATAGGAAAGAATGCACCCAGATAACTAGAGGAATTTATTTGGATATTTACTTTTCACACATTGGTGGAAAATAAAGATTATTAATCTAGCCACTGTTATGGAGAGAAGTACAACAGTAATGAGACGAGCATTGTAAGGACAAGACTTCATTACTGAAGCAACTATAAACATCTGACCCTCCGTGCAGCTGGATACCTTCTTGCTTTTGCACATGCAACAGGTTTATTGCCCCCCTAAATTAACGTGTAGAACAAATTCAATCCACTGTGTGGTCGATGCTAGAAAGCTTCAATGCCTGTTCATTTTGCTCTGTGGGAGAGCAAGCAAATTTGCTGTGGAAATCTTCCCTGTGCAAAAGTAGAAATGAGGCTGGGAATTCTTTCTGCGCAAGTGTATCCTGTTTTGGGCTTTGTAGTACATCAACTTTGTAGCACTAATCTGAATTATAGTACGGTGGTTAAGGAAATGTAGGCTAAGCAGCAGTTTTAGCTCAGTGTTGTGTACTTTCTAGCTATTAGGGTAGTTACTGGTTCTGTTCTTTTCCTTTCCAACTCATAACCCCCCTGCTTTTGAAAGTGTCATCCACTAACTTTATAGTGGATGTAGTCTCTTTTATAAGAGACAAGGCAGGCTTTAACAGCTGATAGTCTAAACTATTGTCTCACTAAGAGATTCCTTGCACGCTGAGAGTGAAATAACTCCCTTTACGTTCAAAGAAGGAAATTCACTACGCTTTCTTTTTTTGATATACCTCTTTGAAATGCAAGATGAAATGTCACATATTAGCTCGTATTTTATTACCTCTTCCCTTCCATCCCTTCCTTCGCAAGACAATTCTTCATAGAGAATGCTTTTTTTTCTGTCCACTGTGAAAACAGATAATGTGTCCAAGCTGTGGCTTCTCCTACCTCACTATTATCAGGAAAAGCTGGAAATAAAAATATGAAGTTACCATCCACTAATGTTTTAAATCTTTTTGCTGTCTGTCAGTGATCCTAACATACACTTTTCACATCAATTTGTAAGATACTGTAGCCTAGGGAAGGTAATAGTTGTACTCAAAGGTTGTATATTTTCTTAGAATAATATTGCTAGTAAAAATAGCCAAGCTTTTGTGCACATGAATCCCTTCTCAGAATGTTTTGATTTCCTACTTATTAGGAAATCATTATGAATGTAGTTATATTAATGTAGCTAGTGAATGAATCTTATTTTAATCATACTTGTGCTTTTAAGTATGGCAGAATCCTGGTCTGGAGAGCAGAACACAAAGCAGGCATCGTTGTGTTACCATGCGTTTGCTGACTCTCATTTGGCCTAATGCAATTTTTCCCTTAGCCTAGTAAAATGTCAAAGTTGATTAATGTTGATTAATAATGTTCTTCATAAACTTTTCATGCTGCACAGTTTGATTTTATCCGAGGTATGTCAACTAGTATCATGGGGAGCTTTTTCAGGAAAACAATACTAAAAGTGTCAAGTAAGTGCTAATGATCTCAATACACAAGAAAGAAATTGTTTTCCAATTAGGCTTTAGCTTTTGTCATTCTAGTGCCTTCTGTCTCTGGAGTATAAAATTACCTTTCACAAAATACTGGCTCCTTTCTTCATTTACCGGAGCTAAAATTGTAATGAAAGACTGTTTGCTTGAAAGAGCAGAACACAAAGCAGGCATCGTTGTGTTACCATGCGTTTGCTGACTCTCATTTGGCCTAATGCAATTTTTCCCTTAGCCTAGTAAAATGTCAAAGTTGATTAATGTTGATTAATAATGTTCTTCATAAACTTTTCATGCTGCACAGTTTGATTTTATCCGAGGTATGTCAACTAGTATCATGGGGAGTTTTTTCAGGAAAACAATACTAAAAGTGTCAAGTAAGTGCTAATGATCTCAATACACAAGAAAAATTGTTTTCCAATTAGGCTTTAGCTTTTGTCATTCTAGTCTTTTGTCTCTACTAAAAGTGTCAAGTAAGTGCTAATGATCTCAATACACAAGAAAGAAATTGTTTTCCAATTAGGCTTTAGCTTTTGTCATTCTAGTGGCTTCTGTCTCTGGAGTATAAAATTAACTTTCACAAAATACTGGCTCCTTTCTTCATTTACCGGAGCTAAAATTGTAATGAAAGACTGTTTGCTTGAATTAAAAAAAAAAAAAACAAAACCCTAAAAAAAATTGTCTGTATCCTTATGCTTTTAGAAGCAGTTTAGCAGTGCTACCACTTCTGCCTTTACCTATTATTTGAATTAATTGAACTTCCTCATTAATTTTCTGGTCATTTGGCAGATGTGAAACCTAGATAGGTAGATTTCTAGATAGAAAATACCATATGCTAAGCTTTAATTATCATCCCTTTCAGGCATGTTTTCATTATCAAAGCTGCTGTGTTCCAGGTCTGTGAGACTTAACCTTAGTTGAAAATCCAAACAGCTGAAGCCCAGCTGCCTTTGGATTTTGAGGAAAACGAGCAGTCAAACCAGCGTTTTCTTTCTCTCGCCAACAGAGAGGCCACAACTTAAACTGGGTGCAGTGAAAGAAGGACCTCGGCAATGGGCTGGTTTTGCATGGATGGACGTTACCTTGAGAACTTCCCGCTCGTGTGATACTTTGGGAAAAGCTTAAACCATTCTTCTCCAGCAATGCCCCTCCACCTCCAAAACCCTCTCTCCTTACTTTTCTTCAAAGATCAATTTAACCCCATCTTATGATAATGTCCGTGAAAAAATAGTCATCCTCCACTTATTTAGTGTTGCTACCTTTATCTTATTGCTCTCTTCTCATTTCAATCCACTGCATTTATCTGAGTTACCCACCCGCTGCATTTCATCTATGGCTCTGAGCTTTCTGTGGCAACAGGCTGTTGTCTGTGCTATTTTTTCTATTAATATCTAGGGCGCTAGACTTTTCATACATGACTAGACTTTCTAGGCATCACTGTAAGAATAATAATAATTCAGGCTGCTATTACTACTTTTAATAACGAATAATGAATTGAGAGACAGAATGACATAGTAGATTCCATTTAAAAAAAAAAAAGGGGGCAAACAATCATTTCTATCTTGTATAAAATCAGGAGATTTGGGACTTTCAAGCTGTCACTACAATAGGAATGAATATATTCCTGAGATCTGGCACAGGATACTCTGTACCAACTCTGAAGGACAATCTTATGACTGAATTAAAAAAAATAAAAAAAAAAATCACATGGGACTTAAGAATACTGGTGTTTCTTCTGAAGCAGCTTGAGTTTCAGAAATGTAGGATGGGTCAGGGAAGAGGGATTAGAAGGCAGCAAACAGGGAAGGCAATGCTGCATCCATACCTTACAGGAACACGTGATAACGTTCTAAGTGCCTAATGTGCCAATGTGAGCCTGCACTTTGTGTTGAATAATGTCTATATACTCATTATTTTGGATTTTGAAATCCATATAGTATCTGACAACTCAGAACAGTTAAAAAGAAACCAAAGTGCCCAAGTTGGGGACAATTTTTAATACCAATGAAGATATTAAATACCAATGAATGGCCTGTGAGTGACCTATAAAAATAGACTCTTGTATGCAGGGGTCCGTGTTTTCGGAGGGATTGTTATAGAATCATAGAATCATAGAATGGTTTGGGTTGGAAGGGACCTCTAAAGGTCATCTAGTCCAACCCCCCTGCTGTTGGCAGGGACATCTTCAACTAGATCAGGTTGCTCAGAGCCCCGTCCAGCCTGACCTGGAATGTTTCCCGGGATGGGGCATCCACCACCTCGCTGGGCAACCTGTGCCAGTGTTTCACCACCCTCAGCGTAAAAAATTTCTTCCTTCTATCTAGTCTGAATCTACCCTCTTTTAGTTTAAAACCATTACCCCTTGTCCTATTGCTACAGGCCCTATTAAAAAATCTCTCCCCATCTTTCTTATAACACCCCTTTAAGTCTTGAAAGGTCTCCCCAGAGCATTCTCTTCTCCAGGCTGGACAACCCCAACTCTCTCAGCCTTAAAGCAGGAAACAATCTAACCGATCTGAGCCTTTCTTCAGTTTTCAGCCAACTGTGCTTACAGAACACCTACATGCCAGGGCCTCTCCCACATCGCATTTCAAAATACAACCTGGATACCAGCTCCTTGGTCCACTGAGAGAAGGCAGATCAATCTCTCGCCACCCAAGCTGATTTAGGAATAAGGTTGAAACTTCTCCATACCCTCAGCAGCTACCGTGATGCCCAGGGCAAGCCCCCACTCCTCTAATCCAAAAGGTTTTTGCCAATGGTACTTCCTGAGCAGAGAAAGGGTTTGGAAGTGGGTAGGATTAAGTTACACTCTTCAGCACACTTAAGGACTTACCCCTTCTTCTGAGTCTGTGAAGATACTGGTCACATGCATGGAGAGGAGGAAAAAGTGGGGGCACTAGCTAAAAGACCAATGTTTTTCCATCTACTGCAGACAGATCATTTACACCAGCGAAACTGGGAGGGGCTATTTTATCGAGTATAGTTGACATAGGGGTATGGGCAGTACTGTGTAAACTACAGATAACCCTCTTATGAGAAATGAGAGTAACAGATAAAGAAAACTAACTTTTACCCATAAATGATCTAGCAGTCTTCAAATCACTTGTGGGGAAGTATCCAACTAAAAGAAATTTGCTTGGAGCGGAAAAAAATTGCATATAGAGTAAGCAAAATCCTCCTGAAAGAAACCAAATGAAAATGTAGGTGACATTATACAATATAATTAGCTTCCTCAATTTAGACAGGGGAAAGCTGGGAAAGATCCAAGTCTGCACCAGTAAACCAGTCTATGGTGGTTTGATAGCACTTAGTATAGGACCTGGGAATCACAAATTGTTGCAGTGTAAAGTTTTGTCCTTCCTCAACAGGAATTTGAGGAGTCCCTTGCAAAATGCCTCCAGGAAGAGTCCAACAGGACGCGTTTCTTGCTGGTTATACATCTGATTTGATCTATCGAGAGTCTGAGTACTGGAGGTTTTCAACCAAGAACATGTTTTTCATTTTCTCCATTCACTGATCCATAACAGAATACTTTAAAGTTCCTTTCATGTCAGCTTCATAAAGACGTTTTCCAAGTGAATGTTTCAACCTGGGACAAAAATAACAGAAAGAATTAGTTACACTGGATTTCTCCCTTATACAAAACATTATAAAGCAGATGTTAGTGTTACCTTTTCAGGAAAGAATTACACTTGGCATGCTCGAACAACGAATCTACCAACTCATTTACTCTTACAGTTGCTATAAGGAAGGAGATGGGAGTAAGTATAGTGAAAGACATTTTGTGGTGATATATAAAATGAGGTTACGATACCACTGTTTCCTTGGGAACCCCTCTTGTCTAACGGAACTGGAAAGGAACAGAAAAAAAAAAAAGGGTATCAGAGAGCTTATATTAATAACCCTGCTGGTGTCAGTACATTTAGATCACTTAGAGAAGCCACCAGAAGAAAGTATCGCGTACCTTTGATATATGACTGGAGTGAATTTTCAGTTGTAGGTTATACAGTGGAAAAACAATTCCAACAGAAGAATGTAAAACAGAGATGGGAATGTGTTTTTTCAGAGTATGGTCATTGCATTTGGAACGAGAGCTGAAATGAACCTGGAGACGCGTGAACGTGAAGGTCAGAATTTATAGACCTTTCACTACTGAGGGAATTACAAATGAATGCTCCTTAAAAATAAGCTTCGTAAATGATCCTACTATGTGGTAATAATTTGTCTTGTTGGTTGATTGTAGATTATTGTTGACACCATTACTTTGGAGTAGGTAGAGAAGTCTGTGCTCTGAGTTATATTTTCATCAGTATGTCACCTGGGTAATGTAAATAACAGTAACAGCATGAGACAACAGGTTAACAGGAACGTGAACAAATAATGTTTTAATTTAATTGCAGGGAAATGTGAGGAATGATAGGTGGAACTGATGGGGAGAAAGGAAGGTAGAAGCATAGAAAGGTCAAGTTGAACCATTTCTTCAGTGAGTCACAGGATGTCTTCTGCTCTGAATCTGCTCTCTTTTCAAAGTAAATAGCTAGATAATATATGTGGATTACAGTTCCTGTCCCTGGATTTGTTTGTTTATGGTTACCCGCTTAATGGTACAGGATTTAGTGGGAACAGGGCAAATACCAAGGAGAAAAGAAAGCTCTTGAAATTCTACAATCATGCTGAGAGCAGGTATTTGTGATTTGTGGATGAAAAATCACAGGCGTGTTGAAACGATTACAGAAGCAGGCACTGTAAATCCAGGAAGTTCAAAGGTAAATATCCATCGGAAAGAAATTCAGATGAATGAAGCAAAGCACAAAGAACTGTAGTGATGTCTTGCAACCAAAACTACGGTCAGAATACTGTTGGTGTTTATGGTTGAGACATGGCATGAAATATTTTTGAAACAACTGTGTAACCTGACAGGGTGGAGAGATTGCTTTCAAGTGGTCTGGTTCTTTCTAATTATTCTTAGAAGCAATTGAGTGATTTCTCTCTTTCCTCGCTTCCCCAGGATAAAATGTAGTTTCCCAAAGGGATCAGTCCAGTTAATTCTTCCATTCAACATTTATAGATTGATAAGGACTTGTACTATCTTTGGTAATCTGATGACACACAGTTCTACATTTCCTCCTCTTTTTGACTTCGATGCCAGATTTATCTAGTGCCTGGAAGAAACAAGGAACTGGGTGAGCGCCAGCTGGCTGGAATCCAGTCCGAAAGGTGAAGGTGATGTGGACTGGAAGAGCAGAATGCATTCAGGACTTGATGAAAAATCATACCCTTGTAAAATGAACTGTATCTGCTTATATACAGTATGCTCAGTTTCTAGACAATGGTTTATGTATAATAACAAAGGGTCTATTATAGGTAATTTTACATCAAGAAATGGAACAGGCTTCTTTCAGCTAAGGATACCAATGACATTTCTTAGACAAAATTAAAATTTGATGAATGTATGTGCATGATAATAGGTATGGATTACTGTTAAGCCTCGCTTTACCACAGCCAACCTATCGTGTCCTTCTGGTGATCTGTTCCTCCAGAACTTGTTTTCCCAAAGGAATGATGTCTTTAGCCCAATATCGCATGCAGAACTCTAGGTAGTGGAGCTACATCCTAGAATTTATTCTCTGTGGAAACACAGCTAAGGAGGACCAGGACACTTTCAGGAAGATGACTTTTTTTTCAGGCCTTTGTACCTGGTTATAAGTTGATATCATAGTCCATTAGAAATAGCGCCAGCTCCAGGAATGTATGATCCATGGTGGAGATTTCAAACTGTCCAAACTAAACCTTACAAAACCACTTTATTATTGCTGCATGCACTTATATGACACCCAACGTTGATGTGAAATAGGAGTTATGTCTCGTAATGTGAGAGATCAGGAGGTAGGACTCTGCTGTCTGTAAATAGATTGAACACCTACAGATCTGGATTGAACTGTTTCTTCAGCATTCTTGGATAGGTTATTCCCCATTTATTTGGGCTGGATGGCATTTTGGGCATTGTAGGATTCTTTTTCCAGAAATTATTTCTTGCCATCAAAATGACTGCTCAGGTGGGGGATTTAGAGGTAGCAAGAGCGTTTTGAGAGGTTTATTCCACCACCGCCTGGTTTCCAGGGCAGGAGGAGGACTTCCTTCTCCAGCCTTCTCTCATCGGTGTCACACTCCGGCTCTGCTGCGTTGGAGGAATCTGTCCAGACAGATGCTGGGGCGAATTTCACACCTTGCGTTGGCTGAAGGACACTCCACCTGCGGAGCAGCAGCTCAGCTGGGCGGGACCCGCACGGCCGAACAGCGGTGCCGTTCCCGGCCCGGGGGTGCCGGAGCCCCGCCTGGCCCCCGGCCCGCCGTTCCACCCGGGGTTGCTCTCCGCGTACACTGCAGACCGCGCCGTCGGGCCTTCGAGGGGACGGGGCTGCGGCGGCCCTGCCGCCCTCCCGGGCCGCTTCCCCCCTCTCCTTTCCCGCCGAACAGCGGTGCCGTTCCCGGCCCGGGGGTGCCGGAGCCCCGCCTGGCGCCCGGCCCGCCGTTCCACCCGGGGTTGCTCTCCGCGTACACTGCAGACCGCGCCGTCGGGCCTTCGAGGGGACGGGGCTGCGGCGGCCCTGCCGCCCTCCCGGGCCGCTTCCCCCCTCTCCTTTCCCG
>NW_008795122.1:2294301-2305258 GCF_000699145.1 Aptenodytes forsteri | reverse complement strand
CTGCAGCCTGCAGCCCCGCGCGGGGCTCCCGGCCCGGCGGCGAGGGGTCTCGCCGCCGCTGCGGGCGCGGCGTGAAGCACGGGGCGACGGGCAAGCGTGAGCTTCCCCCTTGCGCTGTGCCTCAGCCGCGAGGGGGAAGCCGGTCTTGTCGGAGGCGCGGGGGTCCTGCTCTGGCGAGCGGCGTGGGTCGCGTCCTTCCCTAGCCTGGCGGGGAGGCACCGAGTAAACTCAAGAACAGTGTTCTCCCTCCGTGGCGGAGTAATCGCGCTGGCTTCTAACGGCTTAAAAATAAGCAAAGCTACTACTGTCGTGGACATGACTCTTATGAGTGCGGTGAAGCTGAAGCACTAAGCGTTTTTTTATACCAGAATTAGTATTGTGTCCTGGGCGTGTTAATTGCAGCTGGCCCTTCACACTCAGAACCTGGAAGCTGTCTTCTGGGCTTTAGTTGCTGACTTTGGAAGTCTGTTTCCAAGATTCGTGGCATTATCGTTAGCGTCATAATGAAAACTTTAGACATCATTTGTGTGACAGCTGCTAAACTGTGAGGTGATCTCCTAAAAACATTTCAATGTCTGTTTAAAAAGATTTTTTTTATTGGGTGAACATTTTGAAGAATGCCAGTGTAATGTAAGCACTGGAAATAAAGTGCCATACCTTGTTTTATCGCTACCTCTCAGTCTCATGCTATACAATTTACTTGCTATTGTGACACTTTTATTTTAAAGCAGTTTAGACTCTTACGTTGCTAAATTGTGTGGCGTATCAAAATAAATGCAAATTCTTGTCTAAAATTTCTGCACTCTTAAAAATCGTTAACAAAGAAGGAAATGGAAAATTATTCAAGTTGCAGTTTAAATATATAGTAATAGCATTACAGTTTTAAGGAAGGCTCCTGGCAACTTCTGTTGCAGACAATAATATTTATGATCCAATATAAAGTACGATTTCAGTATGATACTAGGATCAGCTTGAACTGTTGAGCTTACAAATGAAGAATAAACTGTTCTCAAGTAATGACAAGGTAAAACCAACTTAAGAAATGAAACAGAACTATTTTCATTTGTAATATTCACAATCTTGGAAGCAGACAATGTACAAAAGAAAGGTCTTCATCAAATCTAAAGACAAACTATAAACTTCATGTGGGGTTTAGTTTCTCATTATGTGTCACTAAAGCTTCCTCTTGAGTTCTGTGTAAGCCGTGAGGGAAATGGTGTGGCGTAAAGTTTAGACACAAAGGATAGCCTGAAACACCTCTCTCAGGATAATGCTGTTGTCAATGGAATTTGGACAGATGGCCCACAATATTTTATAGGATACTGAGAAGTGATCTCGTGTCAGATGAATAACTCACCAGTTTCATTTTTCTTAAAGTGAAGTGGCTCCTTGAACTATCAGGTACATGTTTATTCTGAAAATATCTACGGATTTATGAAGCACAACCCTGCACCAAAGTCATACCAGAGCTTGTTCTGCATTTTTAGGTAGATATTACTGAGTTTAATTCTCTTGACAGATGTTTTCCTTCTGTCAAGAGAAGAGAAAGAAGAAGAAAGAACCCCCCTATATTTATATGAATGAACTACTGTTATTGCATAAAGATAAATATAGAGCTAAATCCTGCAGTCTTTGTTCAAGTGTAATTCTCCTCGAAGGCAAGCTCCTTTTGAAGTGGAAGGTATTTTTGTCTGACTAAGCAATAAAATTGTGTCATTTCATTCCATGGAGAAATATGGGAGGATAAAAAAAGATGCTGAAAACAAGAGTTGGCATTTAGAGATATTATCACAAGAACTGTACAAATGTTGTAGAAAGGGGCAAGCATGGATTTCCTCTAATTTTTCTGATAATTTATCGTGATTGAGTGTCAGTATGAATGGCTAGTCCCTGGGCTCTACTTCCTTTCTCCATTCTATTTCTATTTTGTGCTTTTCAAATTCTTTTGCTGTGCCCATCACTGTGGTATTTGAGCATCTTCCAAAAGTGCATTAAGTAGTGTGACTCACATCTGTAATGTGGACTATTTATTCTTTTCCTTTCACTCCCTGGGGTAAATATGTGTGGATTTAAAATAGATACATAAGTTCTTCTCCTTATGCTTGTTTTACTCTTTGGGGAAAGTAATGTGGACTATTTATTCTTTTCCTTTCACTCCCTGGGGTAAATATGTGTGGATTTAAAATAGATACATAAGTTCTTCTCCTTATGCTTGTTTTACTCTTTTTGGGGAAAGGAAATACAGATGGTATTGAGTTGTAATCTGTAGCAACTAATAGTGATTGGGTCAGCATGAATTCTTGCCAGGATTTGCTGGAACATGATGGCATGGAAAGCAGAAGCTTTCCAGATTTGCTCTCTCCTTTGGCCTGGTTTGGTCTGTGAAATGCGCCTAGCTACAGTTGTGCCCTGTGTTCCTGTGGCAGAGCTTCCGCTTTAAAAAGGAGGATGGGCAGCAAACTCTGCTGCTTCCACTGTCTCTCTTCTGGAATTTTTGGGACCCTTGGAGTGCATTTTGAATGTCATGTGCTAAGACGGTGCCTTTTTGACAAGGTTATTGAATGTGTATTTTGCATAATATTTAATATGCATAACACATGACACTCAGAGAGAGTGAATTTATGTCTGTACACTGGGTGTAAGTCCTTCTCTGCTGTTACAGGAATATTTACATATTTTCAACTTCTATATTTGTGGGTGTTTTACTTTCATGCATATAGCGTAGAACTTTTGATGATGCCTTTTCCTTTACATTACGCACATCCTTTCTCTTATAAATTCTAGTTTTGTGTGTGTAAGCTTTCTAACGGATTTTAGATAGCACATTTCCTCCATATGGATTGATTTATGGGACCACTCTTGTGCTTTTTTACTTTTCATTTGTACTTTATTTCTATATCAAAGGACTGGCTTGAGAGGATGCACACAGAAAAAAGATTTGTAGAAGATGCTAGGATGTTGACATTATTTGTAAAGATTTATGTTTCAGCCTGTGTGATGTGCATATACACTTTTCTACTTGCAGTATCATGAGTTTCCAGCTCCTTTGCCTAACTATTCTGAAGATAAAATGCTCTCCTTGTAAAGTCAGACTCGCAGCTGTGAAAATACATGCATTTCCGCTTTTCATGGGTATGGACAGCTTGGCCCAGTAGAAGACAAGTTTTCCCAAGAGAAATTTCATTGTGAAATCATCCAGCTTTTCATATATTTGCAGAGCATCACAGGTTTAACATGAGGTCCTTATAAAAGTTCTCTTTTGTATGTGTATGTGGCTGAAATCAGCTGGCATTGTCATCTGTTTTATCCAGGGGGAGAAGACAGATGGAAACACGGTGGGCTAGCTAGAGAATGGTGGCTCTCTGTTAGCCACCACTGTCAAGTCCAGAGTAAGCTTTAGGAAGGCACAACTGACTGCAGCCTTGCGTGTGCTCAGTTGCTGTGTCCGTGATTGCACAGCCATAGTAAAAATTACGTAGCTACACTGACTGAACCAAAATCTCTGACAAGCGGACCTCAAAGAAGCTACTGTGTGGGCTCTGTGGGGCACTGTGGGTGAGACGTGGGGCAAGATGCTGGGCCTGGGGGAGAGGAAGCAATAGATTGATGTCTGTGAGTCACAGAAGTGTAAATATCCGCCTCACAAAGCTATTGTACTGCTTTATAAATAATTATCCTGCTTTATAAAGAATCAACTCTGATTTACACTGCTTTAAAAGCATTGTACTTTTAGGATTTGGATTTTGGGGCTGGAGGGATGAAAGAGATGTAGGTGGTGATTATTGGTTTTGTTTTTTGAAAATAGAGATATGTATATGGGAATTTCCAAAGTTTATAGGGTAATGCAAAAAGATTTGCTTTTGGCTAGATAGTAAACTAGGACTCCAGGCAACGTTAGTTGTTTAAGTTATGCTTCTATAACTTACACTGTGCTTTGTCTGAATCTGGAGTGCTGATCAGAACAGTCCATTGCTACACCACTCATCATTTTGCTCTTGTTTCTATGTATTATAAAATAAAATATGGTCAAGGTGGCTTTAAAAGTAATAACTTTATGCAGTGTAAAGTAAGTGATAGTGGAAGTTATACAAACATATATAGTTGAGGAAGGTAGCTGTCCCCTGCCCTGCCCTCTGCCCTGCCCTTTTTCCTTCCTACTACCTCATTCTCTGCTCCCTCCTAATATTCTTTATCATCTCCCCTTTCTTTTGTTTTAACAATTTGTACTGAGTTTTAGGCCTCTCTCAAAATTGTCGTTATTCCTTATTCTTCTCTCTTACCACATGCTTAGATATTTTATGCTGTGGATAATACTTGTTAGGAAGTTATGGCTTCTACCATTTGCTCTTCAAGAAGACCCAATGTTTACAACTGTTCTCTAAAGCATCTAGCACACTTTTGGGCACTGTCTACAAATAATAGCAGTAGTACTTCCTCTTAGTGACTAAGCAGAATGTATTTGGTGATTATGCAGACTGGCAGTTACACTAATTACTGGGTTTGCTAATGTTAATGTTGGGTAAAATTTCAGAAGACTGCAATAGTGCTGATGTTCCTGCATTCGAAAAGTACAAGCAGGATGGGTTGGATGTAGAAAGGCCTGACATCATATGGGGACAAAAAATAGAAAAACTGATACAGGATTTAGTTAATAAAGAACCCAAAAACCAGTTATTTAACACCAGCCAGTATGTGCTTTCTGAAATCTTGTCAAATAAGTCTGCTTTTGCATTCTTTGAAACAAAAAGAAGAAAATATTTAATTTTACATCTTAAGGACAAGACCGTAGATCATACTTTAAGGTGCTGGGACTGTATCCTAGAAAGTGGTGACTGAGTAAAATTCAGTGGTCTCTGGAAGTGAGGTTAGGGGGCTGAATAGTCCATTCTGGATTTTGTCTGCATGCATCTGTGAGCTGGGTAACGTCTAAATAACTGAGGATGTCAAATAATTGATTTTTCCATTGAAACAACAGCTTAATTAGTGTATGTATTGTAAGTGCGAAAGTACACAGAAGTGATAGGTTACTACAGAACTGATATAAAATGTTTTTACCCTGCCAGTGAAGTTTTAAAATACTTGCAGCATATTCGAAGTTCCATAATAAGGAGGAAAAAGTAATATAATGGTTTGAACTTTGAAATTTAATCCAGTGGAATGTGAAATTAGCCATGTATATAAATGTTCAGTTTTTATCTGTAAGGTAGACTTGACAGTCTTGGGAATTTTCTTCAGCTGAATGCCACCTCTCACCCCTCTGCTTTACTGCCTTCCTTAAAGTTTTACTGTCGTATTCACAGTCAGTCAGAAGGCTATGAAAGTTTCTAAGTCCATTAGGCCTACCTTTTCCAAGAAAGATTTTTTTTGTGTTGCTGTCTTTCCTTTTTTCTGACCATCTTCTCTGATGGCTTTTTTGACAGGAACTTGGGGAGATAAAACCCAAAGGAACACAAGAAATGATGAGTTATGATCTCTTCTATACTTGTTTGGCTGCAACAGACATTACACCTTTACAATGAGCTTTGAGGTGGGGATGATTTTTTGAGTTAAGATTAGATCACGTGGGCTGTCTTAATCATATGTCTTACTATATCATGGTTAATAGCTACAAGTTATCATAGGCAACCTAATCTCTTTAAAAGTGAGCAACAGTGAGTCATCTTAATTTAGACTCATAAGCAGGAAGAATCTCTTTAAATACTAATTGTTTAAAAATGGCATTCAAAACCAGTTGTCTTTCAGAGAAATTAATTCATATTAGAAATCTTAAGTTCAAATCAAACCACATTGTTTTCAATGCTTACTGAGTTTAGATTTTGTCTCTTTTGCAGGACTATGTGGTGTAACAGGAGGAACTGTTACATCCTTAAAGTATAACTGTCTGTTGAGGGTATATTATAGTTTATTAATAAGAACAGTTTACTTCTAATCTGGTAGTGCTTTTGTAAACTCAATAAAGTCCAGCAACTGCATCTTGTGATTTGTTAAACTTCTGGTGATACAATAAAATTGCAGAATCAGTGCTGTGCTGAAAAGCTGCTTCTGCATGATATTATGTTTGACTGTTAAATCATGTTGTTTCTCCAAGGTATTGTCTTGAAGCTGCAAAGGCATCAGTCAGGACTGAGATTATAAGAGTTGATGTAACAGCACAAGACTGTACAGGGGAGTAGTAGTGCATTTAAGAAGTTAATACCTATCATTTTTGGAGAGTAAGCATTCAAAGTAATTTATACTGTTCTCTGCTGTTTTCATTGAAGGTGGAAGATAGTTCTTTTATAGTCTTGAATTCAAATATCAGCTGTCATCACATTTCTCTGCCTAAACATGTTTGCAGAGTGATCTTAGTTGCATATTGAGAAACTGAAATAAAATTAATGCATTTTGATAGGGGAGGAGTTTATAATAGTCTGCTTTAGGTATCTTTTGGAGTTTTGAAGTTTTGATGTGAGAGCCTGAAGCATATCTTTGATTTAGACTTTATACTCTTTTATTAAAACCATAGTGAGAGATCCTATCATAGCAGGAGTTAGCAAGAGCTGAACTTGTGTTTCAAAAAAGTCCAAGTGTTTCTATTTAGAAAATTCAGAATGAAAATCTTTAAATAAAACATTAAAAAGTTATTTTCTTTTTACTGTCTCTATGGGGTTGGTTCTTTCTTCTTAAGTGTCATATGAAGTTGTTTAAATACTTCCTGATAACTTATTCTTTCTTTATTTAACATTAATATTTTTAAGGTGACTGGTTTCTGCTAGCAAATATTGTATTGTATTTGAACATAGAATATCTCACAGGTCATATAGCATTACTAAGTATTTGATATAATGTGGCATTTTGGTTCTATGTATTTGTGAGGGCAGTATTTCTTTAGAATGTGTATTATCTTAAGCATATGAGGGATATCAAATGTTTTGACCTTTAAATAAAATTGTTAGTTAGAAGCAGTCAGCCTTTTTTGGAAAATGTTTTGCAACCATTTTTCATATAACTTTTCAGAAATGAGTACTCCAGTGTGTCAGCAAGAAATCTTTTTCGATATATGGTTACTCTAACTCTTGGTGCATTTATACATTTTTCTCTTTACAGAAAGGATGAATGAGAAGTAATGCTTTTAAAGCTGTTTAAAGCCCAGGTAGCACATAGGATAATAGAAAATAAGGCTGGTTGGGACCTCAAGAGGTCTCCCAATTAATCCCTTGCCTTGAGGTATGACCAACTATAAGATAGCAATTCCTGACACTTATTTGTCTAATCTAGTGATTCCCAACTGCGAGGGCCCACCTCAGTAGTAGGCTTCATGGCCGAGGCAAGGGTACATAACAGACAACACACACAATTTGAGCTAATCAGCTCTGCAAGAGCTGTGCTGCCTACATAGGAGAAGGTGAGCAGTGGGCCGAACAGATTTTAGGGTAAAGCTCATGGATCCAGTATGGAACTTCTACAGTTTTTTCAAACAATAGTTTACTACTGAAAGGTATGAGAACAATGAATCCAACTACTGACTTAACCAGGGATGGAGATTCCTTGAACTCCCTAAGTAATTTGTCTCAGTTACTCAGAGTCATTATCCTTACCATTAGATTTTTTCCCCTACTGTTAAACCTAAATCTCTTTCCTGCCATTTGCTACTTACTCTGTCCTCATTGAAAATGCAGAGCGGTCTGTCACTCTTCTGTTTGCAGCAATGTTTTATATATTTCACAAATGTGATCATATCTCCTCCTGTAGATTCTCATAATCTCCTTTCTGTAGACTCAACAGGTCATGTTTTCTAGACTTTTGACCATTCTTGTTGCTGTTCTTTATATACTTTCTAACTGATCTTGTTTGAAATACAATGTCCAAAACCAGATGCAGTATTCCAAACAAAAGTATATGGGGAGAGCACAGGGATTAACACCATGTGTCTTGCACAGAACACTTTCCTTGTACAGTCAGTGTCATGTGTGTTTGGGTTTTTTGTTGTGATATAGCATTCTGGACTCATGGTCAGCTTGTGATCTACTATACCTTCAACATGCTTTTCTGCAGGACTGCTGTTGAATCAATCATTCCTCATTTTGTATTTTGAAGTCGATTACCTCAGCTATGCATAGTGTTTGTCTTCATCCTTGTTGAGTTGTATTCTGTCTGTATCAGATGCCTCTTATGAATTTTTGCATTAGAGTGCTTAAATAAAATGCACAAACAGCCCTTGGAGCAAGAACAAGGATTTGCCTCTAGAGAGTATCCTAATCACAGAGCTATTTAGACTTTCTCGTGCTTGTCCATACATTCACATTCCTGACTGCATTGTTGTACAACTTCACTGGTAGGATGCAGAATAATCTTATTCCAGATTTGCCCATAACTTGTTTGTTAGGGAAGAAAGAGCTGTGTTCAAATCTCCTCAATCTGAGAAAGGTGTACAAGACAGATCTTGCACCTCCTTGGAAAGACATAACTGCTACACCATTGTAAGGGAAACAGTTGCGTCCTCTGCTATATTTATTCAGTCTGTGGAAGCTGTTGGCTTACAACAAATTTGACAAAAAAGTTGAGGTCCCAAAAATACTTAATTACTAAGGTTCTAATGAAAATAAGTAGATGGGTAGTGGAAAGGGATTGTCCACACTCCTGACTGTGGAAAAGTCTGCTCACACCATGTTACATACCAAGGAGTCCTTGTAGGGGAGAACCAATCATAGACATCAAAATAAATCGATCATGAGCTGTGAGTCCTCACGAAATCAGACTTCTTTAGGTTCAGCACTCACAGAATTGCTTGGTTAATGAAAACGATTGCCTCAGTTTTGGTATCTTTTTCATTCCCGTGTTACAACATTTAGAGCTTGGGTTAAGGACTGAGCCCAGGCAATCTCTGGAATTCTTCTGACCAGATGTGCACATCTACAGTGTAAGACATCTACATCTGAAATAGCTTAGATTCAATTTAAAGCAAATGGAAATGAAGAGGTGTCTTTAGGATGTGATCCATCTCATCTTAAATTAGACATTTCAAATAGGCTGGATGAATTGCAGAGCCTATTTCTGGCTATGGACTTAAGACAGTGAATGTGTCAGATGTAGAGGTCTACCTTGTAGACATCTTGAGCTAGGTAAGTTGAATCTCACCCTCAGAGTTCTGCCTTTGAGAGTAACTCCTCACTATTTGGTCTTATAAGAATGCCGTAGGCACTTTCCCTACTGGCACTGACTTTTATGGTTCTCTAGATTTCTTTAGAAGCCTGTTTGTCAATCTGCATCTTTTGCTTATATTTCAATCAATTATTAATTAGGGCATACTTATTTATCCATATCTTTACTATTTGAGACTCACTGCTGGGAACCTGAGTATGTTTCCCTTCTAGTCCAAGGTTATTCTTAGGATTTGGTATATCTTTTATACTAACTTCAGAAAGCCTTCGAATAATGAGATCTAAAAGAAGACCTAGGAATACAAGATCTTTCCAGCATGTGGGATTAAGCATACCTATCAACAAAAGTACATTGCAAAGAAAATCTTCACATGCATTCACCAATAAGAATGATTAGTGGATATTTTAAGCCGGAGGATAGAATCTCATAGGTGAAGCTAGTCTGATTGCTAGATGAGAAGTTACAAGCACAGGATTTGTCTACTACTTGTAAACTTAAAACAGTGTAACATTAAGACCCAAAGAAAACTCCATAAACTCAATTTAAGTTGATAATTTCTTTCCATAACTCACACACTATCTCTCTTTTGCTATGTATCAACGGAAGTTAGAGACATTTCAACATATGCTTTGAATATCTTGAATATCTTCTATTCTTTGAATTTTAATATCTTCTATTCTTTGAATTTCTTCTTTTCTGCCAGTTAGCCATTGCTTTAACAATATTTATTTAGCTACTGTGTATTTGCAAGTGGATAGGTCACTTTTGATAGTTGTCTGTTAAAAACATACTATTGAATTGCTATGCATTCTGAATTCAGCACTTTCTTGCTTTAAAAGCCTGGATAAACAGGTATCTGCAAAAGATGTTTTGTGGTATAGAAATCAAATACATTTTTGCTGAATCAGGCCCTAAGACAGTTTGGGAACATGGGTTTTGATTCAGCATGCTTTCATTAATTTGGTTAGTCATTGCGATTATGATTCATTTCACTCTGTGTAACCGACTGCTGCACAGTAAGTGACAGCTGAACCATGTATTATCTAACAGCTAGAAAAATAGCATCACTGTCACGTTTAGAAGGCTGAGGATTATACTTTTATTGAACACGTGTTTTGTACTAAAGTTAAAATGCTTCAGGAAAAATCTTACTTTTTATAAAATACTTGTAACATTACAGATATGAAATATCACGGTAAACAATATGAACTGTTTAAAAATAAGAACTCAATTTTAATTTATGAATAGAATGAAGCTTCTTGTTCTGATTTTTAATAATTTATTGGCTTTTTGGATTGGTTGTAAAATTATGCCTGTGGAAGCTTTGCTGATAGTCTGATTTACATATAAGTGGTAGGTTTGAGGAGCTAAATTTAACTGAATGGGAAATATTTCACAAGTGCTAATATTAATTCCATGCTAATATATATCACATCAGAAGACATTTCAAGTGAAGCAGGAATTTTAATTATTCTGCTGAACTTTACCAAAAATGCCAGGGAAATTCAAAAGTTAGCGGGTTGTAAAGTTAAGCAAAATCCCAATATGATTGAAACAAAATTGTTTTTTTACCTAGTATCCACATTTCTTTTTAAAAATTGTATCTTCCATTTTTAAAAATATGTATCAGAAAATCCAAATATATTTTTTTCCTCCCCTGTTTATGGTTTATCTGAAAAAATACTGTAGAGGGTGCTGTGAAGGCACTGAGCCAAGAAAAAGGTATTTTCAGGGTAGAATACTGTCATGGTTTAACCCCAGCTGGCAACTAAGCACCACACAGCCGCTCGCTCACTCCCCCCGGTAGGGGGACAGT
>NW_008795122.1:2275117-2294127 GCF_000699145.1 Aptenodytes forsteri | reverse complement strand
ATGGGATATCCTTTGGCCAGTTGGGGTCAGCTGTCCCAGCTGTGTCCCCTCCCAACTTCTTGTGCACCCCCAGCCTACTCGCTGGTGGGGTGGTGTGAGGAGCAGAAAAGGCCTTGACTCTGTGTAAGCACTGCTCAGCAGTAACGAAAACGTGCCTGTGTTACCAAGACTGTTTCCAGCACAAATCCAAAACAGAGCCCCATACTAGCTACTGTGAAGAAAATTAACTCTATCCCAGCCAAAACCAGCACAAGTACAGAGAAAGTACTTGGTATTTGAAAGTGTTGAATTCTTCTGTCTGCTTGATATCTGAACATTCAGGTGGCTGAAGATGAATGAAATTTAATGGACTATAGCTGAGCACTGATGTACATTTATATATTTTGAATTTATTTAGGCATGGTTGGAAGATAAGTTTTTTTAGCTACTTTGTAGTGCTTATATGAACATGTCTTCCGCAGAATTTACCGAGTGTTCTTGTCTAAAACTTGGTCTGAGTTATATGTTTGAAAAGCCTTTATAACACAGATATTCTCTTGTATAAAACAAGCTTTTATTTGGAGAAAGACAAAATAAACATTTAGTTAGATTTTTAACTATTAACTATCTCGAATGGTTGTATTTGTTCCATACAAACAAGAGTGATAATAATTGTAGAATTAGGCCATGATCACACTGACACTTGTGCCCCAACTTAACTTCTCAGACATAAATAACTATTTCTTAATTCAGTAGAACCAGTTATTTTCAAGTAAGAGATTCATTAATTAAAAGGAATATGGGTTAAAATAGTGCCTTTGTTTTGACTTTATTTTTTTGCCTAATAACACTTTAAAATAATAAAAAAAAAGCATTCACTGAAACTAGAGTTTCACTATGGAAGTTGAGTCATGGTTCAATAGTTAATAATCAGTTTGGGTTTTTTTTAGTTTTTGACCATTGTGCATATAAAGAATATACAATATGCTTTGCAAGTTACAATATTTACTCTTGTAATAAGAAAGGATTTCCTGAAAGTTTACCAGTAAAATTCATTAGTTCAGTGGGTCATTAAATAAGTAAAGGCACTGTTGTATATTTTTTGTTGTTATTATTGAAATAATTGAATGATATAGTCCTAATTTTATTCTTAGGTTAAATAAAAGAGAGTAGTTTAGAATTGGTAGCATTTTTTTGTCACTCTTCATAGCCACAAGGTTTTTCTTTGACAAGGGCTTAGGAGTGTTTTATTACTGTAATTCATGAAAAATTTGTCTTTCAAAGGGACTGCTGTTCCTAACACAAGTGAGACTAAGCACTTCCTTAATAATGATGACCTATTTAAAAACAGCTCCTGCCTCCCATTGGCACTGCTGGGTGTTCAGTAAAGCTGCCCACAAGAAAGATGGTGGCTTGTGTTAAAAGAGGGCAATTGCCATTAAGTATCTTTTATCTTGGACATAAATAATTTTTATCCAGTATTTATGAAGTTACTGAACGGTATTATCATGATGTGGAAGGATGTTTATACAAGAGCTCTACTGTGCATTTCCATTGCTTAATATGTTTGGTCATCATCAGTATCTTTTTTAGGGATGGTTTGAACATCTGCATAATAGTTTTTATATTTATGTTACTGAAACGTATTCTAGCCTTAGTTTCAGTTTAATAAAGTTTTTCTTCAAAAAATTTCTCCGTGTGTGAAACAAAGGGAGGAAAGGATTGTTATTGAACTCTTGTCCATCAACCCAATTATTCTTTGCCTTTTAATTCATAATTAGGTTCATATTGCCATAATAAATGAAAACTTACATAAGAATTTATACGGAAGCATGTAACTCACTAGATTCATAACTAAAAATTGTATCACTTCTTTTTCGGTATGGAGTAAGTATTTGTATTGGGTTTATGTGTCCAGGTGTTGGGTGGGGCTGCAGGGGTGGCTTCTGTGAGAAGACACCAGGAGCTGCCCTCATGTCAGACAGAGCTGGTTTCAGCCAGCTCCAAAATGGACCTCCCACTGACCAAAGCTGAGCCCATCAGCATCACTGGTGGTGTCTCTGTGATAACATGTTTAAGAGAAGATAAAAAATGCTGCGCAGCAGCTGTGAGAGAGAGGAGTGAGAAAAATGTGGGAGAAACAGCTCTGCAGACACCAAGTTCAGTGAAGAAGGAGGGAGAGGAGGTGCTCCAGGCACCAGAGCAGAGATTCCCCTGCAGCCCAAGGTGAAGACCATGGTGATGCAGGTTGTTCCCCTGCAGCCCATGGAGGTCCACGCATGGAGGACCTCACGCCAGAGTAGGTGGATGCACCCTGAAGGAAGTTGTGACCTTGTGGAGAGCCCGCGCTGGAGCAGGCTCCTGGCAGAAACTGCGACCCATGGAGTGAAGCCCATGCTGGAGCAGGTTTTCTGGCAGGACCTGGGGCCTGGGGGAGGACCCCTGCCAGAGCAGTCCATTCCTGAAGGACTGCACCCCATGGAAAGGACCCACGCTGGAACAGTTCTTGAAGAGCTGCAGCCAGTGGGAAGGACCCATGTTGGAGCAGTTCATTAAGGTCTGTATCCCGTGGAAAGGACCCCATGCTCGGACAGGGGAAAAGTGTGAGGAGGAAGGAGCGGCAGAGATGAAGTGTTATAGACTGACCACAATACCCATTCCCCATCCACCTGCACTGTTCGGGGGGTGAAGGTAGAAGATTCAGGAGTGAAGCTGAGCCTGGGAAGAAGAAAGGGGTGGGGGGAAGGTGTTTTTCACTTTATGTCCACTGTCCTACTCTGTTATTAATTGGTAATAATTTAAATTAATTTTCCCAAAGTGGAGTCTGTTTTGCCCATGACGGTAACTGGTGAGCAATCTCCCTGTCCTTATCTTGACCCACGAGCTTTTTCATCTTATTTTCTGCCCTGTCCTGCTGAGGAAGGAAAATGAGAGAGCGGCTTGGTGGGTGTCTGGCAGCCAGACAAGGTCAACCCACCACAGTATTTTGGAATTATATTTACAAAGGCTAACTTGAGCCTAGTGACACGACTCTTCCTGGGTTCCCTGTAGAATCAACGCAGCAAGAGGAAGAGAGGCTTCTCCAGAAGGCAGCTCTAAGGAGCTAAATTCATCTCTGGAGCCCCGGGCAGTTCTCTGCTGTCAGTGCAGCACAGGCAGCTCCATTGCCAGCCCAGCTGCTCCTTCCTGCCTCCATGACACCATCATGGCTCTGGTGCAAGTGTCTGCTGAACTGTCTAGTGAAACTGCTTCAGGGAAGTTAAGCTATTTTCCCCTTCACAATTTTGGCAGAGCATTTTTTTTTGAGCTACAAAAAGGAACTGATCTGGTTTACTTTACAGTCCCACAAGCTGCTGAGCTAGCACAACTGGGGAGGGCTGGGAGAGATTAGCTACAGTACTTATGGAGTTTCTGGGAGCAATGGACTTATTCCACTATTATTTCCAGTCTGCAATGACTGGTCACGTTGCAGTCATTGAGAAAAGCAGCAGTCGACACTTACAAAATCATTTCTGGTTTTGAAGGTGCCATTTGAGGTCTATGAGTCAATGCAGCCAAAATTAGTGTTCGGAGCTTTTCTTGTGAAGAAAACAAGGAAAATGCTCATAAAATTTTGCTGTTGAGTAACTGGAGTTGGAAGACCATTGTCGGTGTTAGTTCAGATAGAACTAGGTTTTGTGTCTCCATGTCAAACAGCATATGCAGGTTTTTTTCTCAGACACTTTTAAAACTCTGGTTTTCTGACATAATGGAATAAGTTTGTTCAGCTCATAGGACATAGGAAAGAAAGGAAAGATGAAATTGCTGCACACACAAGCTCTTATATTTTCACAGGTGACCGGACACTCTTTTTATTGTGTAAAATAATGGGAGAGCTGCTTTGCCCCTAGTATTTCAGTTTTTGTATGGAGATAAGACCTTCTGATTCTTCAAATTATGTGATGACTTTGGCTCTAAGTTTGTTTGCAATTTACCTGAAATATAGGCTACATGGATATTTTAAAAAAAGAGGACATATAAATAATTTTGTTGTAATTTAATCTGTTATTAAAACATCATTTTAAATAGTGAATCCTGTATATGATAACAATTATGATTGAATTTCAATATGCTAGGGTCATGAACTCATGAACTACTGAAAGTTTGTAACATTACACAAAGAAACACAAAGTGTGAACTTACCATTGCTACTGTCTATGCCAACACATAAGAAGATAGACCTTGCATCAAAGCATTTAATTTTTTTCTAATTGTAATAAAAGTAATTGGTTCTGCTAAGTTATAGACTTGCAGACTTACTTGTGCATCTGATATATAGCCTCATTGGCTTAATTGAATTTTTTGAAAAAATGACTGTTTGAGAAACATAGCAATTAAAAATATTACCACGCTAGTAGCAATTTTCTGAATGCCTACCTAGCCGTCTTATTTTTAAGCAATGCTATATTTAGAGGGACATTTCATTCTTTCAGAAGAGAAATAAATCTATAAGGACTAGGACTATTACGTAGGACTATTAAATATTCACATATTTTGTACTACTTGGTTGCTAATATTAGCCCAGTATTCATTAGGAGCTACATTCTACTATTGGTTAGAAATTTTTTTTTCTTTTTTTTTTTCCTCTCTTGGATTGCTATAACAGTCATCTTTGATCTGCATTTTATTGAAAAATAAAACAGCTGTCCCCTTTCTTATGCCTCCCCTCTAGAATGCTGGCAAAAATTACTACAGAAGCAATATTTTAAAATATTAACATGTGTTATACTCCCAAATGAGTGTGATGGTCCTCCTTTCAGAATCCTGCACTCTTCTGGAATGATTTGCTGCCCCCAAATATGAATACATTATACATTTTTAAAATGTCATATTCACTCAGAAGCCAGCAATTTTATTAACACTAACTTCCTTTTGAACATTTCTTCTATAAATATCAGACACAAATTTCTGGAGGGTATAGTAGGCTTTTACTTTTTCAAAGGTTAATATTCAGACTGTCGCAGTGGCTGGTTCAACACATGTCCAGTGTCTGACTCGATTACAGTGACTCCATTACTGGTTTGTACTGCTGGCTTGAATGCTTGTGTTATTGTAAAATGAAATACTAAAAGGTCTTTTCTCCTAATGCTGTATGTAAAGAAGATGCACTTATACTAGATGTTTCTCTGTAGAAAATGAGGATGGAACTTCAATAGAGATCTATCTGAGATGATAATGGAATTATTCTGAAAAAAGGAAGACATTATGGAGGGCATGTTCATCTTAAACAAGAGTGTTTTTCCATCCAAGAAGTGATATATTTCTTTCAGTGCTCCAAATATGTTTTAAATTATATAAGTGCTAGTGTAATATTTTCAATGTTACTGACATTTAGGTTATACAAGATAGGATTTTCCAATTTTTGTAATTTTATATCCATTTTATATATAAAAGTGTACTGGGCGATGACCATTTAAGTCTGTCCGTCCTATAGATTTTGATACAGATTAATTTTAAATTAGACACTTTCCCCAACTCATTTTTTATGGATGGAGCTTGTAAGAAAATATTTGGGTTAGACCATATCACTGGCAAATAAAACACTTCATAGCTTTTTTGTGATGCTTTCCTGAAAATTTTGTTTCCATAATAAAATGATTGAGCCTGATTTTGGTTTAACTTGCATTCTTTTATTCTGTTATAAGTCTACTGATGTCATTAGATCACTTCTGATTTAATCTTATTGTCAAAGAAAAAAAATTAGGCCCATTATTCCTCATCATTTATGTCAAAACCTATAATGGCCATGTGGGAGTGAGAGACTGCAGACAGCCTCACTCCTGTCCTGTAGAATTTGAGCAATGAATTTGTAGTTCCTGAACTGGCGTTGCTGCCTGTGGAAGAGCGGAGAGAACAGGAATCTGAAGTGAGGTGTAGTGCCCATCCTGGGGATATCTTGAAACAAATAAAAACCCATTCTGTCACGTTGGAATCGTATTCTTTGGTCTCGTAAGACTTCTTCTGTTCTCACTTGATACAGAGGACCCTTATCGTATTGTCATAATCACTGTACAGGCTTCCAAATTTTTGCTACGTTTACTGTTAATACTGCTTGAGCTGGAGATGTATGTATTGAAAGCATGGACTGTAGATTGGCTGCTAATATTTTGCTGATGTCTTTATTATTCTTACACAGTAAGGTGTTTTCTGGTAATTTCTGCAAAGATTGATACTGTTTTCCCTTCTTTGAAGCAGATAAACATCATAATGTCTAGTGTTCCACTAGATGTAGATAAGTGGATAAAATCTGTAAAATAAATACAGAAAAGTGAGACAATTTGCTCAGAATGCCCTAGCAAGAGAGTAAAATGATGGTTATCCTTTATAACTACTGAAATTAATCAAGCTATTCTCTGTACGTTAAAAATGAACTTACGAAGTAGTGAAGAAGTTAGCAAGCCTTGTAATGTCAGCACTGCTTCTGTTCACTGTTGCTTCTAGAATTTTTTTCCTTTTTTTTTTTTTTTATCTTAAATACTTCGTTAATCTCACGCATCTTTGCCTACTCTGCTACTTCCAGATATTTTTGTGTAACATCAGTTTGTGGAATACGCACAGTAAAAAGGTTAGCATTTTAATAAACAGTGAAACTAGCGTACATTCCACAAACATGATAAAGCTTTGGGGTTAAAGTTCAAGAATAATCACATGTGCAGCAAGTATTGTGCTTACAATAATGAAAAGGGAGTTGAAGGAAATTGCAACTTGATATCTATGCTTATGACATCATCTTGCATATAGATACAGCTTTAGGTTTTTATTTGTTTGCAGTAGATAAAGGGAGGACAATAGACCTTTCAGTGCTTCTCGTTCTCTCTTTTTTACAGCCAGTTAACTAGCCTTCAAGAGCATGCTCCCTATTTGAGTTACTTGAATCAGTTTTTATACAAATTTTCCCAGAATCTAAAAATATTTGAAGAATACTTCTGATTTAAAGCTAAAAGAAAGCTATTTAATTAATGAAGTGCAAAGTAGAAATTATGCATGCATAGACCTTTCAGTGCTTCTCGTTCTCTCTTTTTTACAGCCAGTTAACTAGCCTTCAAGAGCATGCTCCCTATTTGAGTTACTTGAATCAGTTTTTATACAAATTTTCCCAGAATCTAAAAATATTTGAAGAATACTTCTGATTTAAAGCTAAAAGAAAGCTATTTAATTAATGAAGTGCAAAGTAGAAATTATGCATGCATTTGTCTAGTACTTAAAATCTAAAATGTCCTCTGTGAGTGTATATATGATTTTTATGAAAAGTGACAATTATTTTTGAAAAACAAGCAATAACAAGTCAATATCTTTTGGGGTCTCATTAAGAAAATCTTTCTGATTGAAAGTTTTTTACTGTCTGTACTACACTATAAAACACTTTAGCGCTATTTTATCTGTAGTAGATAATATGTAAAAATAGTCTTATTGTTTTGAGTTATCTTTGTCCCTATATCTTTCTTTTAGCTCTTTTTGGTGGCAAATCCCTATATGTCTGTTGCTAAAGGAATACATCTTTATGGGTGCTAACAAAATTAACTCCTGTCTGTAGTTAAATTTATCCAGTTTAGTCAAGTAAGAATCAAAGTACAGAAATTTGAAAAGGGCATATTTAATTAATGTTATTTCTAACAGTTGGCGTTTGATAGCTGAAGCTTTTTTTTGCACTGTCAGCTGCACCATTTCAAACTGAAGTGCTGTTTTTAATTTGCTTGTGACAGACAGCCATGCCAGTCAAAATGCGAGAGCCTGGATGCTATCAGTTTCTGTTCATTTGCTTATTCACTGCCTTGCTTTGCTACAACCTACTTGTGCTCTCTCAATCTGTCAGACACACTTAAAGGAAGTTGTAGTCTACATTTCTACACTAGTTTTGTTTTCCCACGTTTCCTTATTTTAATAAGCTGTTTTATCCAGTTTTAGTTAGAGCAGATTGATCTATATTCTTCAGAAGATGGATTGATTGAGTGAAGGCGCCTGTAAGAATGACGCCAAAATGCTGAACGTACAGTGAAATCACCCAACCCTCTTTCTGACTGTACTGAAGAGGGATACAAAGCTCTTTTCAGGGCCAGGAAGGAGGCCTGCTACGCTTCATCTCCAGCAGCTTTGTGGGTGTTTCCTGGGCAGAGGTGGAGAGGGAGTTGACCTTAACATTTGTTAGCAAGTTTTGGGATTGTCTGCACTCTCACAAAGAAGGAAGTGATTAGAAACAAGAACAAATCTGACTTAGATTATCCCTTTGCACTCCCAAAATACATTTTCACAGCCTTGAACAAATGCTGTCCCTGAAGCAGCACAAGTAGGTTTTATTCCTTTCTCTGGGCTTTTAGTAAAAATAGAGCAAACGTGCATCATCCACGAGACTCGTATCTTAATGTGCTCATCTTTGTCTCTCTCTTTCTGCTTCTGTTATTTTCTGTCCTTGAGGAAGGATGTCATTATTGCAAAAAGTTTTCAATGGGAAGGTGGCCATACATTTTAAGGGGCATATGAATTTGAGCTCAGTCTAGTAGTTGAAAATAAATAGTTGCAAAACTTGTGTTCCAAACGGAGAATACAATTCTCAGTACTGCGAATCCAGGAGTTTCTCAGAATACATTTCCCAATATCTGCAGGTTGGTACATGTTCCAGTTCTCTGGATCCAGATATGCAACTCAACTTTGAGGTTTTACTCCATAATAGGACAAAATTAAGGTGTGTACCAATTCTCTCCAGTTCCTGTGTGTCCTGGTTTCCACAAAAAGGAAGCATCGCTGTGTGCATCAGGTGAGGGCCATGGCATACTATAAAAAATAGCTGGTTTGGATGATTCAGAGGTGAGGATATCTGGGTCCTGATGCACAATGAAAGATTTGTTTAGGTTCATCCCAAGTCCTCTCCTGAATTCCATTACCTGCAGTGTGCATTGCATTGTAGTATCTACTATCTATGTCGTATAGCAGTATCTATAGCAGCAAAACCTGTAGTTTGCCCTGCAGTGATGTTTTTAACCATAGAGTGTGTGATGAGGTGTGTTCTCCCAGGTTATTCTTGTTTGACAGGGAGGTTGCTGAATTTTATACAAGTTATGTTTTCTCATCCTCATTAAAAAAAGTTGAAGTAGTCTGATCAGGGAATGATTAAAGCATGAATCAGAGTGACAGTGTCCTCATTTGAAAAGAAAAAGTGCAGCCTCCTGGATACTTAAGGTTTTAAAAACACTCTTTGCCATCAGTACAACTGTGCCTCCAGGAGAAATGAAGAACCCAGTATGACCCCATGACTGTGCACTTGATAATCATTTCACTCTTAATAATCTAATCCGTCCATTGTAATGAAGCAATTAGCTTGCTGTGCCCCTAGCTGTAGTCTAACAGTGAATAATGGCATTTATTCTTATTTTAACAGTTTTACTGTTGAATGCTATTAGGTGGGGTTTATTTGACCTGTCCTTTCAGGACTCATACACAGTAGAAAAAATCTTTTTGTAAGTCAGGCTATCTGTTGTGAGGACATTTATGATGGACGAATTTAGCTCGCTGCCATAAATTTCTTTGGGTCAGAAATAAAGGTAATATAACATTGGAGGAAAAAAAAAGGAAAAAAATAAAGAAAAAAAGGGCAAGGAAAGGAGAAACCACAGCACTAAATCTGGCTGCTATTAGTTCCTCTGGTTTCATTTGAAGTGATCAAAAGAAGTGATCTGTGACAAAGTATTACTCATTCCTGATCTCGTCAGCGAGCCTCAGAATCTTCCCTGTATTTTTCAATTTCTTTTATGGTCTAACACTCTATTTTAATATAGGTTATCTTTCTAGGGCTCTCTGTTTAAAATGGGAACAAACAAATGGGAACTTGTATATTTTTAAATGCGATAAGGGAAAGATTTTATTTGATGTGTTATATTTAAGGATAAAGTTTGTCTGTTTTGACTTTGCAAGAACTGAGTAGCACTTGTTTTCTTTCTTCATTCACTGTCTCTCTTTCAGACTTCCTTTCCCCCTCTCCCTTTTTTTTTCCTGCAGTGCTCATTCCTTGTAAGAGCTTTCTATGATACAGGCAGTTTTTGTCCAGTGCAGTTACAGTTACTCTGCTCCTACAATGACTTTTTTCTTCGTAGGAATGGTGTGCAGTATCAGATACGGCATTCAGGAGATGTGAGGAGAAGGAAAGCGGAAGGAAGTGTCTGGGTTTTGTTCAGTGTAACTGCTGAAAGGCAGATCCAGGTGGAAAGTGACATTAGGAAGTTCTTGAGAGGAGAAAGCACCTTTTTTGTGTGTAGAGTTTTCAAGGTTTTATTTAAGGTTTTATTTATCTTCAAACTCTACCAATAGAATTTCCTACTGCAGTGTATTGTGCAGAAGTACTACAACTGTGTATGTTCTTGTGGGCTCCTTGGGATGTTTTCACATCCTCGGTAAGGTCTGGATGTACTCAAGGCTTCATTAGACCGTCTCAACTTTTTGTTGGGATTTGCATGTTCACTGAGGTAATGAAAAAAATCTTTTCCATTTTTGTCAGGATTTTTTTTTGACAGAACTTTTCATGTGCTGCTAGAAGCCAGACAAGTTTTGATATCTGGATTCTGCTGGAAGAAACCAGAATTTCTGCCAGTTCCTCTCCCCAACTCCTTGGCAGCCTCACTGGCAGGCTGGTGGGAAGCCGTATTCTGCATCCTTTGAGTCGTTCAGTCCCTGGTTCTTCAGCAACAGAGACAGCTGGGGCTTCCAGGACCCTTAGTTCTGGGCAGCATGTCAGGTGGCTTGTTGCAAAATCCAGACTCCCGATTAAACTGGGTCAAAAAAAGTAATTCTACTTTGTGGAAAATTTCTGAATTTTTGGTGTTCATTCTTCCATAAAACGGAATCACTGCTAGGTTTGAACCTTGTATCTTCCTTTCCTTATGTGGCTTTTGAATGTTCTCCTGTATGGATTTTTTTGGTATCTCAAATGAATGTAACTCCTTTCTCTCTTTTACCTTTCTCTCTTCAATTGTTACAGAAAATTGTTACAGAACAATGTTTATGCCTTAAGAGTTCTCTCACAAATATGAATGAAAATATTGAATTGTTAAGAATGTGTGATCTGACATATTTCTTGGGTAAGAAAAACAATTCAGCCTAGCTAATCTGTACAGTGAGGTATTATTATTAACTCTGACTACCTCTCTCTTTGCTGGGGACTGGAGTCTCCAACTAACTACTGAAACTACATACATCAACAAAGTTTTCACCCAGAATGGGCATACAATGTTAAATTGTTTTTGTTCTATTTATCTATTTGATTAAAATCACTTGCTGAACAAACGCTTCATCATTATATGAATCTGACAGCATAGTGGGCTAAACCTCTGCTATAAAAACTCCAATATTGTCTATGCTCTATAGTGTTTAAATATTCTTTTCTGTGTATTCAACACAGCCAACAAACAAAATGTACTTCTAATTATTGTTATCACTTAACAAATAGCCTTCTGTTGTCTCATTTAGAACAAGAAACTTGTTTAACTCCTCAGAAAACTAAATTAGTCCCATGCTTAGAGAATAATAGAGAACAAATTTAATTGCCTACCTTTCCCTATTCTTCCTTATCTAATTTATATTGTGAGCATTTGGGGGCAGCTTACAGGAGTTTTTGTTGTTTTAGAAGTGCATGTCTACTCTGGATTATGCTAAAATTTTTGGTAACTATTTGCCTTTCTACAAGATTTTAAAAATGTAACTGTGATTGACATCCCCCAGAGGAACTGCTCTTAAATATGCCTCTTTGTTTTCATTAATTTTTGGATAACCCAGAAGAGAGATCATGCTGAGATGATACAAAGAGGCAACAATAAACATTTATAAATGAAACAGGAGAATAGTAAATAACACTTAGAACTAACACCAATTTCAACCTTAAATTTCTTTGAAGGCTGCATCTTTTTTAATCAGTTTCTTTAAATATAACTGGACCTAATTACTAAGTCAGAAACATGGTGGATTTTTTTTTCTTTTTCCGTTTATCACCAGATATTATTCAAAGATATTAAGATAAAAAGTAAGCAGTATTTCACACTTTCACCTCTTTTTTAGGGTTTTTTTTTTTTTTGGTCACTGTAACTGTCAGAATTTGAAAAATTTTTGAACAGCTTTCTAAAAACAATTGGGGCCTGAGAATAGGTCCCTTCTGTTTCCTGGTTTATAGCTTCCTCCACCATCTGAATTTCATGTCGGGCTCTTCTCCCAGGTTTATTTTACCAGCACACTTCCACAGGCTCAGACAGCTGCCCTCTTAGACAGGGGTCAACCTCTGAAAAAAGAAGAGGTAGCTGCACAAGGAGAGGCAAGAGAATAAGAAGGGGGATCTGTCTGAGCTATTCACAGATAAACAGCTTGGAGAAAAATGCAATTTCTCCTGTACTGGCTTTGGACTTTACTCCAAATGATGAAGAGTGAGTCAGAAAAGTATTTTGGAAGATGCTGATTTATGCTAGCTGAGGATGTGGTCTTACACCTTTATTATAAGACTAAATTACAGTCTACTCTCACTTCCCATGCTGGCATTGAGGAAATTACCACGATATCCTAAGAAAAACTGGAAGATTTTATTTTCGTATTTTCTCCTGTGTTTGTTTAGCATTCCAAATGAAAAAAGCTTGAAGCTTAACTTGTGGGTGAAGCAAATTGCTCATCTGTACTTGGGAGAATATAACTACTTCCCTCTCTTTTTCACCGTTCTTGCTTCAAGCCTGAATGATTTTATGGCATGTTTTACCAGAATTGTGTTTATTCCTTGTTTCAGGCTACACGTGCAAATCTGTGTGAAAGCATGGAGCGCTATGGTGCTGTTGCTGTTGATAAAATAGCAAATAAAACCAAATTTGCCGAGATGGTTTCTTACAGATGGGCAGTCATTTTCTTGAAAAAGTTGGTTGTCTTTTCTGAAGATCCTTTAAACTGAGGAGGAATTTTTTGTTAGCTTAGAAATAATTTGTGGTGTAGTGATCAGTTTTGATGTTCTGAAAGTTTTTGGCTTCAGCCTCTGTACCTGATATCCAGGGCAGACTGAAAACATACAAAGAAATTTGGATCAAACTGGTCTCATTTATTCCATCTTGACAATTAAGGAGGCTGAACTACGCTGGTTTTACAGTTCCTTGTAGAGTGGGGAATGGTCTGGATTACCTGTGCATTGTAAATCTCTTTGAATTTATTGAATATATACCTTATTTTGTCTGACCTTTTCAATAATACAAAAGACAGAAAAAATACTTTTTTTTTTGTGAATGACAGACTAAATGATTAAAATGTACAAACTACCTAACTGGTCCCCCTGGACCCATATCTAGGCTGATATCTTTGACAGTGGCCAGACATGAATGTTTAGGAAATAATATCTCAACAGGCATTTTCATAGCTATCCTTGTTCAGATAAGTTTTTGCCAGAATCTAGGACTTGCTGAGCTGGGTATTGTACTCACACCACTGGGCGTGAGAGGCACCAATGACCTGTTGTGTGTGAATTTCTCTTAATCTTTTTTGAATCCATTCATACCTCTGGTTTCAACAACATACTGTGTATCATGTTCCCAACTGAATGAATGAATGAATGCACTGTGGAAGAAAACCCTTCAGTTTTGTTTATTTTTAAATTTGCCACTTGGTAACTCTAGTAGGTACCACATAACTCTACTATAGTAGTGAAGCCATATTCCCCTGGACCACATTCATTGTGTTTGGATAGAGTTTTGTTATATCCCCCCCTCAACTGCTTCTTTTTACAATTTACACAATCTCAGTCTATCTCAGTTTGATCTTAGGTCCTTAAAAGGATCATGTATAGATTTTCCAATATAGAAATCATTCTCTGCTTCTGATCACTCTTATTGTCCTTCTTGCTAGTTTCTTGAATAAATTATATTCTTTCTGAGGGCTGATAACTAGAATTGAGATGTTAAAGATATAAGCATACCATATTTTTATCAAGTGATATAGTAATACAGTGTCTTTCATAATAAACCCCCAAAGCTATTGCTTTTGCCTTTTTTGACCACCAGTATAAGTTCTTCTTCCTGAATCATAATAGCTAATTTATTAGTGAGCTTTGTATCCGTAGCTAGGGTTATTTTCTCATGTGCATTACTTTGCACACATCCATACTGAATATTACCTAACATTTAGTTGCCTGCCTATTCAGTCTTTTAAGATTTCTTACAATTCTTCCCAATCAGCTTCAAATTCCATTGACTTTGTACTATTGGGGAATTCTGTCACCAGTTTATTTTTTCAGATTTGCCTTGAGTTTAGATGACAATATCGAAGCTTTGAGAACTGACGTTGTAAAATGTGAGAATGAACTAGATATGGGATTAAATACATATTTTTTAATTAAAACAGTTTAATGCCACATATGAAGATTTTCTCAGACTTGTTTTGTCCTAAGGACAGTGCAGATGAGGAATTCCTGTAGTTTGATAATTTTATTAAATTGATAATATCGGAAGTTGACTTGAATATAAATATTACTCAACTGCCTTCTAATGTCCCAGTTACTGAACTGAAATCTTTTTGCACCTCAGAACTACAAGAGAGAGTTTTCTCATATGTTGGACTGTGATAGTTATATATGCAAATGTAAGAGAAATTATAAAAAATGTGGTCTAAAGGTGATTGTAACCTTATGTAATGAAACTTGGCATCTTTTTTGTTCAGAATTTTTGTAAAGAATTTATAGTTTCCCTTAAAAGGAGTAAAGCAGTGCTAATTGGAACAATTTAGAGAATATGGATATATGTGTATATGGTCATAGTACAAGATTTATTTCCTTAGCTCAAATCTTGTTAAAATGGTATATGTGACTATAATTTAGATAACAGAACAGATGGAGTGCTGTTCTTGCCAGGTGTTGTTTTAAAATTTATTTATTTAACTCTTTAATAGCCATTTCCATCTCTTTTTTTTGGTAACATTTAGAAAATTTGGCATCATAGTGTTTCCTGATAGCTTTGGGAAGCTTATAAAGCACCTACTGTACTGCATTTGCACTGACCTTCTGTGAGTGCAGTGCTTGGAAAAAGTACAAGGCTCCTACAAGCCAGAGGATTCCACATAACACACAGAAAAAGCTATTGAAGACAATTTTCTAAGTATCACCAGTAAGCTTCAATATCCAAGGCACCTTTATAACCAAGTATTGAAAATGTAGATATTTTTATGTGCAGGGCATATGCACATATAAAGATATGGAAGTGTTTGAGGCAAAGGGGAGAAATAGCAAGTTTCTACTGGTATACACATATTTAGTACCAAATGTTTAAAAAATCATTGATTGTTTTGCTTTTAAAAGGAAAACTGATAATTATTCTTCATTCCTGGTTTTTTAGTGTGTAGCTGGATGGAAGAGGAGTCCCTAGAAGGAATGAATGATTCTTAGGTCACCAAGTCCAAAATCTAGCTCTCAGACAGGCATGTCTTAATAGTCCATTTCATAACTATTTTATAGGTAGAGCTTGATTAGTTTAACTGTATTTTGCTCTCACTTTTCTTATTTGAAGGTGTGCTAGTACACCACTCTCTTTGGAGCCAGAAACCATCTCCTGATTTCCTGCTTAAACCAGTCCCAGCCAATTTATACCTGTTTGTTCTTTAACATTTTTCTTCTTTCTCTGATATTTGCCTCCACTTTTACTCATTTTTTTTCATTTCTCATTTTACTACAATTCAAATCTCTCACCCTGTTTCTTAAATTAGGCACTCTATTCCCTAATCATCCTCCTAACTCTTCAGGTATAAGTTCATCTTTCTTGAAGAGGGATAAACAGGACTGTGTGTGGTGTTCAAGGTAAAGTTTTACAAGGATCAGTGTGTTGGTATTAACACTCGTTCCTTCCTTTAGCAGCAGTGGCTGGATTGGTTCTCTTTCTCCAGTTGCTCTCCTCTTTTAGTCTGCAAATTATTGGCCATTCCCAGTCACGCTGTGGGCATGAACGCCTTTCGTATATTGGCTTCTTAAATGCATGATCTCGTACTTAGCACAACTGGGTGTAGTAGTTTGAGAAGGAACTGGGAGCGTGGAGACTAAATGAGCTTGTATACCAGCAACACACTTAATCACAGATACATTTAACGTTGATGAATAAGGCAACCTCCCTGCTCCATAGGGTAGATGGCACGGCCTGGGAGCAAAGCTGGGGGTCAGTGTTGCAGTTCCTCACATGGCCCTCCTGTGAGGAGAGATGGCGCAGTCCCAGAGGAGGCTGGGCTGATCAGGGCAGTCTGGGTGCGGAGCTGTGGGGTGCCCTCACCTCGCCCCAGGTGCAGAGCTGTGGGATGCCTCCCCACTGCCCGGAGCCCTTGGAGCTCCCATTACTACTGCTGCTGCTGCTGCTGCTGCTGGTGCTGCCGCCGCCGCTGCCTCCCCCAGCGCCTCTGCCAGGACTTCTCAGTGGACCTTGACCCCGTCACTTATAGGTGTGGGGAGGGAATGCCCCATTCTGATTGGCTCAAGATGCCATGGCAACTGATGATTGGATATCACTGTGTGGGTCAGCCTGCCCTTCTGGAAGGTTCTCCACAGGCTGGTGGCAGCAGCTGTGTGAGGCTGCAGGTCCCAGGCTGGTCCCGGGGGAATCACTGGAGAATAACGACTGTTTCAGCAGTCCCAGACCCATGTGACACTGCCACACCATTTCTCATCCCGCTTTTGTTGTGGTTTTACTTCAGGTCGGCTAGTTTATATTGCACAAAGTGTTGATCTGCCTTAGTTCTAGTGGTGTGCCTAACTTGGTGCTGTCAGCAAAAGTACACGTTGTGCTCTTACTTTTATATATGAGATTAATGACATTTAAAAAAAAAATTTCCCAAGATAGATTCTAGAGGAACTTTACTTATGTTTCTTCAGCTTAATGCTTCCTCTTTTAATAGGATACAGTGACATCTTTTTGGGCCAGTTCCTGACTGGTTTAATTCATTTCCCTGTAACATAGCTCAAAAGTTTACTGAAATTTAGACAAATTAAGTCTGACTTTTTTTTCTTTTCCTTGAGAATCAATTAGTTGATACAATTGTTGTATTGAAAAAAATGCAACTTTTTGTTCAGTTGTATACTAGAATTCCTATCCATGAAAAACATTCCTAATGTAGGCATAGTGCGTGAATTAATTTCCATTCTTTTGGAGATGTTACCATTCCTCTCCTGCTATCTTCTGTGTGACCTTTGCTAGAATATTGCATTCACTTTTAAGGCCCCCTGGTCAGAAGTAAATTGATGGATTAAAAGTTGTTCAGGGAACTACGAAGCAGTTTACAAGAACCTGGGAAAGGACCAAGAATGTGAATTCTTTTATTTTTTCATGTTATTACAGGGTTTAGTGATAGTGAAAGGGGAAGAATATAACAGTCTGCACAATTTCAGAAGAAAATCAAGGAGAAGTAAAAAAAAAGTACAAATTGTTAATAAAAGTATTCTGGGAATGAGGACTTATTAGTCTATGGGGTAGTCTATTACAGGGATTGCCAGAACTCTTGTTACTTGATTCTTTCAAAACAAGACTAAGCATTGTATCTGTAGGTACACAGTAAAGAACAACAGTGATGACTGATGGAACAGTTACTGCCTTTTAGTTTATGATTCTACAGTTCCTAATATTGACTGAGTGATTTTTATAATGGTTTCAAGAACTTTGTTATCCTTAGTGATCTCTGTGCAGCAGACTCCTATTCAGCCCCATATACTTTCCTCAGAAATGCGAATGAATGAGGCACATCCTGGATGCCATATGTTTAAGTCGGAACAGCTTTTCTTTGTTTTGAACTTCTATTTTTTTTTGTTTCTGTATTTGCTTTATTTACTCATATTTTATTTACTTTTTTTTCTTTTCCTGGCTGTTCGTATTCAGTGGGGAAGTTCATTTCTTATAACTTTTTCCTGGACTTTAGTTAATTTTCTTCACAAAGCTGCTTCTTAAAAAAATCCCCTGGCTTCAGGCCTTGCTTGGCATGCAGTATAGCATCCTTCTGTCAGACAGCCATTCTTACCTTCTTGGATGTCTGACTGGGTGAAGACATGTTTGGAAGAACTATAGTGATTGCCAGATGTTCGAGCTCAGAAATAGGAAAGAACGGCAAAAAAGTCTCAACACTACTCGTCTGAGAGTTTCACTAGATAAATTTCCAATCTGGCAGTTTAGGTCAATCTAATTAGAATGTCAGATGGGCTTCTCTCTGGACTTGTGCTTGAACAAGAAAGGAATTTTCAAAATTAGTCTAATACCTAGTGTGTATCATCTGCAGAACAGGTCTTTAGAACATCATTTTGACCTATTATCATGCTCTTTCCCATTGCAGAGAGACACTAGAGGAAGCTCTTCCTCTTCTGCTTTGGTGGGTTGACCCTGGCCAGCAGCTAAGCACAGTTGTTCGCTCCCTCCCCTCTCCCGTGGGATGGGGAAAAAAATAAAAGGAAGGTGAGAAGATTTGTGGATCAAGATAAAGACAGTTTAATAGGTGTCAAGATAAAAACAGTTTAATATGTGAAGCAAAAGCTACACATGCAAGCAAACAAAGGAATTTATTCACCGCTTCCCACTGGCAGGCAGATGTTTAACCAATTTCTGGCAAGCTCGGTCTCAGCATGCAGAACAGTTCAAACACCATAACCGTGACTATCTCTGCTTCCTTGTCCTTTCCTTGAGCTTTTACTGCTCAGCAAAATGTCATATGGTATGGAATATCCTTTTGATCAGTTTGGATCAGCTATCCCAGCCGTGTGTCCTCCCAGTGTCTTGCCAACCCCAGCCTACTTGTGAAGGGACAGACTGGGAAAAAGCCTTGATGCTGTGCAAGCACTGTTCAGCAACAGCCAGAACGCTGGTGTGTTATCAACACATTTAGTCACAAATCCAAAAAAACCCAGCACCATACAGGCTGCTATGAAGAAAACTGACTCCCTCCCAGCCAGATCCATTACCCCTGCAGAGTTCTTGTCTAAGAAGATCCCCTTCAGAGCCAGTAGAATGGTGGATTGTCCTGGTTTCAGAGGGATAGAG
>NW_008795122.1:2247092-2274772 GCF_000699145.1 Aptenodytes forsteri | reverse complement strand
TATCATTATCATTATTATTATTATTATTATTATTATTATTATTTTATTTCAATTATTAAACTTTTTATCTCAACCCACAGGAGATGGGTTGAGATACTCTTCCAATTCTCTCCCCCATCCCACCGGGGGCGGGGAGGAGTGAGCGAGCGGCTGTGTGGTACTCAGTTGCCGACTGAGGTTAAACCACAACAGGCATTATTTAGAATCTAGTGGTGTCACCTGGAACAAAGAAACCTCTTTAACTTGTGGCACACGGCTACTCAGGTGGTTGGGAGACTGTAGCCGCCTTCCTTTGTTCTACTTTCCGTTCCTCAACTGTTGTCATTATCAGTAATTTTTTCACTATTGTACCCTGAGGTGACCTTTCTCTTCCATTCAGACACTGATAAATGATATAATTGATGGTGATGGTAGATTCATTCATCCTTATCCAGGATAAGTTCTAATGTGTTCTTTAAGCTAATTCTTTCCTTTTTTAATGTATATTGTTCCAGAACTGAGACGTTGCTTCACATCCTGGATGCCACTTTCCAACCTGGGTATCTAGAATAATTTACGTTTTATGTATGTTAAACAAAATCCTGTTGTCTTTCTGTCTCTGAATCAGAGGTACATGAAGACCCTCACAGTAAAGGCTATCAAAATTGTTTCTTGACTGGTATGAAAGCACTAAGAAATAGCTAGCTACACTGGGGGTGAGGGTCAACTGCCTGAGGCAGTGATGATAGTATCAACTGCAAAGAGAACCTGCATCCTTGAGATCTGCAAACCAACCACTTGCTAAGCATTATGCCTGAGTGACCTCCAGATGTGATGCAGCATCTGGCAGAGAAGTTCTGCCATAAAGCTGTGGGTGAGCAGCACAGGAAATAGTGGAATGCATGTTAACTCTCAAACTGAAAACTTTGATCTTGAGTGTTTAAATGTGATTCTCACACTTGGTGGGAACCTGTCTATGGATTACATATCTTGAAGAATTTCCTACTAGTGATAAATAACCTTCCTTTTTTAAAGGTTCAGATTATAGAAGCAAGAATAACTGAAAAGCCTGGTGCAAATACTGAATTATGTGGTGAGAGCAGGATGTGAATAGTATACATTAAATTCAGCATGGGGCAAATGAGGAGATCTGAAACGAGAAGAACACAAAATATTGAATAACTGCTGCTTAGCTGAACTGTGCTAAGTGAGGCATAGGATCTTTGGTAAAAATGATGTGTGATCATGTAATTATTGTAACACATGCATAGAATCCAAGTAGAGAAATGGTGAGTGAAATAAAACCTGTGATGTAGAATGTCAGGCCAAATGGTAGATCCAAGCAGAAGCAACACTAATTTTCTAATATATTTTCTAGCTTCAGTTCTTCATTTTATAAACAAAAGTGATGATGTGCAAACATAGCACATCAGGTTGCCTTGCACTGATCCTCATAAGTATGGAATCTTTAGAACGACAACTCTTATCTCTGTTACAGGAGCTAATAAAGTATTAGCAGTGACTGTTCATTGGTTTCTGCCTGAATGCATAGGAAATGCATGATGGGATACGCTGCCAGTGACTGTCAGTAGTATCAGCAGAGGAATGCTTGATAGTTGTGGGTTCAGTTTTTAGCTGAGGTAGGAAATAAGTTTAATACATATTAGGATTTATAGAGGACTATAATGCATCTCCTGTAAAATGCCTGATCCCAGCAGGGAGCTCAGGAGGAAGAGCCTTTCTATTCTCATTTCAAGTGTCTGGATCAAAACCTGATATGACTCATAGAAGCTCAGAGCTATCATTTCAGATTTGGTTTTGTTCAGCCCAGATTAGCAGATTCTCCTTGCAGATGAAATGTTTGGAGGATTTGGCTTCTAAAATCTAAGAATTCTCTTTAGTATGTGTGATCTGAAGTTACTCTCAAAGGTTTTTTTGGTTTGGTTTCCATACGATGACCAATAGCACATCCTTTGTCAAATGTTAAGGCCTTCCTCCAAAGTATGTTGCTCAATATCATATAATCAGATTTTTTGGTCATTTTTTTAAAATAAAGCAGTTTGTTCTCTTGCAGCTTTGTTTATGTAAATAGAGAAACCTTTATAGAGGTTTTAGAGAAATGCCAAGTGAAATAAAACCTGTGATGTAGAATTTCAGGCCAAATGGTTGAAAAATGACGAAGTTTTATGCAATTGAAAACAGTATTTTATAATGGGAAGTGCATGGTCAACTTTGTCTATTAATAAAGAAGAATATTCATTAACTTATATCTACCTGAATTCATATGTGTGTATACATTTTTTTTTAATTATAACATCTTAATTGATTCATTTTGTTTTCTTACCATAGAAAAATAATTTATGAGAAAGTATGGCACACGCATTGCTAAAAATAAAATCCAAAATCTACTCTAAAAACTCAATAAGGTTAATTTTACATTTGTTAGTATATGGGGGCTGTTGATTTCTATATGAAATATTATGTCTTTGGTACAGCATATGAGAACAGTAGAGGCTAAAGGCAACCCATCATGTGGTTATGCTTTGAAAAATGGCTAAGTGAAAATGACAGTATGGAGTTCCGCGTACACGTAGTTAAATCTGTCACCTTTCAGAAAGCAGAAAAAAGACCAAACAAAACCCCTGAAACAAAATCTTAGCACTTCATAGTTGCTAAACTTTAAATTCTGAGAATGTCAAATTAAACTCATGGGTTTTTTTCCCTTATGTTCTTTATCATAAACAAATTCAGATATCAGGAAAAGGAATTCCAGTAAATAATTCTGCTAAAAATGAATAGAGGTTAAAGGTAACATAAAATATAGCACAGTGAAAAATCAGCCAGTAAACTGAAATAAAATTTGTTTCACTGTCAGAGAAATGCTATCTTGGAGATATTAGTGGAGGTGAAAATTCATGAAAATGTACTTATTAAAGTAGGAGTGTGACTTAAAAACACAAAGAGAACATATTTAGACAGTAATTTTAACTTTTTTTTTAAATTTTATACACTGTGAACTCTATTTTATGGTCTCTGGCAGCACTGGGAGAACCCTAGAACAACTCTCAAGTGTAAAGGAATTTTTTTTTCCATTGTAAATATATTTGTGGGAGAATCAGAAGATTGTTGTTTGTGAATGTATACTTATACTACAAAAGTTGTATGCCTCACATATTACAGAGAATTGATACTTAAATTCTTAAAAAGAGAATTTCAATTTGTTTTTAACTATGTATTTTTGACGTTTTTACATCCTGAAATTAGTTTTTATTGAGAATAGGTAGGATAGTTTGCTTAACTGTCTGTATTCGATACATGAATTGTTTATGCTTTATGTAACATTTACTTTCATGTTATTAAGGAATACAAAGCAGAGAAAGAGTGGCAAATACAGTAGTGCTTTAATTTTTTAAAGTATGCTAAGCGAAGCAGTTATAATCTGATTTGAAGTTAAGAGAGCATCTAGCTGGATTGGTGTGAACATGGAATAAAATTATTGACTTGCTGACATTATTTTTATAAAACATTTTGGTGTCATTCTCCACGACAGCCTGTGAGTACAGAGGCTCTGTATTATTGGAGTGTGCTTATGTGCACAATGGAGCGCGGACCAGAAGTGGTCATTTCCCATTGATGGCTCCTGGTTAGGAGGGCAGTGCTGTATCTCAGCTGTGATGCACACAGCCTGCCTAAAGCACAGAAAGAACCAGCATTTCCCGCTATATTTGTAGATTTTCTTTCTAAGATTCTAAATAATCTCTTACATTGTATTGAAAAGTTTTTGCAGTAAATCAGAGGATGACCTCAGTTATTTTTTTCTGAGATGGAAAATGGGATTTAACTTTTTAAAGTATACTTAATACTTACATAAAAATTAAATAATGTTATGTATTTGCTGTTTACTCTGTCTTATATCATTGTGAAAATAGATTATTTGAATACAATGTGAACATTGTAGCAGTTGGTAAAATGGAAGGCTAAATAGCTGTAGTTCGTGGGCCTTTCTGTCTTTGCAGCAAAGCAGTAACTTTGCCAGATCACAATGTAATTGATAGTTAGGAAAAATAAATTCCAGTTCACTTCTTTGTTCATTAAATTGTGTTGATTTTTCTCAAATAGAATTGTGAAACTAATCGTTTTGGTGCTTGATCTTACAAAAACCTCGAGTTAGCAAGATGTGCTTCTGTGGTGATGACCTACCCTGCCTGTATATGGTATTACTAACTTGTGTTACTTTCCCCTGTCTTTTTTCTGTTTAGTGATTGAAAATTCTGATTTAGGTGTAGGAGAGGTCATGATGTCTTATACTTCATACAGCATTTAACACTCAGGAGGCTGCTAGAGTGCAGATTAATAATAATAAACTAGCTGAGCTGCGATAGAGGAGTGATATTCTGTCAGTTTTGAGGAGATGAATGAGTTTAGTAAGTAGTGTAACAGCACAGCTTTATATTGCTGAACAGCTAAAAGGAATTCAAAGTTTTGAGAAGAGAGACCTGGGCCTGCTTAATCCTATGGAAAGGATGACCACAAAAATCTCTTAAAAGCTCTTGATAAAGTGACAGGGAAAGAAGGAATAATTAAAACATTTAAAAGTGTAAAATGCTAAATAACACTTTTTTCTTAACAGTATCTCTTAATGTTTTCATGCTAGCTAGGGAGCTTTTAAAAAGAATACTCTCCTTCACAACATCTGACAGTCCTTTAGATGTCCCATTAGGAAAAAGAAAAGAACTAGACAAGATGGGCTTTAGCTAGCATTGTTAGTTTAATTCTTCTTCCTTTTACTGACAAACACACATGAAGGGAAGGTAAAAGAAATAAAGAGAAAAGATGTATCTTTGGGTTAATATTTGCAACTCACTGCTGAAGGAACACAGGCAGAGCACGAAGTCTTGTCAGCCTGAAGTAGTTAAGCCGCTGCTTTTAGCTGTCTTGCTCACCGTTGGCTCATGGGGGTGCTGCAGCCACGAGGCTGCGGCCATGAAGGACCTTTCTGATCCGGTGGTGGCAATCGGAGGGGAACGACAGAGGAAGTAAAAGGCAACGACGAGAAAGAACCATCGAGAGAGTTTTTGAGTCTTGCCTTCTAGGTTTTTTCCTGTGATTTACGAGTAGCTGCTTGAGATGCCTTTTTAAAAATTTTGGTCTGGTTGGGATATTTCTTAGGAACAGGCCAATGAATGCTTGTTACTATTGTTTCGGTTATTGGGCTGTAGGAGATGAGGGGATGGCAAATTGTCCTTATGGCAAATGATGACTAAAGAAATAATCCAACATAACCCATCCTTCATTTGGTACTTTTTCCATCATTTAAGGCTAATTTCTGACATTCTAATTAGTTTACCATTCATCATTAACACACTGTCCTTTGGTGACAGAAGTATTTTTTGAAATGAAAGGTTTTTTCAGTTGCTCATTCACTTTATCTGCCTCTTGTATCTTTTCCTGTCAATATTAATTGTTCTAAGGTATTTGACACTTTAAGAGTCCTTATAGTCATTCAATATGCAAGATTGCTGATTTATTGCAAAAGTAAGATTCCTTCTTGCTCAGCATCTTCATATCTTGAGTTCATGAGGAATGAAGCACAGTGACAGACCAACGGAGACTTCAAGAAGCACATTTCCAATACAATAACCCAGTCGAAGTTTAGGTCTCCAAATCTTGACAGACTCTTTTGTAAACTAGTGTTAAACTTAGAAAGCTTTTTTTTTTAGTAGAACTAAAAACATTCCATAGAAATAAGTTAATTCAACCAAATGTTTAGATGGGGATAGTTGTGCTGGTTTATTTATTTATGATAACTTCTAAATATTCTACTTACTAGTGTCATTATTTCTAAGTAGTCTTCTGTATTAGAGTCATATTGAAAGATCAGTATATTTGAATGTGATCACTAAATCATCATGAAAATGAAGAATGACTTGCTATTGTAGGAGAGAATAGTAACTTTTTTACCTTATTTAAAAAAATAATGCTAATGAAACAATAGTCAATATTTGACACAGTTAAGAATTCTTTTTTATGTGACATTTTAGGCTTTCTCTTCAGAAAGAAATTCAAAATTGCTGTTACTGGTCAGTTCTACTCAAAATGTTTCAAGATGTCTTAAACTTAATTCAGCATGCTTCCTAATGTTCATAGTTAAAATGTTCAATCATAGATTTTACAGCTATAAGGAGCTCCTCCTAAAGAGGAGTCATTATGAACATATGGTCTAACTTCTGTAACAGACTGTAGAATTTTTGTAGTGGTCTGTGTTAAAAACTTTGGCTGTGAGAGCTAGAAATGCCTAGTCTGCTGTATCTTCCCCTTATCTTTGGATATTAAACTTTGTGGTTTAGGACTAACAGAATTTGTCTCCTTTTGTTGTAAAACTAAAGAGAAATATTGGTAATAGCTAGTAATCATGCAATTGTCAATACACATGACATGATTTCTTGTCTTCCAAATGTGTATTAATGTATGCACATAGTTTTTCAAATTTTTGGTCAATAGGAAAAGTCGTGAAACATACTCTTTCACAGATTTTGTCCAGATGCACATTTCCTGGGCATGTTTCATTTGCGTACTTATTTCAGTCCCCAGGTTTGAATGACTTTTCACGGTGGGACAGCTGTTGGAACTGTAACTCTCATGTTTTCCACGAGAAAGGAAGACAACTTTTATGCATCAATTCATTGAAATTTCTTAGATAACTTCTGTGAGCTTCTGTGAACTGAAGAAGAAGAAATGCCTGTTTGATATCCGTGAACATCAAGATGATGAATTTACCCCTTTTGTACAATATGCTTTGAAAATACTAAAAATAATTAAAAAATGAAAGTAGCCAGTCCACTTGTTGCCACTTGTGGTAAATCCTTCAAAAAGCAAATGTTAGGAATGTTATGTTCACTTTGTCACTTACTGACAGCTTGTTCTGTATTAAACAAAGAAGGATCAGTGGCATCTGTCAGAAACCACCTGTCATGTTGCTTGATATGGTTGCTTGTTAGATGTGTTTTGCTTTAGGTAAGAACAATTACAGGAACTGTGTTTGCACATTTCAGTACAAATATTTATTACCTTATCTAATTTTATTTACAGCTAGTACGTTTTGTAATAAGTTCCAACAATCACAAAAATGGAACACGTATAGATTTTGCTGTTTCAGCTTTTCAGATGACAAAGCTAAATTGATAATTTGTCTCTTTTTAAGACAGTATTTACTTAAACGAAAATCGTATTTACTTTTTTTTACACTAGTACTAATCTATCATTTAGCAAAATGACGAATCTTATTTGTACAGAAGCTTCTTTGAATCCTCATTCAAATGTTTGCTTTTGTAAACTGCATTAAGAATTGTAACTGAATGGGCAGTGTAATGAATGATGACAAAATAAAATGCAATATAAAAAGTGGAGCTGATACTTGTTTGTGGAATGAGCCATTTCTGTTTGAAATAGAATCAAAACAGCACTGATACTAGCAATGAACAACTAGTGTGCTACTTTGCCTTGAACAGCCATGCTTAACTTTAATAAAGTGAATGATCTCTAAAATTGCTAAGGTTACTCACAGTCTTAGGAACATATGTAAGATCCAGATGTCTAAGAAATTTATCTTCTGACATACACTTAACCATCGCCTATGCAACGAGGTATTTGTTCTAAAGCGCCTTGCATGTCTAAGTTTGGGCACTAGCATGTGCACAGAAGTGTCTTAGCGTGAAGAAACAGGAGATTCGGCTTGTCATAATACAAAAACTAGTCAGAGAAGTTCCTAAACTCTGTCTGAGCATCATCAGAGATACAGTGAGCTCACCTTATGAATACCTATGGCTTTGAGTCTGTTGTAAAACACAGCAAATGTGGCTATATTTAATTGAAAACATCTTACATTTTTATAAGGGAATGAGAGAAGGTGGTCAGAATACAAGCCCAGACAATAGATCATTTCATAGTATCATAAGATCATGCAGGTTGGAAGGGACCTCTTGAGGTCATCTAGTGGTCCTGCTCAAAGGAAGATCAAGTAGGTGAAGTTTAGGAACTTGTTGAATTTTGAACATCTTCAAGGATTGAGAGTCCACAATCTGTCTGGGCATCCTCTTCTGGTACGTGACCACCCTCAAAATATGAGATGTTTTCTTTATGTGTAGTTGGAATTTCCCGTGTTCCAAGTTGTCTGCCACCTCTTGGCCTGTACCTGTGCACCTCCAAGAAGAGTCTGGCTCCATCTTTTCTGTGCCCCCCATTAGGCAGCAAGACCTCCCCTTGGCCTCCTTCTCTTCTTAAGGACTACTTAGCTTCCTAGCGTCTTTTTGTACATCATGTGCTCCAGACCTGTGACCATCTTGGTGGCTCTCTGCTGCATTTGCTTCAGCATGTCAATGTTTCTCTTACACTGGTGAGCCCCGAAGTGGACGCATGTACTGTCAACTTATCTTTGTTGAAATTCATAAAGTTCCTGTTAACCATTTTTCTAGACCTTTGATGTCTTCTGCATAGCAGACCTGCCCTCCTTGACAGATATATTGACAGATTCCCCTTGTTCCTTCCCAATTTGGTATCATCCACAAATGTGCTGATGATGGACACCATCCATGTTGTTAATAAATATAATAAACAGTGTTGGCTTCAGGATTGATCCTGGTGGAACATCACTAGTTCCTGGCTACCAGTTGGACTTCAAAGTCTGATGACTACACCTTGAGCCTGGCAGTCCAACCAATGTTTCATCCGCTTGGCCAGTCCATGTCTCCCCAGTTTGGCTATAAGGATGCCATGGGAGACTGGGTCAAAAGCCTTTACATTCACTTGTCCACACAGCCAGTCATCTCATCACAGAAGGCAATCGGGTAATTCAGGCATGTTTGCATTGACCTTCTTGTCCTTCCTGTGCTTGGGAATGGCTTCCAGTAGGATTTGCTCCATAACCTTCCACCCAGGATGTTTGAGACTCACACCTCCTACAAGAATTAGGTGAAAAGTCTGATAAGACATTCGTTATCCCAGCTGTTGAACCTGTGATATTATGCAGACAATGCAGAAAACCTCAGAGGCTGACAGGAAGGCAAGCTGGAGAGCCTGGCTCTGTAGCCCTACAGGTACAGACTTCATCTGGGAGCGTAAGAAGGTCTGGATTTCCATTCCGTTACTTTCATTTCTGGCTGGACAAGCTGTTATCTAAAAGGTCGATACCATGTTTATAAAAAGAATGAATCTGTTCAATTTGGTTCTGACTTCTCCAAGAATATTCTGTGAAAAGACACTATTATATGATACTATTGCACATAATTTCAAATGTGTAGAGAAGCCTCAGTCAGGTACCCAAATTCATAGAGGAGGCAGAAGTTCAGAAGAGCTGTGTCCTTTTCCTTCTGTTGGCTAGATCTATACAGTTTCTTTGTCAGTTTTTCAACTGTCTGGATTCTGTTTGAAGGCTGCTTAACTTCATTAACTGTACTTAATGCATAATTTAGACATTTTAAATAGTTTTCTTGGCATACTTTTTAGGCCTTGTAAGAATGCAGTCACTAAATCTTGCCATTAGTCCTTGTCTGTGCAGAGACTTTTCCTTCTGTTGGCTAGATCTATACAGTTTCTTTGTCAGTTTTTCAACTGTCTGGATTCTGTTTGAAGGCTGCTTAACTTCATTAACTGTACTTAATGCATAATTTAGACATTTTAAATAGTTTTCTTGGCATACTTTTTAGGCCTTGTAAGAATGCAGTCACTAAATCTTGCCATTAGTCCTTGTCTGTGCAGAGACTTGTGTAAAGTTAACCATGTTCATAAATATCTGCAGTCTTTGAGCATGACCTTCAACTTATTTGAAAACAGAGCTCTCCAGCTCTCTTGCTGTATGTATGGACTTTAACATAAAAGTGGTGGGAGGGAGTTGTCTGGGGCCTCTATGTGCTATCATGATGCAGAGAAATAATAATTTTTGTTGGAAAGCTAACCTAGCAGTTACTCTGTTTTTTGAAGGCTGATTTATGTCTATATTATGGCCACAGCATATGAATATGTCCCTGATTTAGTAAAAAATATCAAACAGACATGGATAAGATAGTGCTGTTATTTTTAAATGAGAAACCTGGAAAGTCTAAGGCTATTGCAGTAAGATTTTTGTCTCTGAGTGCTGAAAAGCTCTAACCTATCAATTGTATACAAGGCTAGGAATCCTGGGATATAATTCCTTCCAAGAATGATTATAAGGAAGCTGCCCTTCTTTCCCGGGGGATGAATGATAACGAATTTGTGTTTTGTTTCTTTTAAAAATGACTTACAGTATCCACAATCAATTGATTTATATTTAAAGAGCTAGATAACTTTTCAGTAGTCATTGACATTCCATCCAGAATATATTTTTTGTATAGTTATTGTTGAGATGACAGTTTAAGATAAAATATGTTAATTATAACAGTGTCATCACAGATGCTGCTATTCTGCTCCATTTTATAGAAAATAGCTTACATTTCCTGTCTACTTGAAATTTCACAACAGAAAAGACTACACTGGCCATTCCACAGATATGTTTGCATATCATACTTTTTTTTTTAATAAAATTATTAGTTGAACACCTTATTTAGTAATTCTCTTAACTTCAGCTAGTATTTAGGAAAGTGGTTAGCATTTTCCAAATATTTTTAATGATATTTAAACACATGTAAACTTTAAGTGCTTCTTTTATGGGAGTTTGGGTTGAACTCCGAGGTTTTTAAGTAACTGCCAGTAAATACAATTATTGTACTTTTTTTTAGTATCACTTTTAATATTTTTTTAATTGTAGCTTAGCATCAGTGATGCACAGAACAAATATCCTGTTTTGTTTAAAGAAAGTCTGAGTCCACAATAATTTTTTTTTCTGTTGTGATAATACCTATCATTAATAATACAATGATTATAGGAATTTTGACATTCATTTGTGGCTTCAGTAACTAGCTTGTGTAGTGTTTATAATGAAGTCTCTCCATTTACGTCCTGAAGTCATGCACAGGAACAATACAAGACATCACAAATAGAGTATTATTAGTATCGATCAGTTTGACCACAGTGCTGTGTCATCTGTGGCTGATTTAATGTTAATTTTGAATCATAGTCTTCTGGGTTTTGGACACGTTTTATAGCAAATTAGAAGTTCTGAAGCACCTTTGTTGGGCATCCTATAGTTTTCAATTTAATTAAATGTGAAAAAGAGAACTGTCTTTGTTTTCATTTTTAACAATAGATACTGAAGTGCTAATCCCATTCTGTTCTGCAGAGGTTCTTATATTGTCCTCATCAACATAGTATCTTTAGTCTTTCAGTCATGCATTAAATGACATGACTAACATCTGTTACATTTGGTTTGTTCTTTCACATTCTCTCCCTGGGGGAGGAATTTCATGTGCAGTTAGTGGGGTTTATTTTAACATGGTGGTTTATTAAAAATATGTACATTTCTTTGTGTTCATATTAGAAGAGGTGAGATCAGTGCACCTTGCAGCGAGAACAAAAGACAGGGTGGTTTAGGAGTCAAGGATTATTGTAGGAAAGCTCTGTCTCCTTTCATGTATATTAAAATCATTATTATGCCTGAGGAGTGAAACTGTTAACTGTGTTCTTCATCCTGGACACGTTGGTCACAAGTCGCTGAACATTTTGAGCATAAGAAATGAAACTTTCCACTTGACGCTCTCTTCTGTTAAAAATCAATGCAGAGAGCAGAAAACTAGGCTACAGCACTTATGGTGGAAAAACGTAGATGGGAATTTGATAATGCTGATAGCTTCTTGCTGAGGAATTTTGCATTGCTGTGGTTGACATAGGTAATGATAATGGCAGTTGATAAATATGGGCACCCGTAAAGACGAAATGGAATCTCCTGACAAGCTAGGAAAGGAGAAAACAGCTGTAGGTGCTGTATGGTAGGCCATTATCAGGAGGAATTCCAAGAGAATTCTTAAATACTTGACTGAGTTGACAGTTAGAGGTTTTATATGTTCAACAAAATAGCGATACAAACATTTCAAAGTGGTCTCTTCTGCCCATTCACTTCATCTTGTTCAGCTTCCACCAGCTGTTCATTCCTGAAGAGATCTTTTTCAAGTAGCGAAACCCTGTTATCGCTATAAGTGATAAAAATCAGCACATCCAGATGCTAAGCTGGGCTTTGAAGCATCATAGAAAAATTAGGCAAGATTTCTAAAGCCATGATCAGTGTAACTCTTGTGCTTATTTGCAAAGATATAAATATGTTTTATTTATAGAATGCCATTTTATTGACATCAAAAGAGCTTGCTATTTCCTTATGAGAACTGTGGAAGAAGGCAGAGTACTTCCATCACTGCTTTCTGTTCTAAGAACATTTTGCAAATCAGTGTTATTCTGCAGCATTGTATTAGCAGTAAAAAACATTATGTGTAATCAATTAGGTAGTAATTTTATGTGCTTTTTATAGGTCCATCTAGAGTGTTTTTATTTTGTACAGAAATGAGATCGCTTCCACACTTCCATTTTCTAAGTGTTTATCTTCCAGGTATGATCTTTTCTTTGAGCTGCATTATAAGCCACTGTCTACAAGTTCTCCAGAACGTAAGAAGATCCTTTTTCATATAAGTTGGAAGAATTTGCTATTTTCTCCTTCTGAAGCTCAGTAATTTTGTGTTTTTATAGTTTAATCTAGTCTTATTGAACATAGCCTTTTTTTCTGTACAGTGCTACTTTTTTTAGTCACTGCAGTCAATGAGATAATATTGCAATATTTTTAGCATTGCTTGTATTACAGCTATTCTCAGAGATGTTGAAACAAAATAATTTTAGGCAAACTAAAAATCTGACTTCTATAGTTTTAGCTATGCAAACTACAGAGATTTGTTTGACAATGCATGAACAAAATGGACACATAAAACCCCGTATCTTTTTAGATAACATTATTCATTGTTATTTAAATATCGGCTGTATAGTATACACTTGAAATAACTTTAAATTTGTGTGGTGGTATTGTATTAACTTAAAATATGCCCTGTGCATGGAATGCAACCTTTATTTTTTCAGTGCATGTTATTATTTATCCTTTTTTTAAAATGTTTACGTAACTGTAAAAATACTTACATGATGTTCATTTTAGATATATCTCACTTTTCAGTTAGATGGTTGTTAATAATATATAATTAGGACATAACATGATGGCTTATCTTGGAGAGGGGTGATCAATTGAAAAAGGCTGCTTGTTTGGATTCACACACACAGGAAAATTTCTGAGTACATAGTAAGAGGGGGGAAGAGTGGTTAAGTAAATTTTTGTCAGAGGATGGGCCATTATGATCTGACTTCATCCATCACATGTAATACAATCTCTTTGAGCAATTACTGCATCAAGCTCAAGAAAGTGAGATTGAAATAGAACATATTTAGAAATGCATCCAATATTGACTTAAAATTGTGAAGTTTCACTATTATTGTGAGTAAAATGTTTCAATATTTAAAAAATCTTACCTTTTAAAATTTGCATTTTTGTTCTAATCTCCCCCCCCCCCCAACTTCTATTCCTTGAGAATAGATTTTTCAGTCTATATCAATACTGTCCTTTTATATATGTTAGGAAACAAACCCAAACTTCCAAGCCAGATGGTACTTGTATTCACTGTGGAGACCAATCTTTATTATCTTCTCATTCATAGCTGTTTTTTCTGCATCAGGATGACTGCTTGGTTCAGCCGTAATGGGCCCGGTTGCAACCTAATATGTGTACACTTTGGATGATCAAGGAGCTAGAGTGCCAAAGGGGAACAGAAAATGAACCAGCTTCACAGTCAAAACACTCTTTAAGAGTGCCTGTGTCTCCTGTGTATATAGAAATTGATAAGATTGAAATCAAGTTACTGATTTTATCACTTTTCCAATAAGGTTAAAAAATCCTGAACTCAGGTCTCACCGACATTTCCCCATTCAAACCATTCTAATTCACTTATGCCATTCTTGCCCATCTTTTCTGAACTCTTTAATATTGCAATTTTGCTGGTCACTCTTTTCACTCCTCTTTTGCTGTACATTGTTTGGAAAGAAAGGTTGAAGTAAATTTTTGAATTGTATACCCTGTTCATGAATTTTGGCTACTTAGGTCCTTCTTCTCCTTACAGTTGGTGTCTCTTTTGAGGGGTAAAATAGAGAATATTATTTTCTATATGAAAAAATTGAGACTATAAGTAAGGCTCAGTTTCAAAATGTGTTGCTTCTGCAGCTGTGACAAGCACATCCATCTCTCTGTGCATTTTCTGTTCTCCATCAGGGTCACTCCTTCAAGTAAGAATTCAGCTGTGACTAAGAATCCTAAGATCTTGGTGGAATAGCCCAGATAAGTTAAAAAAAATCTGGAACGTTTGATAGAGGCAAGGAGTGCCACAGACAGGCCTGGCAGGGCTATGACAGATGAACCTTCTCTGTCTTTGGTGAATAGGGATCATCTGTATTAGTAAGAAACCATTGTGCTTTCCAAGACACTGTTGCCCAAAAGTATTAGACAGTTTTAAATTTTGTTTCTCGGTTAATGCAAGTGTTTTAACTATAGGAGAGAGCGTTCAGTACCTACACAGGACTACTGCATTTTTTTTCAGGAATGGGAATGAGAAAAATTTTAAAAGTGGTCACAGATATTCTATACCTTGTTTTGATCCTAGAAGGTCAAGATTAGTTTCTACTAATTTCAGGAATGGGAATGAGAAAAATTTTAAAAGTGGTCACAGATATTCTATACCTTGTTTTGATCCTAGAAGGTCAAGATTAGACTTTCTACTAATATTTATATTCAGAGCAATGGTTTGAATAGACAGGGCTTTAGAAAGTAGTTTTCTGTTTCTGGTGGCTAAAGTAGTATTTTAATTAACTGAGATGCTAGGATTGTCTCTAAAATTGTGAACTTAAATGTATTTGTGAGTCACAAAGTAATAATAAAATTACTACTTAGTTGGGTCTCATGAATTTTATTCTAAGCTATTTTAAAAGTTGGAAATCTGATGGAATCTCTTTCCTGGATATGCTCTTAGAGAAGACTAGAAAAGAGCAAACACAGAAGCCTCCTTTAAGAAGTGGGGGTGGCATGGGTGGAAGAAGAGCCAGAATATTATAAGTGAATTAGACCACTTTAATTCCCAGAAAAACAATGGAAGAAATAAGCAAAGTTCTTGTAAGTATCTAGAAGATAAAAAAGAAATGGGTAACAGACAATGTGGATTCATCAAGAACAAATCGTGCCAAAAAATCTAATTTAATTCTGCAACAGGTATCAGGTTCTGTAGACAGAGAAGTGGCAATAGATAACATATCTTGACTTGAGGAAGACTTTAATATCATCTTGCAGAACATATTCCTAAGCAAACCAGGGCAGGTGATATAGAGAAAACTGCTGTAGAATAGTAATACGTACCAATGAGTAACAGTCAGAAAGTTTTACTTAGTATCTAGGGATGGTTTTCTGTGTAAATGGAAAGATGTACCGAATGAAACTTTGCTGAAGTTGTCAAGCACATTCATTAATGTCCAGAATGATGGAATAGGGTGCACTTACAAGCATGTTAGAAAAGAAGCTGAAAAAGATTTTGACAAATTGGAGATGCGGTCTAAAATTATTGAATGATATTCAACAAGGACATTATTCAGTAAGTACTATGCTTAGATGTAATCATACATTTAAATTGAAGTTAGCAACTGATTAGGTAGCAATTCCCAAGTGCAATATCTAGGCTCTAAACTGCCTCTTATGCTGAACATGAACTTTAATTGTCCAAGTTGTTATGGAAAGGGTATTTGCCATCATAGGTTGCATAAACATTACTATGTCCTACAAAACTGTGAGGCAATCCTTCGGTTCTAATCAGCACCAGTAAATGCCCAGCTGGAATGTGCTCAGTTTTGAAAACTGTGTCTCAAAATAGCGGTGGATTAGTTGACAGCAGTCCAGGTGAGATCTCTAGAAAACATGCTGTGAGGAGATGCTGAAAAATTTGATATGCTTTAGGACAGAAGACGGAGGGGGACTTCAGGATTTTCAAAGAAATGAAAGTCTGCTGTTGTTCATGCCCATAGTAGATGATGGGACAAGAAGTATTGAGCTTAAATTGCAGTTTGGGAGATTCAGACAAGATATAAGGTAGTAGGTCTAATTTTTATTACACGTTAAGCTATTTAATGCACTGTTTTCTCATTTGCCCCTCACATGACTGTATGTATTGAACTTGTGCTTGGGATAGACAAAGACTAATGAGAATAACCATGACTGAAATGTAGTAAACTCATCCTTCCATCAGTAATTTCTGCAGTTTTGAAAACTCTACTCCTTGTGCTGATTTTGGGTAGGTTTTGCATATATGAACTACACTTTTTCTCTCTCTCACTGTCTCTTTAAGCAAAAATGCATGTACCTCCCTCCTCAGAAGAAAGGGGTTAGTATTTTCCTTACAAAACAGCAGCATACAGATTCACTAGTTTATGAACTTGAGAATCACTTTCAGGCTTGTTTTCTGTAGATTGCCTTTACTTCTCATTTATACTACTAGTGTGGATTTAAGAAAATACTGAATTTACAAAATTTAGTTTCATACTCTGAATTAGAAATGGATACTAGTGTTGTAGCTCTGCAAAATGTGTTAACTAGTGAGTTTTTCAAGGATGTTTAGCATGTGCTACATTTTAAATCATAGGACTATTGTCTGGGCTGTTTTTGATGTCACTTTGTGTTTACTAATTTTCATTTATATATAGTGTCTTCTTGAATGGCAGTTCTATTCATTTTAAATGCACCCTAATTGCAAACAAACATGAATGAATGCTTGTAATTATCTGGAAATGAGAACAATGAGTGTCTGCATTACAATAAAGACTTAGGAGTTAAATGATCATCCAAAGCTGCAATTCAGAATTCCGTTATTAAACATTTAGAACTTCTCTTCACAGAAGAGTTGGAAAAACGTGTTTATGAAGAATGATGCTCACGGAGGTAAGTATTTGTATAGGTAGCATTCTGTTTATGCCTCTAGTACAGGTGTAGTTTTGCTGGAGAAAGAACGTGAGATCTGAGGGAACTGAAGTTCCTTTTTTCTACCCCTGCCTTCCCCCTACAAGTGCCTTTAACCTATTACGGCCAATCCTAAGTTTCTGAAATCCAAAACTCTTACAAAGAAGTAGTGAGCATTCCAGGTAATGTGTGTCAGGGAGAGGGTTCTGGGTTCTTAATTGGTTCCTAAATTTATTCCAAGGAAACAGAAAACAAAGGGGGCAAACCTCAGTTTCTTCTTTATAATGCCATGCAAGAGACATTACATCCTTTCAGGAAGTTTAGGTGTTGAGTTAACATTGAAATGTTAATTGTTGAGAGAATACTGTAGTTTTATTTAATTAAGGTATGAAGTTGAATTGTACACTTAAAATTTTCATTGGTATTTGGTGAAAAGGTTTAAAGGCTACCAACCTAGACACTTGATTTTGCCTCTGACTGTTGGAAGATTTTTTGCAGCCTGACTAGGAAAGTTAATCTTAGGAAAAAATAGAAGAAAGCAAAGTCATACAGAAAACTGTAAGACTGTTATATATTTATATATATATTTATATATGAAAAAAATCTATGTAAAAAGTAATCACGATTGAAGTTTTTCACCACTTCTGGGAGAGAATTTTGATTTTTACAGAAATGTCTGTACTACTTTCAGGAACCACTGTGATGTATTTTTGAACCAGAAGAAGAATGAAATTAAATGTTTGAACAACTTCTATTGATTTAGGCTATAATTTATGTAAGATCTCAGAGGTTCGACAGTTTGCTCAGAGGAATAGTTATAGTTGTGTGTGAGTAGTTGTCCTGTGAAACCAAATTAAAGGAGTGTAAATAAACACAGAATTTACTAAATAATAATACAGTTTTTGCTTGGTTATGGTCTCTCATTTTTGGATTCCAGAGTTCTTTCCTGGAGCCTATTTAAAGAGTAGGTGCTTTGCTTTCATTGAGCAATGGGAATAGTTACACAGATCAGATTCTCATTTCATTCTTCCTTCTACGATGTAGAGAGAGATTAAATTTAAGAACTGGCTATTAAACCAGTTTGCTGAATAACCTGTAAAAAGACACTGAAGGCAATTAACAACCAAAGAGAAAATAAATATGTGATGTCACTAAAGACTTGAAATTTAGTACAGCCTGATTCATCAGCCTGCACTGTACTCTGGAACATCAAATCTAATGGACCCAAAACATCACACTTCTCAAGGTTTGGTGTAGCAAGATTTTAGTAGGTTGAATAAAACCACAACCAGGAAATGTCTCAGTTAGATTCAGCCACTGGCCACTGCAGAGGTTCATATGTGGCAGGAGTTAATGAAAATGAATCAAAATGAAATAGTTTTAGCTTTTAAAACTATTGGTATTCTCAGCCAAAACAAGATACTTTGGAAAGGCTAAGGAATTCTGATCAGAGGCCCTTACATCTTAGTGTGAAATAAATAATTTCCATTAATTTTTATAGCAGATGATTTAAATGCTTTTAAACTTCTGCTTAGTGTGCAATTTGTGATATAGCAGCTATTTGAAAGAATTTTAGTTCTGGGCCAAAAAAAATCAAAATCGTTAAAGATTAATCTCACCAATGTGTTCTGCAAAAGTTTTTCTTTCTTTCTTTTTAAGAAAGTCATGAATTAGACCAGATGAGTTGGTTTCTGTTTAGAATGCTTTAGAAAGCAGTTCCTCTTTTAAGACAGGTAGTATTCTTTGAACATCAGTTTTCAAACCTTAAAAATTGAAACTAACTGTAGAGAGAGTGGACTGTATGTATACAAATTTGTCAGTAATTTCAAATCTGGTTATGTTCATAGTATTGGATTATGTTCATCTCCTGAGCCTAATGCCTAGTCACTAGATAAAAATAATTGTGAACAATTACAACACTCCAGTTTAATTGGCATCTGTGATAAAGCATTAGAATCACTTTGCTTGCTAGTTGTGAATACATCTGTACAAAATAAGAAATAAAAATTTCCACAAAAATTACCAATTTAAATAAACTCCTCAGACTAAGAAAGCCTAATTCATACAACAATGAGTACAAGACAAAGGGACTCAGAAAAACAATGAGAAAAAGTCTAGAAAAATTCGGTGAGTTCCAAGTATTGTCTAAATTTAATTCACTTTAAAATGAAGATGCAAATAGCAAACAAACCCCAACAGAGTACTGATCAAAGGAGACAGGTAGACAGAAATAGCAAACCATTCTGTAAAAAAATAGACTGATATTTATTATTTCTTAGTGGAACATTGATCCAGGCTTATAAAACCAATGGAAAAGAACATTTCCACTATTGTACACTGTGTTACTATAACTAGTTCTGCAGACAGTTTATAATGATATTCTACTTACGATTCTAGCTCTTCCATGCATCAAATGAATCACCAGACAACATCTGTTTTTAAAGAAAACCACTTGTGCTTTCCTTCAGTAGCATGTAAACTAGGCATTGTATTTACCTCAGTTGTACACTGTGTTACTATAACTAGTTCTGCAGACAGTTTATAATGATATTCTACTTATGATTCTAGCTCTTCCATGCATCAAATGAATCACCAGACAACATCTGTTTTTAAAGAAAACCACTTGTGCTTTCCTTCAGTAGCATGTAAACTAGGCATTGTATTTACCTCAAATTACATCCTTTCAGGAAGTTTAGGTGTTGAGTTAACATTGAAATGTTAATTGTTGAGAGAATACTGTAGTTTTATTTAATTAAGGTATGAAGTTGAATTGTACACTTAAAATTTTCATTGGTATTTGGTGAAAAGGTTTAAAGGCTACCAACCTAGACACTTGATTTTGCCTCTGACTGTTGGAAGATTTTTTGCAGCCTGACTAGGAAAGTTAATCTTAGGAAAAAATAGAAGAAAGCAAAGTCATACAGAAAACTGTAAGACTGTTATATATTTATATATATATTTATATATGAAAAAAATCTATGTAAAAAGTAATCACGATTGAAGTTTTTCACCACTTCTGGGAGAGAATTTTGATTTTTACAGAAATGTCTGTACTACTTTCAGGAACCACTGTGATGTATTTTTGAACCAGAAGAAGAATGAAATTAAATGTTTGAACAACTTCTATTGATTTAGGCTATAATTTATGTAAGATCTCAGAGGTTCGATAGTTTGCTCAGAGGAATAGTTATAGTTGTGTGTGAGTAGTTGTCCTGTGAAACCAAATTAAAGGAGTGTAAATAAACACAGAATTTACTAAATAATAATACAGTTTTTGCTTGGTTATGGTCTCTCATTTTTGGATTCCAGAGTTCTTTCCTGGAGCCTATTTAAAGAGTAGGTGCTTTGCTTTCATTGAGCAATGGGAATAGTTACACAGATCAGATTCTCATTTCATTCTTCGTTCTACGATGTAGAGAGAGATTAAATTTAAGAACTGGCTATTAAACCAGTTTGCTGAATAACCTGTAAAAAGACACTGAAGGCAATTAACAACCAAAGAGAAAATAAATATGTGATGTCACTACAGACTTGAAATTTAGTACAGCCTGATTCATCAGCCTGCACTGTACTCTGGAACATCAAATCTAATGGACCCAAAACATCACACTTCTCAAGGTTTGGTGTAGCAAGATTTTAGTAGGTTGAATAAAACCACAACCAGGAAATGTCTCAGTTAGATTCAGCCACTGGCCACTGCAGAGGTTCATATGTGGCAGGAGTTAATGAAAATGAATCAAAATGAAATAGTTTTAGCTTTTAAAACTATTGGTATTCTCAGCCAAAACAAGATACTTTGGAAAGGCTAAGGAATTCTGATCAGAGGCCCTTACATCTTAGTGTGAAATAAATAATTTCCATTAATTTTTATAGCAGATGATTTAAATGCTTTTAAACTTCTGCTTAGTGTGCAATTTGTGATATAGCAGCTATTTGAAAGAATTTTAGTTCTGGGCCAAAAAAAATCAAAATCGTTAAAGATTAATCTCACCAATGTGTTCTGCAAAAGTTTTTCTTTCTTTCTTTTTAAGAAAGTCATGAATTAGACCAGATGAGTTGGTTTCTGTTTAGAATGCTTTAGAAAGCAGTTCCTCTTTTAAGACAGGTAGTATTCTTTGAACATCAGTTTTCAAACCTTAAAAATTGAAACTAACTGTAGAGAGAGTGGACTGTATGTATACAAATTTGTCAGTAATTTCAAATCTGGTTATGTTCATAGTATTGGATTATGTTCATCTCCTGAGCCTAATGCCTAGTCACTAGATAAAAATAATTGTGAACAATTACAACACTCCAGTTTAATTGGCATCTGTGATAAAGCATTAGAATCACTTTGCTTGCTAGTTGTGAATACATCTGTACAAAATAAGAAATAAAAATTTCCACAAAAATTACCAATTTAAATAAACTCCTCAGACTAAGAAAGCCTAATTCATACAACAATGAGTACAAGACAAAGGGACTCAGAAAAACAATGAGAAAAAGTCTAGAAAAATTCGGTGAGTTCCAAGTATTGTCTAAATTTAATTCACTTTAAAATGAAGATGCAAATAGCAAACAAACCCCAACAGAGTACTGATCAAAGGAGACAGGTAGACAGAAATAGCAAACCATTCTGTAAAAAAATAGACTGATATCTTTTATTTCTTAGTGGAACATTGATCCAGGCTTATAAAACCAATGGAAAAGAACATTTCCACTATTGTACACTGTGTTACTATAACTAGTTCTGCAGACAGTTTATAATGATATTCTACTTACGATTCTAGCTCTTCCATGCATCAAATGAATCACCAGACAACATCTGTTTTTAAAGAAAACCACTTGTGCTTTCCTTCAGTAGCATGTAAACTAGGCATTGTATTTACCTCAAATGTCTCATGTATTGGATAGATGAGATTACATCACAGTAATTTCCAGTGATTTTCCAGGTATAAACTAATAAATTCTGTAGAATATGTGAATAGAGAATTCAAAGTGCTGAGCTAAAATTATTCTCATTTATATTTTTATTCAATTAATTATATTCTCAGAAAAAAACAGTATTTTATGTTTTATTGTCATAACAGGTCTTAAGAATATTAGAATTATTCCCTCAGAAAGTATTAAAAAAATTGTCTTTAATAATACAATTTCCACCTCTCAAGATTTATGTGAGCAGCAACAGCAAATCAGCAAAAATGAGTGATTTCTTGATAAATTGGCTATTAAACATGGCCATATCTAAGGTGTATGTAATTACATTTTCTGTCTTTAACAAGAAGATGGCACAGTAAAGTTTGTGTCAGTAAGAATAACACTTTCCTGGATTAAAAAGTCTATTTGAAAGTATTGTCACAAAATTGGTATGGAACGATAGACTCTGCATTACTGTTGTATTTCTCATTTATTTTTCTTCTCCTGATTTTTCATTTCCTGTTTAAATCTTGGATTCTAATCTTGTTTTCACAGCAGAAGCTGTGTTGTGTTTATTTTTTGGTAGGGAATTTGTATTTTTCATGCCATTTAGTAAACCGGCCTTACTGATGAAGTACTTATACTGCCAATACCACTGTTTATTATATGATAGTCATTCAGAGCTTCATGTATGCGTGCTTGCAGGACATAAGTCTGCCCTACAAAGGAGCTCTCTGTAAGGCTGATTTTGAAGAGGCTGAGAACAAGAAGAACAAATTCATGATATTTGTTATTTCTGTTCCTGTTATTTCCTCTGCAAGCAATCCTTCTCTAGGATTGCCTGCACTCTGGAAGAAATCTGAATCCATTTCGTGTAATTAAATGTCACAGTCTGAGAAACACTAACTTACTATCTGTTGTGTAGTTGTTAAGCTCTTCAGCGTACATGATTTTTACCTGGTGAATATACTATAGCTAATAATGTTATAAAATCCTTATTTAACAGGCAAAACAACATATCAAGACCAAGTAATTACTAATGCATTTCAAATTAATTACGGAGTTAAAATGAATTTTCATTTAATTCACCTGCTAGCAGCTGAGCTCAGGGTTGCATATTTCACTGTAGCAGCTGGTGACAGTACAAGCATCTAGGAAAGCACTCTCTGCAGGAGATGCTTGGAATGCCATCTACTGTTGAAGAAGCAAAAAAAACCCAAACCCAAAACCCCTAGCAAAAACTGCTTTTTTGGAGTAGTTTGTTCTAAAATGAAACTCTGCTTACATTGTTACGTCTGTACATTTATTACTTGTGAGGCCATCTTTTTTGCAGACTATTTAGAATATATTATGTAGAATTCAACTAATGCTCTGAAAAGGGATTAAATGTTTTTGATTTCAGTATCCAACTTTTGTATCAGTTTTAAAATCAGGCTTTCTGCTTTGTTTTATGAGTTTCCTGAGAATTGCATTTAGTTGCAAAACAGAATGAAACAGAAGTTTTTATGTTTTAATGAAACATAAAATAAAGTCTCATCTTTCCAATATAGAATTAATGGAAATTACATTAAATAAGGAAAGTTGCAATCCAGACACTGTAATAAATATCCCTGAAAAATCCTTACAAATAACATTTTCATTTAAATGGAATGAATATTAAGAGAAAGACCTTTCTCTGGAACAAAAAAAGGCATTTTTTTTACTTTTTAAGAAAAACAAGTGTAGGACAACAATGAAAATGGTATTTGATTATCTGTTACTGAACTTCACTCTGGTAGAACTGTGCATGGAGATTACAGATTTACTCAAGCTTGAGTAGTCTTGTAAACTTGTATGCTACGTTGGGATATATTTATGCATGTGTTATTACTATCAATGATATTGGTAAATGTTTGCATTTTGGTCATGACCAAGACAATATAATTCACAGTCATCATGTTATAGTCATCTTCATTTCCAGAAATAAAGTATGGCTTACTGTAATGCAGCTATTGTGGTATGTTTCACACATCCTGTAGGCAAGACGATAAAACATTTTTTTTTTCTATTACACAAAATACAAAAGATTACGGTGGTAGACCTAAGATCTAAGTGCTATTCCAGCACTCCTGTGGTGAAACTTGATTTTTTGAGAGTAACATGAGGTATAAACATAGAGTATTTGTCTTAAGGATTGTATTGGAGGAAAATTTTCTTTCCAATTGACTGTTGCTGTTCTTAAAAATGTAGGAAAACAAACAAGCAAAACCAAAACATGGCTAAATTAAAACTAAAAACAGTAATAAAGTAAAAGATAATTAGAATTTTCTTCAATTTTATTTGAAAATAGATACATTCAAATGAAGTTTAGCTGTCAAAAATTAGTCTTTGTTAGGAGATTGGGTTGTAGTAGTATATGTAACTCAAACATTTTTCAACCCAAATCTCACCTGAGAATTGCTATGGGGTCCCCATAATTACACTGAATTGCATTTAGTAACAAATCTTATGTGACAATTGGACAATTTTGCCTGTGTCCCTTCTTTGAAAATGAGAAGAAAGTCCAGTATTTTGTTCTGGTTTGACTCCTGCTATTTTATGTCGAATATTTTTTTCCTCCATAAATCACCTGCCTGAAATATCCACGTATCTGCAGGATTTATGGGAGTATCATTTATTAAATTGGAGAGAAAAAATTAAACCCAAATAAAACTGTTTTTTTTTTCCAATGAACTTAAATATACATGTCTTAAGAGCTTAACCAGCTAAAGTTTTGTTAACATAGTTTAGAACACCCTGAACATCCTGAGTGAACGCAGTTACTGCTTATGTAGAGGCCTTGAAGAGGTGTCAGGCTCCCATGTGAGGCTTTTCAGCCTGTATATAGCACGAGCACTGAGATTATAGAGAAGTCAGGGCTTTTCAGATTGTGTGTGAGAGCCATTAGCGTGACCAAATACACTGCAGGACAGATGACAAATGATTAAACTGTTGTCTCACAATGTAGCTTCTTAAAGAGAAGGAAATGGGTATTTGTAGGAACATAGCCTTTTTTGTCTAGAAAGGAGTCCACTGACAGAACAAACCGGCTAAATTCAAGGAGGTATTTACCTGTATCTCATGTCCTTGAAACTGGATTTGGGAATTCATTCTAGTGAAGACTTATGTAATACTAGCTGCTCTTTAAATGAGCCAATAGAAACTGAATAGGTAAACTTCTATTAAAGAAATATTTACTAAGGCTCAAGGACTCCTTAAAACTTGCCTGCTCTTTTTAACTGCTGCCCTTGACAGCCCTCATAGGCATTGATTGGATGTTTTTTTGCTCTTACTGCATTCCTAACACAGGCCAATTTTTTATTTTACATGTTGCAAGTTAGCTGGTCTGATCTTGCAGCTATTACATACGGTGTCAGAGGTGAACAACTAACAGGTAATGGATAATTTACCCAGAGAAGATTAGACTGGTGAAACTCCTAGTTCAAGAAAGTTGGTAATGTGACAACCTGAAAAAAACTTCAGAAACTTTAAGATTGGAAGACACTTCTTCACTGAATATATTTTCTTATGTTAATATTGTTTATACAGGATGAATAATGCTACTGTCTTCTAGCTATTTTTATTGCCTCTCTTTGACAATTTTGCTTGATCCAAGACTTTCTATTAATTATTACTTTATAATTTTTATTTTTCCTAGTTTTTGTACATGCCTTGTTCCCTCAGCAGACACAAGATACCCAAGTGGGAAGCAGCTGGCATATGCCACATGGCAACCAATTATAATGCTGATGGTTACAAATTCCCACTTACTCTGTGATAACCAAAATACTCTTTTGTTTGCTAAATACAGGAAAAAGCCGCAGTAGCCCATTTTAAACAATATGGTAAGTTTGGACAAACACTAGATTTTAAACATTGACCTTTTAATATCACCTCCCTCGTCGAGGCCTCCTGCTTGCAATTTTGGATAACCTTCAAAAGAGAGCATTGATCCATGAGTTAATTATTGGAACTGCACATAACATAATGGCTACCATTCAGTGTAGTATTTATTTATTATTACAGCTGTACTACAGTCATTGTCTCATGTGCTGATTTGTGATTTTGACACTTATTTTATGGTTTTACTATCAACACCATAACAGAAGGAAAAAGTCTGACCAAGCTAGGAAATGTGTGAGAAGTGTGGGAGCTTTCATTTGTAGAACACAGTGTCTTTCTCTCTTACTCCAGAAACAAATAATAGGAAACATTTTTGCCCTGAAGAGTTCATATCCTAAGATAAGCAGAGTCTGATTTATTGTGCTGGTTCTGAAATAATCAAAACATACTGTCAGTCTCTTCAATTTTAGAGTTGAAAGTACAGGGCTGTTGAGCACTATGTTTTCAGTTGCAGTGAACCACATTTTAGTATGTATTTTCTAAAAATATTAGTGTCAAAATTTCACTTTGAGACTTGTTTGTCTGGAACTTTTGATAAAACAATCCCATTTCTAATTATCATCTAAATGTCAGAGTAGTCAATCTTTTATTATTTTATTATTATGTATTATTATTATGAATATATTCTGGTTATGGGTGATGTTCATCTGAGGTTCATGCAGGGAGCTCATTCAGCCTAGACTATTATTATAGAGGAGCATGTATAGGTCTGTGCTTATCCGTAAAGTGTGTATGGTGTTTTCTTCTTGTTTCTCTTGTATCTTTAACATCACTTCAGTTTGGACTTCAGGGACGTTTAACCTCTTCAGATTGGATTTAGATAAGTTTTAAATTTATTCTGTGTTACAGGTATTCTTTCTAGCCCAAGTACCCAACTTCTCCACCTGCTAGTTCAGGAATATGAAATGTCCAATTGCCTCTCAGCTACTGATCTTGGAGGTGTTTTTGTGGAAACTGCTGGTACTTTTGTTACAAACAAGTCAAAATTAGTTGGGAAACTCACCTACACACTTCTTCAGGAAAATCTTTCCTTTGAAAAGACATTGCTTTATTGTCCAAAATATGACCCTTCTTAATTCAACTACCTATACTCTCTAAATTAATAAAAAACTTGGAGCAGTCATGTAAAATAAAGACTTTAATTTTGATCAAAAATAATTAAGCTGAATGTTCTAAGGTGAATGTTCTTATAGCATCAAGAGGATGATCAATGCAGAGAATCAATTCAGTTAGTATGTAAATATTTTACAGTTATCCAATTGACATGGCATTTACATTTAACCTCCTTAACTCTCTTTTCTTGGAGTTAAACATTCTTACATAGTTTAACTTAATTAATCTGTAGAGGTGCCCTTTTTCAAGGAAATAGCTGATTTTACACATATTTGACTGTGTGACTGTGTTAACTCCACTGCTTTGTGTGACTGTGTTAACTCAATGTTTTGTCAAGAGTGGGTGCAGGCAAAGTTATATATCGTGTATGTGTCACATATCTTGACTTCTGATGTGTGAGCAGATAGTCACTGCATACTAATCCTTTTTTTTAAGTTTGCCGCTTGGTGCAGGGCATATCACTAGGATACCGTTACAAAGATTTAGAAAAAGAAAAGAAAGAGTCCACAGCAGGAAATCTAGGAAAATAGATTAATGGGCCTTGCTCTCTAAGACAGGGTGGTAGAAACCTCTGAACGTGGCTGGAGCTGATAATCTTCCCCCTTTTTCAGCACAGTCCCTAGCTGGACCAAGGGAACAGGCATCCCCACAGTGGTTTAGATATAGTTAGACACTGAATGCCATTTTTGGTGAGAAAGAGTGGGAGGCAAGGGGAAAGGAGAGGGGAAGGGGGTTAGAATTTTTTTTTTTTTTTTTTTTAAACCCTTTTTTATTTTCTGGTCCTTTTTCC
>NW_008795122.1:2234474-2246404 GCF_000699145.1 Aptenodytes forsteri | reverse complement strand
TTTTTTTTTTTCTTTTTTTTTTTTAAATCCTTTTTTTTTTTCAGTGCCATTTTCCGGGGTATATTGGGGAGGAAGTTTTTCTACATTAAGAAATATTGGTAATGGTAAATACTTTTAAAAGATTATGATGTTCATGTACTATGAGAATGGAAATATATAATTTCCTGAGAAAGACAGTTACATACCTTAATCAAAATCTTTTAAAAGTGCTGAAGACTGAAATCACTCACTTTTGCTTTCCTTTCCAGCTTCCCATGCAGTCTTCAGCTCTGTTCATGTTGGGTAATGCTAAATTTTTTTTGAAGATTGTTGCAAAGTACTAATTTAGTAATTGCATTTTTTGTCTGTGAAAAGTTTCATGGAGGGATTCAACAGTGATCTCCTTTTTACTCCTTTCCTTTAATGTGTAATCAGGGTTTTGGAAGGTAAGTGATGAGCCACAAAATACAGAACTCCCAGCTTGTTGATAATATTTAGTTAAACATTTCCAATGGCAAGGGTAATTTCTTATCCTTTGTAAGTATGGCAAGGATTTACCTGTAACCTGAAGTTTTTACAGACTTTGACAGACATTCAGTAAGCAGCATGAATTACCACACAACATGAACAAATTTGTTCATCTAGTGTATGTTGGGTACCTACACGATTTAGTGTATTAAGGTAATTTAAGTTGGGTTTTTTGTTACCTGCTTATGAATTTTTGTTGAAGTGTCTTTCATTTAAAACTGTGTGCCCTAAAGGATATAGGTCTCTGCCTTCCAGATGGGTTAGAACTTCTTTGGTCAGGTGATGGAAGCATCAGCTTGTAAAGGACGGTTTTAAAAACATCTCCTTGATAAGCATTTGTTAGTAATAGACTTTTCATGAGGTTTTTCACTTTTATAACAACTATCACAAGCATCACAAACACAGAGATACCCTCTTTTTACTACTTACAGGACTTGGCTTCCGCATAATCCTTTTTACTTTTCAGAATACTCTGTAGTGTGGTGTAGTCACAGTAGTCCTGTGAATTAACAGTATCTCCAATTTTAGACTTCTGTGCAAGAAATAGCAGTATCACTTATAAAATCTATAAACTGAATTTATAATTTTGTCTTCACTCTTTGCTTTTCGCTAGGTTTGCATTGAGAAGACATTTGCTAATTATCAAATGATTTTGGAATAGTTAAAATCTGCTAATAATTGGAGACAGTTATTGAAGACAGACAGAGAATACTGTCTTCCCTTCAAAGATTGTGTGTTGGCATCTTGACTCTGGAAAGAGCTGCTGGCTCTGTATTGTCGTCTGGAATGCAAAGAAGAACAAATGCAAATACTGAGGATAGTATTCCGTTTAATTCACTTTATAATACATGTGAGTGTCAAGTAGTTAGCATTCATGCTGTTGTTTTTATTTGAAAGATAGAAGCTCTATAGATTTTTTTTTATGTGTACAACTAGAAATCTATATTTGAGACAAAATTATTTGCTGCAGCCTTCTCTCAACTATATTCTACTTATTTGCTGTGAACACAGCTGGAGGTCAATGTCAGCATTGTATCTGTAGAGGAAGCAAAATTTGAAGATTCTTTTTATAGTTCTGAGACTATCCCTCATTGTTCCTGTATGATTTGCTTTAGGAAAACCAGATAGTTCTGTGCATTAATATTTAATCTCATCTTAATTCTTAATCAAGTTTAGTGTAATGTGCATTGCTCATTGAGACTACGGTACATATATTCTGCTTTGGGTTTTGGGCCATTAGGCTCTATGTTCTCTAAACTTAAAATTTCCTACAAGTGCCGCACTCTCTGGACTTCATAGGCAGTATATTTAATAAAAATAGCTACTGTAGAAGCATCAACAACTTCATTACATTGATACCAGCATCATCAATTACAACATTAATTGTAATAACAAATAGATATTTAGATGTTTTTGTTCATGGATGAGGGAAATCAGAATCCCAAACAAAAGATTGATTTGTATGTCCGATCCTCTCCGCTTCAACAAAAGGGCTAGAAAAAACTTCCATCCTAGTCTATCCTCTTCTAACCACCTCACTGAGGTGGTTAGGAGATAAGGAGAGCATAGAAAGATACTGAGCAAAGGACTGTAACTACTGGCCTGTAACATTTTAAAATGAAAGTGACATAGAGTGTTATATGCTTTATGCTCAACTCAGTGTTTCTAGGAGACATTAGGTACATCCAGACTATTCCTGCAGATCAGATCTCCTTGTGCTTGTATGTCTGTGGATTGCAAAGTTGTGAATCTTGAGAACACTGTTGGATTTGAGGTAGATATTAAGATGTTTATCCCTGCCAAGGATGGCTGATTCTGAAATCTGGATTTCCCCAAACTTCACCAGAGAAGAACTAGACACCTGTTTCATTTCAGATATCTAGGAGGTATAGAGTGTGTTTTATGGGTCATTTTCATGGATTTAGGCACCTGAATTCTGCCCACATGTTTTTGTGGCTATGTATCCAAGTATGTAAAAGTAGAGAAGAGGTCTGATATCAGAGTGGTTGTTGGTTTACCTGTGACCAATGCATCTTTTGGGAAGAATGCCTTATGGTTTTGGCATAGTAGATTTTAGAGAGGAGCTTTTAGAGATGGCAGTAGATTGAAGAATAGAAAAGTATTCGGAGTTTAAAGGGCTAAGAAAAATTTTTATGTTAATGTTTCCACTACCTTTGCTCCTGCTTCCATTTTTCTTGTTCTCTTCCCTCTTCTTTCTGTTCTGTTCTCCTATTCATTCTCTGTGCCAGTGGGACTAGCCATAGTTTTTGAGGAAATTTTTAGTACATGGAGAGGGTCTACCATCAAAAAGTGTTCACTGAGACTTGAGATCTGACCTAATGATGCTAGCTCCTGGAAAAGATCAAAGGGCTCTGGCACTTGCACTGTGTAGGCTTGCAGAGGAACACAAGAGGGATGGTGCTATGAATGTTTCAAAGGGCAGAGGTTCCTGATGGCAAAGTGCAAGGTGCAAAAATTCTTTATTGTTGACAAGTAGAAAAATCCTGGCTTGTTTTCAAGTGAAGCAGTATATGGAGTTATGATATGTGCAAAAAAGTTGTGATAAAAGCTTCAGACTCTTCTAACATATTAGAATTAATTTGATGCTTGTGCAAAATATCGAGTGAATTCCTATAATGACAGAAATAATGAAAATAGGTGATAAAGTATTTAATATTCTGCACTGTTAGAATGCATTGTCCCAGTCACTGTTAATCAGACACATTATCTGCAGCCTGTTGGTGGTTTTTGTAACCAGGTATCAATCAGAAATTGTTTCTAGTGAATAACTAGAACTGGCATTGTTCTTGGCAGAGTTTTGAGAGGGTAAGATTGAAAAGATACGGGAAGGTAAAATGAAGACAGGTAGTCTGGAAGAAGCAGAATGCAGTCATACTGCTTGGGGTTTTTCAATTGGTCTGTTGAGTAAATGGAGGTTTGGGGTTTTTTTGACCTGTCAATCCACTTCTTTTAAGCAATTATTAGTTGTTGATTTTTGAAAGGAGGGGAGAAAGCAATGCATATATATGGGAGTACACAATCTAGTAAAACACAAAGCAGTTCTTGTAACCAAAGGAAATACAACTGTATGTGTGTTTGTAGACAGGGTTTAAGAATCTGGAGTCTCTCCAGTCCTTTTCTGTCTAGAAAAAGCTATTTAAACCACAGCAGTGTTAAAACCACATTCTGTGTATTTCATCCAATATGTCGTTATTTCTATCAGTTACTACAGCTTCTACTCCTAATTTCATCCGATTGAAGAGTCTTTTGGAAAGAGAGTAGCAGGCATTAGCCTGTGGTTTGCTGATTTATATCCAGAATCTCTATCTATTCTCTGATCTTGAAAGATAAATACCTGTGCTGTACACCTGAAGGGTCCAGGCGTGTTGATCCACAACATCTATATTAGTTTAATTTCATGTGGTAGAATCTATTTTTTTCAATAGATTTTTTTCATAATTTCTTTTCAAATTGTAGCTTACCCTCCATGGTTGTTATAAAGTCAAGGAAGATCGTTGCCTAATCCAGGGACTGAAGGATGTATGGAGAGTGCTAAAGCAATGCGTCACAGTTATATCATAATGGAAGCTGTTGTTCTCACATAACTGCGGTGTTGGAAAGTGTATAGTGGATGAGACACAGAATTGTAGAGGAGAAAAGTTTATTTCATAGGAGATATGTTTTGAATTGCGGGGTCAAATTATATCCTGACTTAGAACACGGCGTTCCTATAAAATGCTGGGAAAATAATTTTAAATGCAGGTTTTCAAAGTGTCTTCTAATGGGCAATGTTTTTTATTTAATTGTGCTAAACTGAAAATCTGATTGTAAGATTTTCAAAAATACCAAGGGTTTGCAGTGGCAATTGAAGTCACCAAACATATACTGTTATGTTAAGATGCTAGATCCTTTTGAAAAAAACATACTAAATATTTCAAACGGCACACTCAGAATTAGTGTGCACTATTGCAAATTTGATCTTACTCTATTTTGATCTCAGTTTCCACGTGAAAAAATTGACCATGGTCACTACGCAAAGGAAAGATGTTAGTTGTAATCTGATTATGTGAAGCGCTTAGATTTCCTTTGTTTATTTCAATAGAAAAATTCACAATGAAGTAGTAACTTAAAAGTGTCCAGTAAATATGTTTGGGAGTCATGTACAGAGAGGAATATAAGGAACCATGGATTAGCTGCATATTCAGTTTTCTTTGTCTGGTTGTCAAGGAGGTGATACTTAGACTGTCTAGCTCTAGGCATGTAACTTAGGAGCTCTGAATCATTGTCTGGGAGTGTTTCCTTCTGACAGTTGACCATATAGAGCTTTTAGGCTCTTAATGTTGGGGGATCTGAATTAAATGTCCTAAACTGTCTAGTGAAAAATGTATGGATATGCTTCAATTCCCTGCTCCTCCCACCCCTCCCCCTTTGAATTTCCTGTGTCGAAAAACTAGTATGGAATTTCTTGGCTAAAGATAATATGATTAAGATGCATGGTAGAGTGGAATTGTGACCGCATGAGAAATTTTTATTTTCATATTTCTTAATTTTGGAGTATATCTGCTTTTTTTTTTTGGTACTGGGACATTTCTTTGTATATAAATTTCTAAACTGCTGAAGGGGCAAAACCGTGCTGCATGTTCAGTTTTCCCTTTCTGTAGTCAATTCTGGAAAATTTTTAGTGTGTCTTAGTGTCCACTTATTTAGTTCTTGTGTAGTCACTGAACCCTGTTTATAGAGGTATTCACTGTGGTATTGTATGGAGGAGATGTGGATCTATTTTGGTGAGCTTTAATTTTCTGTTCAAGGTTAAGCACCTGCTTAAATTGGGAACCTGCACTCCCTGTTAGGTAAGAGAGTATTCTCCATAGAGACATCCAGAATATCTATTTAGGAACCTTTTTGGTTTTTTTGAACATATAGGGAAGCTAGATCCTAACTTGATATTTAAGACACATATCTGCAATTAGAGGATGTAAATATTCCTGTGAGTATATGTTTCCATTCTTGGGTTTGGTGGAGAGGAATTGCATAGAACGTCGGCTTCCTCACTCAAATTAAAACATGTATTTCGGATAGAATATTTTCCTAAAGACAATGGACAAATATTAATCAGTGTATGCATTATCTAATTCTTTTCTTTTTAGCAAGTCCTAGTAAATTTTACTCAGAGTAAAATTCCTTATCTTTCTTTCCTTAGTTTTTAGAGTTACATTGTCTGCAGACCCTGACATTACTGTAGTTTAATAAATACAGCACAGATTTTCCTTTAATCTATTAGTTCAGACTATTGCATTTTAAATGGCATGTTACGTGTTATAAATTCACCTTGAATTATGATAGGTAATTTGGTTGTAAATAAAAATAAAAAAAATAGATTATAGTTAACATAATCAAAGCACCTTCCTTTGCATTTATAGCTGAATGTATTGCTGGAAATGTTTTAAGATGATATTCTCTCCAAAGAATTGGAAGCCAGTTATAGAACAGTACCGATTTCATTTTGTAACTAAAAGTTTTAGATACTTGGCATTCCCCATTTTTAATCCTAAATGGAAATAATCACAGAATACAAGTGAATATAAATATACAACAAATATTAAATGAATTCCTTTTAACTTAAAGTAGGAACTTTCTCCTGCCCATGTGATACAGATTATAGAACTTCAGCGTAGTTGTTTTACAACATGTTGCACTCAGTTGTGCAAACTTATCTTTTTAGGGTCAAAGAAGAGCAAAAACCACAGCTGACACAGTAAGTAAAATATCTTAAAAATGCAGTAGGCTTGACTTTTCTATCTTTGCCATGTTCTGCTTTCTGCACCTTTGATGGTATTAGCTTTCACTAATACCTGATAGGCTGCAGGTAGTTTGTCATCTGCTTCCTGACTGGCTTGTAAGAGAGCTGCCTGCAGCTTCTTACTTCATCCACATGTTAGCTGGATGTAGGTTCTTGCTGCCTGCTTGTGAACTGGTGAACTGTAAAACTTTACTTCCCTTACATCCTTAGTGGCTGACTTAGTATTGCAGCTAACATTCCCATTGGCTCTAGCTTTTCCGCCTGTATATTTCTATTAGCATTGGATAAGAAAACATTTAAACTAGTGTGGTTTTATTGGTTATTCAGTCACATTATTTGCTTATTTAAACAGGTGGTTTCCCTTTAGTGGGATCACTGAGCTGGTAAATAACGTTCTTCAACCACAGCAAAAACAGCAAAATGAAAAGGAGCCCCAGACGTAAGTAAGCTGCTCTCTGTAGACTAAGTAATGTCTGTATAGCATTAAAACATACTGGAGAGTATGTTTAAAGTAATTGCCATTTAGAACATCCTGCTGAGGGCATTCTACAAGCTGACATGGTTTGCTTTCTGACCCCTCCTTTGCAAAGGGAAAACTGAAAATCAGGTTGTACTCTCCTTATCAGTAACTTAAGTGATTACATTAGAATACAATCTGAGGAGTTACTACTGCTCCATTCGCCTTTTTCTGCAAATGTTCCATACATGAAACTCCCAGTGAAGTGATGAGTTTTCTATGCATGAGGAGCTGGAATGATAAGACATGTAGTATTATATATAGCATGTCTATGCACATGCATGGTATTTGTGATATTGGTCATGCATAGAATGCTATACAAATCTACATAATATGTATGAAGAGCTTTTTAAGGACCAGGAAAATGTCATTTCATTTTTTTTCATGCTTCTGAAGTATCTGTAAAGTTTCAAAACTTTAGCAGATATAGGTGAAATCTTGGTTCTGTCAAAGCTGAGGGAATTTTGACTTTGATGGGGCCAGTATTTCATCCACGGACCTTTTATAGTGCTAAGCCAGTATGAGAGCCATACGAAAAATTTTACTTTTCTTTCTATCTGAAAATTGAGAGCCATACGAAAAATTTTACTTTTCTTGCTATCTGAAAATATTAAGATTTAACAGAAACTGGCAAAGCTAGGACATTCAGTCTTAGAGTAGAACGTGAAGCATGGAGCTGAAAATATTCTTTTCATAATGAGAAACTAAAAAATATTTATTATTTCATATTTTCAAATTCTCTTTGTGACTTCTGATGTTATTGAAGCTTTAAACAGCTAAGTTGCTATCTTTTCTTTCTTCTAAAAGGGAATGCCTTGTTGGTTCTCATGATAAAAGAAATGTTTGCTTTTGAACCCATGTATAACTGGTTTAAAACATGCATATTATTTGTTGTTAATTATTTTCCAGGAAGAATCAGTTTCAGTTTATTTTTAAATATGTATCTTTAAGTGGAGTTTCATACTTGCAGGCCATGAAAGCTGTGAATTATTTTTTAAGAATACACAGTGAGAAATTTTCACAAAATTAAACAGAGCAATAGGCCATAAAATTGATATTCTGTAAATCAATCTATTATTCTGAGCTCTGTTTTTGATATCCTCACTTCAGCTGTTATAAAATGCCCCATAATATTAATAGTGGAGTTTTTTCTTTATTGGTTATTGTGAGATACTGGCAATATTACATTTTGTTCACAACACCTCAGTACCTCCTTTGTATTCCCAGTTTTGTTAATGCAGCAAATTTGTTCTGCTTACTAATGTTGTACATATGAAGCATATGGCTTTGAAGAAACTGAAAATACTATATACTTGGTGTAAACAGTTGAGCTACAGTTGCCAAAAAGTACTTATAAATGGTTACTGTTATTATGGAAGGATTTTTTTGAACAGTGATCTCTTTGGGAGTCAGCTTTGTTCAGTGTTTTTATTAAATAATTAAGAAATGAGTTAGTTTGTATACTCATTGAATTTACAGATGGCACAAGGCTGGGAGAAGTGTAACATCTAATAGCAGGATTATATTCCAAAATTACACTGAAAAATCCAAGCTATGGTTATGATGTTATGATGCCATTCAAAAGGATAAATGCAAGGTGGTGTAGTTTTGTAGGGATAGTTTATGTGGTTGACATAGGATAGAGAAAAATGGTGTAAGTAGAAGTTCTTTGGCAGAGAATCTGGAAGCCATAGTAGTATGTAAGTTGAGCAGGAGCCAGTATTGTGAAAGAGATAAATATCATGCTGGACTGTATAGACACTAGCCTGGAAACGCTGTGAAGAAGTTTTCACTCTGCTAAGCTTTGGTAAGGTCTCACCTGAATAGCATGCCCTTTTTTGGACACCATCTTTCAAAATGATGTGGAACAGTTGGAATTCAGTGGAGAATAATAAGAATGAATAATCAGATGTCTAGAAACATGCATGGCATGTATAAGGAAAAATTTAAACATATGAGGCGATTTAACCCCCTGAAGAGAAAATCCCAGGGGATGGAGGAGATGGACAAATCTTTAATTATGCAGAAAGTTGCTGAAAAATGGAAGAAAATAATCTCCTCTCCATGCCTCTGGTGGTGAAACAGAAAGGAGTAAACTTAAGTTGCATCAGGGAGGATTCAGCTTGGTAGAGAAAACTTTTTAATGGAAAGAAAATTTAAAATGCTTGCATAGTTTGCCTAGGGCTTGTGTGGAAGCTGCATCACTGAAAATCTTGAGGAGTGGGTTTGGCAAATATCTGCTAGCAGAGACACAAGTGTAGCTGGTCCTGTGCTGGGACAAGAGAATGGACTAAGTGACTTTTTAAAGTGTCTTCCAGCACTGTTTATTTGTGATAATTTCATTAATTTATTAATGAACATGATTTATTTTTGTGATTATTGTAAACTTTCAGGGAGAAAATAGAACAGAAATACTAATGGTACAACTTTTTTATTTAATTTCTTTTTCTGACTTTAATGGCTTGCAGAGAACTGTTGTACCTGGGAACATTGTGGGACGCTGGGGAGCAGCATGGAACTCTATATGTCTGAAGAAATTTTTACCACTATCCATACGTATTGGGGCTTTTTCCACTTGAAATCACTGTCAGTATCTGAGTCTGTAATGGATTTCAAGACATGTCTAGCTGTCCAATTTTGCTGATGAAAAAATTATTTACAGGTAATCTGGTGAGGATAAAATGTGGGAGAAGGCAGAAAAGGAATCATAGTATTGGTTGAAAACATAAGGTATTATGTTACAAATTTAACTTTTGCTCTGGTGAAAGTATTTTTGAAGAACGGTTGACCATGTGTCCTTATGGGCAGAGGCAGCATTAGTCTGACATCCTTGGACATGAATTCTGTACCACAGAGTCACTGAATGGTTGAGGTTGGAAGGGACCTCTGGAGGTCATCTTGTCCAACCCCCCTGCTCAAGGCGGGTCACCTAGAGCTGGTTGTCCAGGACCATGCCCAGACGGCTTTTGAATGTCTCCAGCGATGGAGACTCGAGAACCTCTCTGGGCTAGAAATACATGTGCTAGTGCTCAGTCATCCCTACAGTGAAAAGTGTTTCCTGATGTTTGGATGGAATCTCCTGTGTTTCGGTTTGTGCCCATTGCCTCTGGTCCTGTCAGTGGGCACCACTGAAAAAAGCCTTAGCTCCATCCTCTTTGCACCGTTCCTTCAGGTATTTGTATACATTGATAAGATTCCACCCTGAACTTTTTCTTCTCTAGGTTAAACAGTGCCAGCTCTCTCAGCCTGTCTTCATATGAGGGATGCTCGCGTCCCTTAATCATCTTTGTGGCCTTTTGCTGGACTCTCTCCAGTATGTCCATGTCTCTCTTGAACTGGGGAGACCAGAACTAGACACAGTACTCCAAGTGTGGCCTCACCAGTGCTGAATAGAGGGGAAGGATCACCTCCCTTGACCTGCTGGCAAGACTCCTCCTAATGCATCCCAGATACCATTCCTGTTCTTTGTCGCAAAGGCACCTTGCTGGCTCATGTTCAACTACCAGGACCCGCAGGTCCTTTTCTGCCATGCTGCTATCCAGCTAGGCAGTCCCCAGCATATACCCATGCATGGGGTTGCTCCTCCCCAGGTGCAGGACTTTGCACTTCCCCTTGTTGAACTTTGTGAGATTCCTGTCAGCCCATTTCTCCAGCCTGTTGAGGTTCTTATGCATGGCAGCACGACCTTCCGGTACATCAGCCATTCCTCCCAGTTTGGTGTCATCTGCAAACTTGCTGAGGGTACACACTACCCCATCATCCAGATCGTTAGTGAAGATATTGAACAGGACTGGATCCAGTATTGACCCCTGGGGTACACCGCTAGTTACTGGCCTCCAACCAGACTTTGTGCCACTGATCACCACCCTCTGGGCCCAGCCGTTCAGCCAGTTTTCAGTCCACCTCACTGTCTGCTCATCCAGCCTGTACATCATCAGCTCCTCTGTGAGGATCTTATGGGAGGCAGTGTGGAAAGCCTTACTGGAGACAAGGTAGACAATATTCACTGCTCTCCCCTCATCCAGTCGTTTCACTGTAGAAGGTTACCAGGTTGGTTAAGCATGACTTCCCCTTGGTGAATGCATGCTGACTACTCCTGATCACCTTTTTGTCCTTCATGCACCTGGAAATGGTTCCCAGGATTAGTTGTCCCATCGCCTTCCCAGGGATCGATGTGAGGCTGGCCAGCATGTGGTTCCCTGAGTCCTCCTTCTGGCCCTTCTTGACAGTAGGAGTGACATTTGCTTTCCTCCAGTCATCAGGCACCTCTCCCAATTGCCATGATCATTCAAAGATTACTGAGAGTGGTCTTGCGTATCTGGTCTTCCTTGATGAAGAACACTTTTATGTCCAGCTCATGTGTACTTCATCATGAGTTTTATCTGCAGTGCTCAAGATATTTCCATGTTGTCATCCTTACAGAGTAGAAATCCTTAGCTGCCCCCTGAAGCAACTGCTTTTGATGCTCAGCAATTAGCCTGTCAATTTTTGTTTCTTCAGATTCATATGGCATATATTTTGTAAAACGTATATTCAGATTGTTCCTCATAAGGATTTGGTGGTGTTCTTTGTGCCTAAGGGTTTGACTTGGAGTTTATATTTTTGTTTTGTATGAATCTTGGAACATTATGTAATGGTATTAAGCTCCAATTAAAATCGAGGAATTCTCATGCTAAAGGGATGCACTAAGGCACTAAAGGCACTAAAGATTCATCTAGTCTAATAGTGTATTAGCAGTGCCCAGCAATGAATATTTAAGAAGACACATAAGGAGGAGGGCATGCATAGACTAGTTCTGATACAGCCACTTGACTTCAGGTATTTTAGTGGCTTCCTGAGGCAAAGGCTGCATGCATATTGTGATATTTATTTCATGGCCATTAGGAATCTATCTGCCATAAGTATTGTTAGTATTGTTACATATTGTTACATATGTTAGTATTGTTACATAACTGTATGTTAGGGAGTGTTTCGATTGTATAGAGCTCAACGATTGTGATGATGGTACGGTTGAGTGTCTATGGGTAAGGATGAGGGGGAAGGCCAATGAGGCAGATATCCTGCTGGGAGTCTGTTATAGACCACCCAACCAGGATGAAGGGGCGG
>NW_008795122.1:2228447-2232073 GCF_000699145.1 Aptenodytes forsteri | reverse complement strand
TAGTGGACATGGTGGTGTTGGGTTGACGGTTGGACTCGATGATCTTAGAGGTCTTTTCCAACCTCAATGATTCTATGATTCTATGATTCTATTTTCAGTCCCATTTTAAACCTATTTATATTTTTGGCTTCAGAACTTGGTGAAAATGAATTCCACAATTTAATTATGTGTTGTATAGAAGAGTTGTTACCCTTTGCTTTAAACCTGCTGCCTATTAATTTCATTGGGGAGTCCTAGTCTTGTGTTATGTAATTCCTTAGGTACTTTGTCTATACTACGCATAACCTTTACACATTTCTATTATATTCCTTGCAGTCTTTTATATTCCATATAGTCATCCTTTTAAGCTGAAGAGTCAGAGTTTCTCCTTCTATGAAAGGCACTCTGTGCTTCTGATCATCCTTGTTGCCTTGTCTCTGTTTAAAAATTCTATTAGATCTTGTTGAGTTAAGGGTGACCAGCATCACTCACAGTATTCAAGATATGAGAACTCTGTGATTTTATACAGTGGCTTATGAAAGAAAGTTTCTAACGTTTGCTGCTTAAAGATATCCAAATATTGAAAAGATGGTGGTTTTTTTCCCCTTTTCCCATGAACAATTTTTTTTATTTTCAGGCTGGAAGTGAGTCTCTGGTTGGTTTGGTTGCTTGCTAAGAATTGTAAGAGGACTATCATTGGAGGACTTTGGCTGCAGGAATCAAGCCTTTCTTCTTGCTTTGATAATTATGAGGCCATTATTAATAAGCAGTAGACAAAATACAGTCAGCATCAAAAGCCATTAAGCGTAATGCTTTTTGTACCTAAAATATTTCAAAATAAATATATTAAAATATTTAATTGCCTTGTCGTACATTTACTAGACTAATTCTGGGGGAGATAAAAAATGTACATTGTACATTGCTTAGCACAACATGGGGGATTTTCTCTGCTAAAAATGGCTTGTTAATAAATAGATATATTTATGTTTTTCTGGAAGTTATGTTGTCATTATAGGGAAATGAAGATTGACAATTATGTTAAAGTGATACTTAGTAAAACCTTTTTCTGCATATTTTTCTGTAAACTAAATTAATTTTTCTATTGGTAGAGCGCTCCAGCAAACCAGTAAAATTTTCAGTAAAATTCCTTCCCCTGTAGTCTTGAGGAGATAGATTTTTTTTTTTTTTTTAAATTGAGTTCCATAAACAACTGTAAATGAAAGAAATTATCCATCAAGGATGCTTGATTTTTACATTTTAACTCCTTTGCTAGTTGAAATGTCAAGTGATACCAAATTTTCACAATATATACTCATTCTCTGTGATCACACACGTAATTTTGTTAACATGCACTGTCCTGTTGATATAAAATAGAATAGAATATTTCAGTTGGAAGGGACCTACAATGATCATTTAGTCCAACTGCCTGACCACTTCAGGGCTGACCAACAGTTAAAGCACGTTATTAAGGGCATTGTCCAAATGCCTCTTCAACACTGACAGGCTTGGGGCATCGACCACCTCTCTAGGAAGTCTGTTCCAGGGTTTGTCCACCCTCTCGGTAAAGAAATGCTTCCTAATGTCCAGTCTAAACCTCCCCTGGTGCAGCTTTGAACCATTCCCATGTGTCCTGTCACTGGATACCAGGGAGAAGAGATCAGCACCTCAATGGCTCTAGATGTAATGGAAAAGTTTTCAGTATATGAATGTGTGTACTGTAAAGAACAGGTACTGTATTTATAAAGAAGACAGTGTCATTATTCCACACCTCCTTTAAGGCACCGTTGCATAAAGTTGTGCAAAAGAGCAGAATAAATTGTAAGATGCAATATATACAACATTTTTTTGGTTTATGATGCAAACTCAGTCTTACTAGTCCCCAAACTCAGCATTTGACAAATAGACTTTCTTAGGTTATATATATTATTTTCTTCATAAAATTAGAAATGTCCGGTAAGGAAATATTACTGGATATTTTAGTCAGTGTCTAAATTACAGCTATCTTTGAAATAGATTGCTCCATTTATAAGAATCTTTAATGAATTCTAGTTAAAATAGATTGGCATTTTGCAAATACTTAACATAAATCAATGGATCATTATTTTTGTATTCTAAATTTACTGTGTAAACATGTCTGCAATTGTATTCTAAATTTACTGTGTAAACAATATGTCTGCAAACCACTAGGTACCTTTGAATTTCTTCAGATTATCTACCCAGGTGTGATAGCAAGCCCACATAAACAGCTACTTAATAAAATTTACACTTTGTATAGTCAGCGGGTTTTATTTGCAGTCTGTGTAGTTCCTGTTCAGTATGGGTTTTAATAGAACCTGTTAAAAATAACACACTCCACTTGAAGGAATATTTTTCTTAAAGAGAAAAATATGTCTCTGCAGCCAATACACTTGTGAAATTGGAGTCATGAGAAGTCTAGCACTCTACTGTATTTATTTTCTTAGGCAGTGAGATGGAAAGAAAATGGAGAGTAAATGAGCTAAAACTAAAATTATAATTTGCAGTATAAAAAAAAGAAACAGGGAGTTTGTAGATATCTCAAAGTCAAATATAAATCCACAAAATACCTTCTTAACTATAAAAATGTTTTTGTCTCCATAATAAAGTAAATATGAGGTACCTAAACAACTTCTGTTGTGTGATTCTGATGACTGTTCGTGACTTTTACTGTTATGAGACTGTTAAATCTACCATTTGCAGCATAAGATTATGGTTGCCTGATTTGTAAAGATGCCCTAGGCTTTTTTCGTTTTTTTTTCCTCATAGTATTTAATACAAGAAAGACTTATTTATGTTGGTTGGATTGTTCACAATGTTAGTGAGGCTAAGATAGTAGTCATTAATATGGTGGATGTCAGTTTTATCAGAAGACAAAGATAAACTTGTCGGGGACAGGTAAATATAGTGATCATAAGAAATATATTTCCATATTTAACTTGGAATCCAACTGATCTATTTTAATCCTAAAATATAAACAGATTTGTAATTCTGCAGACAAACCCACAGAATGTGATAGTTCAAAGATAATAGATTTCACATTAAAAAGTACCCAGGGACAATGTGAGTAACCTATTGTTTAAGAAAATATTTATTTGGGAAAGAAAAAAGTAATCTTTAAACAAAAATCGGGTAGTATGATATAATGAGGAATTCCTTGAGGATCTGGGGTTGAAAAACAGACTTGCAAGCAGAAAGAGAAGAACAAAACCAAAAATACTCAGCTGGCCAGCAGTTAACATTACGGGCAAGGAAAAGGTGAAAAAAGCCCCCCAAACTGAGATAATCCAAGTGTATGTACTTTACTTGAAAAGAAATTGGTTAAAATAGTAATAAAGGAAAATAATTCCACTTATTTATAAGGTAGGGCTGAAATGGAGCTATATCTGAACTATTTAGTATACTAAAATCTCTAGATATTTTGTTATGCAATGTAATAAGAAGTAAAAAAAAAAAAATTGGTATGACTGAAAAACAGAATGTTCCCATATGTATATACTTAGAGGTGTAAATAAACCCTTTGCTATACAGACTTCAATATGTTGTAAAATAATTAAAGCAGTTCCTAAAACCTTTGTGAGAGTATTTTCTCTCTGTTATAATTTTTGAAATTTCTCAGAGTTTGTGGATAT
>NW_008795122.1:2203641-2221781 GCF_000699145.1 Aptenodytes forsteri | reverse complement strand
TGTTTTTTTTTTTGTTTTTTTTTTTAGATAAAAACAGTTTAATAATTGAAATAAAATAAAATACTACTACTAAATAATGATAAAAGACTATACAAAACAAGTGATGCACAATGCAATTGCTCACCACCTGCCGACCAATGCCCAACCAGTTCCTGAGCAGCAGTTACAGCCCCCAGCCAGCTCCCCCCACTTTATATACTGAGAGTGACATCATATGGTATGGAGTAGCCCTTTGGCCAGTTGGGGTCAGCTGTCCTGGCTGTGTCCCCTCCCAGCTTCTCGCTGGCAGGGCATGAGAAGCTGAAAAGTCCTTGACTAGTGTAAGCACTACTTAGCAACAACTAAAACATCGGTGTGTTATCAACATTATTCTCATCCTAAATCCAAAACACAGCACTACACCAGCTACTAGGAAGGAAATTATCCCAGCCAAAACCAGGACCGATAAGGAAATAGATTTAGAAAGTGCTGGCTTAAGCTTAACTTAAACAAGACAGGAGTGATACTCTTACTATAATAAGAGGAAAGCATGTTAAGTGTGCAGCTGAATCAGTGACCTCAGTCTCCAGTGGAACTTGCTTTCATGACAGTGGCAAAAAGGGTTCTTGCAAGACATAGAGGCTATCCACTCTTTTTGGCATTGACCATAACCATAACGGATATTTTCTTTTTTTTTTTTTTCCCAGAGAAGAGTTGTGCATTTCATTCTGTGAAGAACTGATGCTAAAGGTCATACAGCAAGTTCAATTTGTGTGATGTTTATCAAATCTTGTCTTAGGAAGGTCAAAACTTCTAGAGAGGATCTAGAAGCTGCTGATAAGCAGCATCAGCTGCTGCACTCAACTGGCTATGCATTATTCTTAATAATTTAAAGTCTTTCTCCTTAAAATGACAGGACAAACTGTTTTGTGAGTAAAAGTGATGTGAACCTTATTTTACTTGCAATATTACTAGTTCCAAGACTTCTATCTTTATCAGAAATTATTCCAAAAAGTGGAACAAGATGTTTTTGTCTTGCCAAATAAATTTGCAAGACAAATAAAATTGGAACCTTGCTTTCCCTGATGTTCGTGATAATTTTAAACTGCAAATGATCATTTACATGTGTAACAACATGTGGCTAATCCGTATAGTTCCTATCCTGTCTCTGGTGCTAAGCGAGCAACTTCCCTCATGCTCCTATGTCTGAAGGGTGTGAATATCCGTTACTAACATTTCTGTTTCCTTCTTCTAACATGCTTCTACTTTCCCATGCAATTTTCAGTCTGTTACAGATACCTGCTCCTTTATTTCCTTTTTTGTATCTATCAGGGCCTAAGCTGGTAAAGGAGTGGTTGTTTTTGCTGAGGCAATTTGACTAAACCTTGCTGGAAATATTAAAAAAGCTTCAATTTTTACAAAGGGCAGGCTCACTTTCAGGGTAGAGCATATATGGAAATGTAGGTAATTATTCATTGTTAAAAATACAGATTTACACTGTAGAGACATCTGGATTTTCATTTAGAAGTGACTGTTCAGTGCACCCATAGCTGCTGCTGTGTATAGAGTATGTTTCATGGATTATGTCTCAGTTTTCAACCATTCATGATGTATATCTTTTTTTATTAAAGTCAGTTTTGAGGAAAACCCAAGGTTGTAGAAGTAACTTTTAATAACTCTTTTATTTTAACCAATGAAATATTGTCATAAGCAACATATTCTTAGCTTTCTTATAGAGCTTCTATTTTGTTAAAATAATCTCTTAGTCAAATTCATGGAGATGACTTGGCAGACACTAAGCAAAAGAAAAGAAAAAGATAATACCTTCTGGTTCTTATGTTTTGTTTGCAGGTTGATACAAATTATTGTCAGCTTTTTGCTACTTTTGGCTTTCTCTTCAAGTGGGGATCATTTGTCATCTGATACTTGGGTAGAAAATAAAGAATACAGGACGTGGTATCACACTGATGAATAGTGGCCAGGTTCATGATTCTCACTGGGAACATAATGAATACCAAACTCTGAATTTCCATGGGCTTTATATTATCTAAGTCACTCGCTTTAAATCATTCTTTGCCCTCTAGTAAATTTTTCTTGCTGATTCAATATTCCCATTGCGAATATAGGCTCAGTACAAAAACTTTATCATATGGAAATACAGTTAAGGTGCTGGAAACTGAAGGGAAGCTTGGGAGCTCAGCAGTTCTACAGTATTCCTGCATAGTCAGAATCCTAGTCTGAAACCTAAAGGAGAAAACCATATGGTACAGCCAGACTGTGCTTGGTGTATGAACTGAAGGTGCAATGATGCGATTTGGTGTCATGGTTTAACTCCAGCCGGCAACTAAGCACCACACAGTCACTCGCTCACTCCCCCCCAGTGGGATGGGGGAGAGAATCGGAAGGGTTACTACCTTCTGTAACAACTTTTGATCCTGCTACAATTTGAAGATCAGCTAGTAATGGTGATAGCACTTTCAATAACAACTTAAATCAGACCAAGATGTGGTAATTAATGAGGTAACTAATATCCCAAATCCCTATAAAGAAATGTGTTGGGTTTTTTTCTTGCAATTAACAAAGCTTTTTAATTTTTTGAGTGTATGAAAAAAGTGTCTTAAATGTCCTTGTAAATAAAAAATATAGCCATGTAAGAGGAAGGATCTGAATCCAGCAACAGAGTATGAAGTCGGATGTTTGTTTTGTTTGTGACTCTGAAAGCTGAAATGGTTGTTTATTGTTTCCTTATCACTGACCTCTGACAGAAATAGTCAGTGTGCACAGATTTATGTACTGTAGAGGAAACATGCAAATAGGACCCTGCAGTGTGTGGAGAATTGAGATCTGTAGCACGTAATTGTCATCACTAACTGAAGTATTTCTGGGCTCTGGTTAGAAAACATATTTTCATAGATCATCTTAAAACTCAAGATTTCCCTTTTTCTAGTTCAAAGATTTCTGTGTCCATCTCTCTCTGGCAAGTTTTATCTCCCAGTGTATTTTCTTTTGGCTCTCTGAGCTTGTCCACTCTGTTGCAGTTTTCTTCTCCATGGAAATTAGTTATTGTTGTCAGTATTTTCTATGATGCATATATGTGAACATGGCATTATGAGGTTGAATTGTCTAAAACACTAATTACACAAGATTCATGTGTTTCAAATATTCTAGTGGCTCTCACTTGTATCATCAGGGACATTGATGTTCATGAACTTTTGAAAGCAATTAATGCATAGTATTTCCAACAGTGCTTTTGTTTTTTTTTTTAAATGTCTTCAGCCCACAATATTTGCCTTAGTGAGATATTCAGCACTTTTGTGATGTTCTAAACATTTTAAATTTCAGTTGATACTAGTGGATTTGAAGAACAGCTCAACACATTATGGTGTTATCTGTATTATCTAGTTTAAAAATGTGTCAACATAGATTCTTATTAGTTAGTGTTCTTTTTGGTTGAGGTTTCCAGGAGAAAATAAGAAGCTTAGCGGTCAGAATCACAAAATCAAAGGATGTTAGAACTTGCTAGTGACTTCAATGGAACTGAGACAGATACACACACACACACACACACACAGAGTGTGTCTAAAGTCTCTTCCCTAAAAAGATGCTTCTGTGAGTCACGTTGCTATCCTAGTAGCACTGTAAATGTAAAGAGTTATGTTCAGGAAGCACTCACACAAGACAGCAGAAATACGGATGTCTATCTTCATCACTTGGGAAATATTTTTATGGCACAGTTAACTTGGGCTCATTTTGGCATTACAGCTTCTGTTTTCACATGAAAACTGCTGACTTGAGCTCCCTGTTGTGTTCAACTCTTGTGAATAGGCTCACCTGGTATTATAGGCTAAGAGCTACTTTCTCCTGGGATGGTTCTCTAGACCTTTTGTGTGAGGCTGTAGGTTAAGAGAGTCCCTCAGCACCTCCCCTCAATTTATTTCTCCTTCTCACCTTCTTTCAACCTCTTTCATCCTCTTAACATTTCACCTGGAAAAACTCAGAATGGCTTTTACCAAAGTGGAATAAAACCCCAAAATATTGAGTATTACACATGAGTAAGGGTAGGACTAATGTAGAGGTGGTGTCTTGTTTGATTTTTGCAAAACAGTAGATTTCTCCCAGAGCAATCCCTGTTTTTTTTCCATATAAACTGATATTAAGAAAGCATGAACAGAAGATACTTTCATTTCTTTTGTTGTACGTGTTACTGAGTGATTGGAAAGTTTCTGAAAATAACTAGGAGACATTTTTTTAATTATTGGATGAATTGGGAAGAAAGTTGACCAAGAAATTGAAGTCAGAGATGTATCAAAGGTTATTTAGAAGTCAAAATAACATTTTCTGAAACAATCAGAGTGACTTTACTGAAGACTTTTAATTATCTTTATCAAATACATCAGACTTCTTAAATCAGTAGTGATTGGTGTAAAAAAAAAACTCTTTCAAAATGGTAGTTTTAATGAATGGTAATTTGAGATATAAAGGATTCTAAATATTTTTATTTTGCACCAAGGGTAGAGATTATTCGTAAAAAAAATAAACGCTAGCAGCCCTTTCTATCATGTATGACTGATATTAAGACATGAAAAGAGCATAATGAAAAATGTTGAATAAATATTCAGGAGAGAGGAGAGATTTAGTGATTATGGTTGAACCAATTATAACATCGTAACTGCATAACTACTCAAAAAGTCACTTTCTCCTGGGATGGTTCTCTAGACCTTTTGTGTGAGGCTGTAGGTTAAGAGAGTCCCTCAGCACTTCCCCTCAATTTATTCCTCCTTCTCACCTTCTTTCAACCTCTTTCATCCTCTTAACATTTCACCTGGAAAAACTCAGAATGGCTTTTACCAAAGTGGAATAAAACCCCAAAATATTGAGTATTACACATGAGTAAGGGTAGGACTAATGTAGAGGTGGTGTCTTGTTTGATTTTTGCAAAACAGTAGATTTCTCCCAGAGCAATCCCTGTTTTTTTTCCATATAAACTGATATTAAGAAAGCATGAACAGAAGATACTTTCATTTCTTTTGTTGTACATGTTACTGAGTGATTGGAAAGTTTCTGAAAATAACTAGGAGACATTTTTTTAATTATTGGATGAATTGGGAAGAAAGTTGACCAAGAAATTGAAGTCAGAGATGTATAAAAGGTTATTTAGAAGTCAAAATAACATTTTCTGAAACAATCAGAGTGACTTTACTGAAGACTTTTAATTATCTTTATCAAATACATCAGACTTCTTAAATCAGTAGTGATTGGTGTAAAAAAAAAGGTTTTCAAAATGGTAGTTTTAATGAATGGTAATTTGAGATATAAAGGATTCTAAATATTTTTATTTTGCACCAAGGGTAGAGATTATTCGTAAAAAAAATAAACGCTAGCAGCCCTTTCTATCATGTATGACTGATATTAAGACATGAAAAGAGCATAATGAAAAATGTTGAATAAATATTCAGGAGAGAGGAGAGATTTAGTGATTATGGTTGAACCAATTATAACATCGTAACTGCATAACTACTCTCAAAAAGTCAGATCAAATTCTAAAAAAAGAAAAAATCAGGTTCATGAATCAATAATCCATTTCAGAACCAAGAAGTAGGTTCTAAAACAGTAGTGACAGTAACTCTAGAAATGCTGGTGGATACCTTTTAACTCCATTGAGTTTCTTTGGTACTGAAAGACATTTGGCATCTCACAAAGGCTACCTGTGTGGTTTAAGCCCTACATCTTAATGTTTGTTATTGAATGCAAGTACTGAGAGTAGTTCCTACCTGTGCAAATGACTTCTACAAATGACCCAGTTGCAGGTAGTGCTGAATGCTACTATGAAGTGTTGAGCACTTCCAGCTGCTAATGATACCAGTGGAAACAGCGGTTGGTTTTCATGCTAAGTTTCACATAGCAGTGGGTATTTTTGCTTACTTGCAGGTTGAAAGCAGAACCAGACCTGTCAGTCATGAGTATCTGGGGAATTCCTGTCCCCTGGAGTCATGAAACATAATTAGGCTTGCTGGAAATACAATTAGGCTTCCCAGCTGCAGAGCTTTTCGGAAGAAAGTTCAAATATTGGTTACATGCTTTTAAACTCGCAACCCCTTTCAATAACATTTCTGTTTAATTGATAGCTGTGGATCAGTGTTGTGTTTGTCTTTGGAAGAGTTTATTCTCTCAGTTATATGCTTTTATTTTGATGTATTTGTGGTGGTTGATTGTATTACATGCTTCAGAGTGAATGAGATTGCATGAATTGTTTTTTTCACTGTTGTCTTGTTTTATTCCTTTGATAAGGAATAGTATTTGTGTGTATATATATAAAATAATATTTATATATATAGAATAGTATTTATATATATATAATATATATACCTAAGTATTTGGTCAATTCATTAGATAAAAATAAAATGAAATATTCATGCTCATGGGTGACTTTCTGTGATCGTAGTAGAAGTAACATTGATTTTACAGAAAAAAGAAATTCACTTATCTCTTCCTAAAGATGTTTTTCTGATTCTGTTCTGTATATAGAGAAAGTTGAAGTAGAGTCATAGTGATGTGGCTCCTGGAGTATCTTGGACTCAGAACAAACATAGACAGATGGTGTCAGGGTGAGTCGATCAGAAGCCTGGGGTGAGGATGAGTACTACTGGGTACAAAGTCTCATCTATGAATAACATTAACAGACGGTGAAGATTGTCACAGAGCAAAAAAAGGCAGTCTCACAGAAACAAACCCCCAGTTTTTATTGTGGCCTATTGGGAATTTTGATCTGTCACAAACATTATTCAATGATTCCAAAATTTGAAAGCTTGTCAGTAATTCCAGTTATTTGTTCTACATGTTCACCTTTTTCTCATGCTTTAGGAAGCTTTACATCCATTTGTATATTCCCTGTTTCCACAGCTGATTACTAAGGATAGTTTTGTTTTAGGAAAGGGATATTCTTGGTTCAGTGCAAAGATATTCAGCAGAGAGAACTTGGGTTCTCTCAACAGGAACACAGTGAGCCTTTTCATCTCAGGCGTACTTTGTCCATGGATACAGACTGTGTCAGAAAACAGTTTTGGAACAGTTGTGGATCCCCCCATCTCCCAATTATGTACCTAAGAACAAAACATGTTTTATTGTTTCTAGTGCAATGTTCACCAAAAGGGTGAAAACCACTAACATTTGTATGACAAAAATCTGATTAACAGGTGACTTCTGAAACAGCAGAATGTTGTCTGTTTCAAGATTAAATGTGTATTTAAGGTAACAAACATATTCCAGCCATGTTTCATCATATGTAGTGATGCTGCTGCATTCTCCTCTTTACAGTATCCATATTGAATCTCTTAAGAAAATGTTATGCTATTTGTTCTGTTAGAAACTATTCTCTAAAAGATTTACTATTGAATTTGTGACCCCATTGTGTATATTTATTAGCTATTACAATACTAATTACCTATGTACACTAAAAAAAATATTCTTTCTTTGGTTAAACATGTAACATTGATGAGTTGTGATAATCCTAGGACCACAACTTTATCTCCTCTGGTGATTTGTTCAAGTATTGGCTGTTATGTCCTAGCCAATGCCTTTGCCTCTCTTTTCACTCTACCTTTAGAGGCCAGGGAAGGATGACAGAGAGAGATATATAAAATCAGCTCCTTTTTTGGGTGTCCATATTTAAAGAAAGATCCTACTTCCAATGCTGGAAACCTACTGTTACAAAGATCCTATTGTAACAGCTTAGTTACATTAGCAGAAAGAAGAATTGGAAATTTATCAGTACTGATATTGTGTCTTTGAATAGTAATGTCTGGTCAATCCTGGATACAAGAGACTTATGTACCATAAGAATGGCAATTTATTTTGGATGTCTGGATTTATTTTCTTTAGGTGGAATTGACCATGTTCTGCGGTAGGAATGATAATGGATATTTACTTCTCCAAATCACATTCCGCAATGTCTTTAATTTAGGATACTAGATTTGTTGAAAGGCCATGGAAGTTGAAGATACCTCAGTGAGAAGGGGCAAAGGGAGAGCAACACTATAAAGTAAGGTTTTCCTTCTGCCAGAGTCTGCCAAGTCTGATTTGCAGTGAACATCTGAGCTGGGCTGAACCCACTCAGGGGTTAGGTCTCTAGATCTTATTATTTAAACAAAAAGACTTCTCAGCAATTTACATGATCACATAACAATATAGTAATCTATGAGCCCTGCTCAACAATATGAAAAAATGGAATGCATGAACATGAGACCTATTATACGGAAACAAATTGGTTGATGAAGAGCAGAACTAAGACTTGTTCTACTTGTTTAAGTGCAATTACGCTAAAACAAATGTGAGTAGAATCTGTTTATATTTACTATTTTTCCAAACAGAAGTACTCCAGGAGAAGGCTTTAATAAACTGATATCAAAATCTTGGCAGAGAAAACTGTTCAAGTGTTATAGGAAAACAGATTTTCACAGAGCTGTCTCTGGGATGGTTCCTGACCTTTGGGTGTCACAGTGTCCTTGCTCCCTCTGCTAGTTTACAGGGCCTGCTGTTACCGCGTACTTCCACTCCATGGGATTATGAACAGCAGAGCATGATCAGCAGGCCTACTGGTGGCCCGACATCGTTCTCTTACAACCCTCATTTATACCCAGTAGCTCTGAGCTCTTAATGGTTAATTAATAAGCTTTAATTAAGAAGTTAAAGGATTTAAATATAGGACTGAATGCTGATCTTCTTTCTGGCACTGATTTTTTGGGGTTGTTTTGCACAACTCCAATTATTTGGAAAACTCAAACATGTCTCAGAAACAGTATTAGATTAACTATTATTTATACAGTTTTTGAGGCATAAATCTTTTCAATCATTGTCAAATACTGTTTATCTAAAATGGAGAAATACTGCTGCAGCCTAAATTGACATTATATTTTACTTCTGAGAAGTAAAGTTTGAGTTCAGTGCACTTTTTGAGTAAAGGGAAGGTATGGAGGCATGGGTTTAGATATAATTAGTATGGGGAAAAATTGTTACGCACCTTGTTCATGCACTTATGAAAAGTCTCTCCTGCAGGTGAGAGCAACTCTCTCCCTTTGTGAGCTCCTTCCTCATAAGAAATCATAATTATTTTTTATATTTGAATTTCCATTTCAAGACCCATTTCTTCTTTTTGTTTCTAGAAGAGTTAAATTAGCATGATGAAAATAATTTGTGTTTTGGCCCTACTTCCTGTTACTTTTAAAATATGAACAGTATGGAAAATTACAGTCTTCTGAGAACTGGGAAACTTTCAAGAGGATCTCCCCCTATAGTGCTGCTAGCAATATGGCTCCACTGGTGGTACTTTTACAGTAAGAATACTGATGCAGTCAAAACCAAGATGCACCACAACTAATTACTACCACCAGTTCTGGTGGTGATAATTCAGCATCAAGCATGTTGATGTAGTTTGCTTAGATGAAGTTGAGACAACCATGTGGTGAGCACAACTGAGACTTGCTTACACTAGCGTTCCTAGCATTGCTCAAGTTTACTTCCTGTTTGTTAAAAAAGGAAAATCATCAAGATAGGAACAATCCTGTCACAGAGGTAAAAAGATAGGGGCTACTTAATAATTGAAAATGCTCATGAATGTTGTAAACAATGTGGAATGAACTCGCTCTAATCATGATACTATAATGTCAGGAGGTGTTACATTTCGGAGCCAAGACAGTCTGACCTATTATTTAGCATGTATTTATTTTGGCTGTGTGTGTAATTGTCTAATGAAAAAGTAATTTTGCCTTTCATAGTAAGGATAAAAAAGTCTAACACAGTAACTTAGTTATTTTGGGCATTTCTAAAACTACAGGTGTGAAGTTAATGGCTTCCTTTTGTAAGTCAACTGATGATGCAAATAAAGTAACCCGAGTGACTGAGAGAAATATTATCTCTGCTGAAGATGCCCTTTATAAATGTAATAATGTTGCAATGTGCTTAATTGCCAGCAACTGAATTAGCTTCTTTGTAAGGTACATTTGGTAAATATTGCATGCCTTTAAAATGAAATTTAGTATAAAGTAAATAAAAGTATGATTTATGAAAACAAGTCAAATACAAGATAAACTGTGAAGCTTTTTTGTGGGTGAATTACTTGGATAGAATAGTAATTTGTATACTTTTTAATAATGAGGCTGTTTAAAAAATAAAGGTGTAGTAATTAAAAAGTATGTAGGTGTGGCCCAGCTTTTTTAAAACTGATATTTATTTGGATTCCTAACACAAACAGATCAGAAAAAAATATAGAAATAGCCAACATGCAACTATATTTCTAATGTTTTTAGACTAATATAACATTTCTGTTACAAAATATTTCAAGCACGTGAGTGAATCAGGAAGAAACATGTAACAGTAGCTATAAAAATCAGCACAGTTTTTATAGCACAGTTTTTAAATTTAAAAAGTAGAATGATAGGATACAAATAGACTATAAAAAGAAATTTTTGTAAGAGCCTCAGCCAAGTGTATTCCTCGGTGGTTTAGATTTCAGGTGAGAATTTTTGCATAGGGGATGAAAGTCTGTGTGCGTCTGTGTCAGCTGTGCATGGAAAATATCCAAACAGGAGTCTTAATTTTTGCATAAAGCTCAAAACTTAATAAAAGTGCTATAATAACTGCAAAATAATCCTAATACTAGTTTATAAAGTAGTTTTCTGTTACAAAATAAGTCATAAGTTGTTATTTCCCTTCTGTTTAGGAAGGAGCTCTGACTCTTATTTCTAGCATTTTGCCTGGGAGTCTGTTGTGGCTGATTGACTTAGAGGTCTAAGAAATTTTGGTCTCTGGTTGGGGTTTTCCAATACCGAGACTACTGCAAGGGGTGATAGTCGAGAATGTCATGATTCTAAATGTATATGATGCTACATCACACCAAAACTTTGATGTGCCTATTTTACAGCAATATACATGCTACAGATTTTTCCTGTCCTTTGTGCCTTCTCTCGTAGCAATTAAGGACAGATGCTGGTCATCAGCAATATGAAACTGAATGTTGAAAGAAAGACTCATTGCTCCTATGCACAGTCTCTGAACAGTCCACTACCACTTGTCCAAACTTCTTAGCAGCAGCAATATGTGATGATATTATGGTATCAGTACAGCTGAAGATTCAAATAGTATCACCTATCGTAAGGTGTCTCTCTCTGGTTGTATCCTTTCTAATATTCAGTAAAGGTTGAGCTCATGACACATCTTTATCCTTAGGCACGACAGTTCCAAACTTTCCCTTTTGTCACTATGGCGCTTTTTCCAAACTTGAAACCCAATTGTCTTTGAGACAATTGTTCTTTCCCATCAGAATTGGCAGAAGTTGTTCAAGTGAAGTTGAGAGTATCTGGATATGTAAGGCACACAGACTGGCTGCTTACATCTTGTTTTGTAACGCGTTAGTAAAAAAAAAGTTGTCGATAATTATCTGTAGTTTTTAATCTGTAATCTTGTAATTTCTTTTACTTACTATAACTGGGATGAAATATAAATGAAATGACAGTACAACTGCCTGTCTTTAAAGATCCTATCCTTGTGCTCTGCCACATACACTTCCTGGCAGCTTACTTTTACTGGAAGTTCAACTACTCGCTCCTGATCTTCATTGTCAGCTGAGGATTAGTACTTACAGTTTCAGCACTTTACCAGAGCAGCTCCTTTGGGATAGTGTGGATTGCAAACACAGGGACAAGGCCCATGGAACTGGAGATAAAATATTTTTAATTGAGGGAATGCAGCTGTGGAATGAACTTGGAGTTTACTTGGAGAGTCAGGCACTGGAAGATTCCCTTTTTCAATTACAACTGGCATGGTTAATCTTACTTTGAATGAGACCTAAAATTACCTGGCAAGTGTTGGCCTTGTCACAAGGGTAAAGAGCAGAAGGAAAACTACCACTATTGTGTATAACTATGGATTTAATTTACCCGCTTGATGCTTAAACATTAAAAAAGGAGTCCTACTGATATTTCCAGTGTAGGTGGAGAAGGTAAAGAAGTAGGTGGCAAAATTTATTAGAAGAATAAAGAAGACTTTTTATGGAGAAAGATTGAAAAATTTAGCTAAGGATGTTTATTTTAGAAACAAATGAGAAGAACATGATGGGAATCTATAGACTCATAACGGTTTAAAGAAGCTCTCTTACAGCTTTTTTTTCCTAATACAAGAGCAGCTAATGAGAATGAGGAAAAATACTCCAGTATAATCACCAAAATATTTGTATGACAGTTGTGGAAACTTCTGTTGTAAGTTAGGATTTTAAATAAGATTCAGAAAAGAATAATTAAAACCTTCTCAGTTACATTGAAATAAAATGCAAAGACATATGAAGATATTCAAAGCTGTAAAGTAATTTCCATCTGGAGTTATGAAGGAACCTCCCTTACTTATAGGCAACTAGTCTCATAACTGTCAGTTATGGAGAAATTAGGTAGCTTTGTCTGAATGATTTGGCCATTGTTAAACTATTGGAGGAATGTGGTATTCTCTTTATTTTTAAATGACCCTCTTATTTATTATAGCTGAAAAAAAATGTTGAAAAAGTTCTAGATGAATTGGTTGGGTTACTGTATTCTGTCTGTTTAAACCTTAATTGGGACTTTATAGCTTTTTGTATATTGCAGATCATAAAAATACAATAAACAATTCAGTTAAAGCTTAATTTTAACAAACAAGAAGAAACAATTAGTCACAAAGATACCACTTCTCAGTTTAATCTTGCAATTAGCTTGAACTGCTACAGAAAAGGTAGAAGCAAGTATCTGTCTGTTGTTCTGAGGAAACCTGGAAGTAACAAGTACAGCCAGGAGTTACCTACTTCTTTTTTTCTTCATATACATATTGTCTAGCTTTATCTTGATATCATTCAAACCACACAGAAATATGGTAACATTAATTGGGTCAGTCTTTAATTGGCCATATGTTCATCTTCTCCATGTTCGCTTTTTCTTGTAGCCTTGCACAGGACTATTGTACTTAGCTATTGTTCACTGCTACCTTGCCAGCAACGAGCAGCCTCACTGCTGCTAATAAACAAAGTTAATAGACAAAGGCTGCATTTTATTCAATACTGAGCATTATAAACAGAAAAAAATAGACAGGTAAGGTAATCCTGCCAGTTCCAGCTAGACTTTCTGTCTAGCTGACGTGTAATCCGTTGATTCATTCACAGTGTCATATCCTACTTAGTTATTAAAACTGAGTTGATTTTTTTCCACATCCTTTCTTGTCTTTTTTACTGAGTTTCTGAATGTATTAAAATAAACTAGATTCAGTGACGTGACTTCATCTGTAGTTACAAATTTATTTAGGGTCATACCAGATTAATTAATTAATTCATTATGACATCAGAAGAGTGCAATTAGAGGAATATTTGCTATTTTTTGAGGGAGGTCAAATAAGCTGAGAAAAAATTGTGGTAAAGTGTGAACTGGAAGCCTTTGCAGAAAGCCCTAGTAAATGGGAAAAAGAAAGAATGGGGCCAGGGCTGCTTGAAGACCTCATCTTGGCCATGTCTTTTACTTCTAAGAGTGGCTTATACAAAGTTCCTACCAGCAGAGAATTTTTGGTTCCATTCCTCAGCGTGAGGCAAATGCTGTTAGGGCATAATAGGACGTCTTTACCCTGCTCCCTTGCATGGCAAAGAGAGACGGAAACAGAGATCTTTCTTAGTTTTGGATGCTGATTAGCTTTGCTGTAGTTTGCTTTTCCCACTTGCGTTACACGTGAGCAGCAACACTGGTATAAACCAAGGGCAAGATAATTTAGCAACCACACTCCTTTCTTTCCATTTTCTTAGCTCTTTTTCTTCTGTTCAGGATTTCAGGCACAAGAGTGTAATTCACTTAGATTTAGGGTATATGTACTCACTTAGAATAAAAGTATATGTTTTTTACAATAGTTCTTTCAGTGAAATTATCAGAAAATATAATGTCCCCTATGTGTGAACTGCAGTAACTTATTTTAACTGCATCTGTGTCTTTTTAACCTAGGATTCAGATTTTGGCCACCTTGTATTTTTCATGTGAATTCAGCAAGAGTATTGAATTGATAACGAAATACTTCTGTGAATTGAGAGAGTATTTTTCTTAGTGTGAACGAGGTTATTTCTTTTGTAAGTAAGTAAGTCTCTCACCATGTTTAGGGCCTTTGTGAAGTCCTTCTTCTGTGACTACTCTATTTCGTAGACTCTTTAAACATATTCTTGTACTTAAAGTTTCATCAGTGTTGATCTGTTCCTATTTCAGGTTAACGAATATCATAGAATAATTTAAGTACATATTCCTTAATAAGTTAGAGAATGGGAAACATGAAAATCATGTTTTTTCCAGTTAGCTCCATCTGTAAAACAACTCAAACCGTATATAGGTGAAAAAGCTAAAAATTTCAGAGATTTATTTCTACTGACAATTTCAGGAGGATTTATTCTATGTTTAGGAAAAAAACTTACAGTGAAATATCTTATTCACTATTTGACACTGTTAAACATGGCTGTTATTGTCATATATGGCTTATATTTAACCTCCTTGTTTTAAACAAAATACTTAAAAAGCTAGCAAAAATCTCTGTATGTGTTAACTTTTGTTTTAAAGTTGGGAAAAAATGCATTTCCCACCTGGAAAAAATAGTATGAGGTTCGTTTTCCCCTACATTCTTCACTTGAACAGATTAAAAAATTTCACAAAATTTATACAAAGTTAGGTCTCTTGCATTTCAAGTAAATACCCAAACAAATTGGATTTTATGCTATCTTCTGTTTTCTGGACGTTATATCTGATATATATAAAAAAAAAGTTAGTGAAAGTTTAGCTAAAACTGGTACTTTCAGCAGGAAATCAACTAAGTGCCTCGAATGAAAAGCCATTTAATCAGAGAATTCTGACTAGCTCTTTTCAATATCTTAGATTTCTCCCAGTTATTGTAAATTCCGGGGCATAGATTAAAAAGTAGCATTTTACTCTTCTGTTGTGGTTTTTAACCCTTTTCAATTTACATTCTCTAAATATTTTTGGTAGAATTTTTTTAACTAAAGTTTAAGCTTAGACATTTCACTTCGGTAGATGGCTCTGAAGTGAAACCTACTGACAGTAGAAAGTAATTAATTATTGTTTATTTAAGGAAACCAGACAGTTAAAATAGTACGTCAATTCTAATGAGACAGTAGAGATTACATTTTGTCAGCAAGGAAGTTAAAGTGCAGTGGATTAAGTGAATGTTTCTAGAGATCTCTGCTGACATCTAGTTTCTGTCAATATTTCATTTTCACTGATATGAAAGCTGAAAACTCTGAATTGTGAATGGCATCAGGACTGTAGTTGTGTTATCTGCCTGGGTACAATAATTTTAAACAGAATTGGATGTGAGGTTCTTGTTTGAAGTTAGGCTTGATTCTTTAATTGCTGAATAATTTTTCTTTGTCTGCTAGACTTAAAATAGAATCATGGTCTTCTGAAGAGGAGTTTTAAATGGTGCCCTTTCTCATTTCAGTCAAATACTGGCAAAACTGTCATTTGGTGATTAAGAAAAGTTCTATTTTGCATTGCTGAATATAGTGGGTTTTAAAAAAAATGGCTTTTTTATAGCCTCCACACGTCAGTATGAAAGCATAAACTCAAGGTTTTTCTGCCCATTGCATTACATGGAGCTGAAAATACATGTGAGGTCATTGGTCAAACTTTGAGGAAGTTAACTATTTTCACAGTAGTTTATAAAAACCATGAAGAATTTTTTTTTTTTCTATTGGTAAAATTTGAGTCGCTTCTTTTTTTTCAGCACTGCTGAGCCAAATAGTTGTTGAATACTTTTCCCTATGTTTCTGCTTGTGTTTAGACTTCATATTTCTTGTCTTATTCCACAAAGCCATTGTCAGGTACATAATCACAGAAATGCTGTTTGAAGAGGATCTCTGAACCAGCCTCCCACTCAAAGCATGGTTACTTCCAACACTAGATCAGGACAGCTTGAGCTCTGTCTAGGCGAGTTCTGAAAACCTCCAGGGATGGGGGTCCCACAGCCTCTCGGGACAACCTGTTCTAGTGCTGCACTGCCCTCCTAGTGAAAAAACTTCTCCTAATGTCCAACCTGAACCTCCCAATGTGCCATTATAGTGCCTTTTTTGGATTTGCGACTACCAGGAAGAATTTGGCTCTGTAATTTTTTCAGGTAATTTTTAGATTAGATAGCTAGTTTCAGGCAGGTGTTAGATCACTCCTTAGTCCATTCCTCTTCACTGGATTGAACAAACCCAGCTCCAGTATTCCCACCTTGCAGATTACATGCTCTACGACCCTGACCATTTTTTTTTGTTTGTCTTGCTTTTTTTGACTTGTCCAGTTTGTCAACATCCCTGATGAACTGTCGGACCCCAGTCTGGACACAATATTCCAGGTGCAGCCTTGCCAGTGCCAACTAAAGGGGAAAAATAATTTCCCTTTATCTGCTGCTTATACTCTTGCTAATGTAGCCCCATATGTAATTTGTCCAATTTGCAATGAGAACACACACACCACTGGCTCACAGCCTGGTTTCCACCCTGTTTTCCAGGGTTTCTTATCAGCAGAGCTGACTGATGTTCAGCCAGTTGTTTCCTAACCTCTACCAACACATGGGGTTATATGTATAAGAGTAGTGTCCATTCAGAAGAGAAGTGGGTGTACTTGGTGACAGGTTAGCTAGCACTATTGTAAAAGTAGAAAGCATTAAGTGTTTAATGCAGTACAGGGAAGAACATTGTATGTTACCAGGTAGTCATTGCCACCAGGCAGAAAAATCGTTGAATGAATGGACTTGGCAGAACTGAAAGCGAACAAACCCCTTTTGAAGCCTGGATTCCAGCCACATCCGTGCTCTGTGCCTGGGAATAGGAAATGAGGCACAGGCTACAATCAGTAATAAAACTTTGAGAGAAGTGTAGCCAGGAAATGAGAAGTGGCTGCTACACTTACATCTGGCCTCAACATCCTGAATACTTGCTTAACAGTCGCCCTTCTAATGGAAGATTTTAAGCAGCTTTGGAAATTTCAGAAACATTTAAGTGAACTTTTGGAAGGCAGGAATGGCTTTGGAACTTCTTGTCAGTACTAAGGATTTTTTTTTGGTAAAATGCTGAAAGTTTTGTGGGCATTTCTGGAGGACGGGAGAAAATAAAAACTTCTGCACAATAATAAGAGACATCAGACTACTGAGCTTGCTTTTCTTATTTGCCTTTGACAGCAGCTCATGGATCATGAGAGACCCATGGATTGCTGCTTTTTGATTGGTACTGAATTTCCCATTTCCAGAAAGGTGTGGGGAACGAAGAATAAGCAGAATTAAATTAACTCCATTCCAGAACAAAGCAAGTATACCAATAGAAACTATTTCTTGACCTTGACAGAGCAATCCAAGCTCTTACAAACAGTTGCTTTTGACACTGAGAAGTCCTCTATGCACCTGTCTTGGATATGATATTTTACAGTACAAAAATTCTTGACTAGTCATGTAAGTCTCATGAACTTCACCACTGTAACTTCCAGCAGATATGAATGTGATTCAGGGAACTCATTCTCACAAGAGATGAAAATGAGCAGAACTTAAATATCAATTTTCCAGCCTAACTTTTCATTATCATTAGGTCTTTGCATAAACTCGTACCAACTTCTCCTTTTCCTCTAAAATTTATAGCAGTTATTAAAGTGGATACTTGTATTTTTTGAAACAATGTGGAAAAGGAGAGAGATTTTGCATCAGTACAGATAGATGGCATGTGCTATTGAAGCCATTGTCAAAATACACATATACAAGGGTTATAGATATGCATGACTGAGTTTTCTACTTAAATATTCTGTTACTGTATGCTTTGATGTAATTATCTGGGCTTACAACCAAAAAAACCCTATCATGCCTAAGAATAAGATTTGTATTATGGATAAGCATTTTGGCCTAAAATGCAGCTCATCTGCAGAGCCTGTTTTTTCAGTCTCACAGCATGGATCTTGGCCACTTGCATTAACAGAATAACTCACTGGAGTATTGTCGTGGTAACCTCAGTCTCGGCAACTGAGCACCATGCAGCCGCTCGCTCACTCCCCCCCGGTGGGATGGGGGAGAGAATCGGAAGGGTAAAAGTGAGAAAACTCGTGGGTTGAGATAAAGACAGTTTAATAGGTAAAGCAAAAGCC